>NC_062548.1:23494658-23860677 GCF_016906955.1 Phacochoerus africanus
ACAAACAAAAAAACTGATCTCTTCTTTAAAGTTAATATTTTATATGTTAAACCATCTTTGAGGTTTTTACTTTTTGAAACGTCACCACTTCACCAAAATGTACAATTTTCTACATTCCTTATCCTTCTGCAACCCCCTTTGCCTCCTACTTCTCCATCTCAGAACTCCCACCACCAACTTCCACAATTCCCAGCCTCAAATGTGACTCACTCATCCATCCAGTCAAGGAGGCAACCTGGGAAGAAGAAACTGTCCTATCTGGATCAGAGCTTACACTCAGGGTTCTGGTTGTAGGCACCTCTAGTTCGACTTCCCAAGCTAACAAACTCAGGCAAAGCAGAATTTCTTTTGACCTTTTGTTTGAAACTAAGCTCTTTCTCCTTGGCTCTACTCTCGGCAAGTCTTTGGTACTCAAAGTTGAATTTTTTAGTTCTCATTTTGCCCCTAAATTTGAAGAATTCTGGGCATGTCTTTGGTACTCAAAATGGATTTTTTTTTAGTTCTTATTCTGTCCCTAAATTCTAAGAGAAGGACAAGCAGCTTTTTTTTTTTCCTCCCTTAGATGTAAGCTGTTAACTCAGGGTCAGCCAGTCGGGGCTCTTACCCTCCTGGGCAAAGATTCCCAGAAAAGAGATGTGTTTACTCCCCTCTTTTACTTCTGATTGAGGTGGAAGTGGCGGTTGGGGTAAGCCCATTTTGATCTCCAGCTCTGGCTTTGAATGGACACAAAGAAGGAGAGAGCTGGCTTGGGAACTAGATCCCCTCGGGTTAGGGGTTAGTTTGGGGGCAAATCCCAGCTCTTAGGACCTTCTTTCTAGTTTACTGTGAAATAAACCATCAAAATGGTATGATAGGGTTTCAGCCTATTCAGATTCATTGCAGGTACCAAAATCAAATGACAAGCGAAGATCTGTTTCCCTGAAGATCTGCCTCTGCAGACTCTGTCCATTCCCTTGAGGGAAACAGCCCAACTTAGCAGAAGTCTTCCTGCCACTGCTCCTCCCCGCTGGGTCCCAAGCTCCATCATCACATTGACATTCTGGGCACATTTGGCCCAGCCCCCATCCTGTCTTCTCCCGAGTATGAATCTAAATTACTATTTATATTACTATTTATAATGCCAAGTTAATTGGCATTAAAAGAAGTCATTTTAATTTGTTAATAGTAAATGAACGCTCTGCACTTTTGCCCCTTTTTTTGCCCTGGATTCCCAGATGAGTGATGGGAAGTGGGGGCAGTGGAGAAGGAGGATTTTATTTCTGCCTCCAGCACACTTTCTGACTCCAGCACACTCCAGGGGCAGAAGATCAAGGCACAGTCGGGGCCTGATTTGGGACCATCTGAGGGTCTTTTAGATGACATTCATCTGACCCAGCTGGAGTTGTGGGGGACATTGTGGGGAGAGGAAGGTGGGGGGGGGGGGGAGTGGGCAGGGGGGAGGAGAAGAGGCAGAAGTGAATAGGGAGTAGCTGGGGCACAAGGTTGTGCACTGGGGGTGGGGGTAACAGTACATTTGTGAAGGAAGGTGCTAGGAATTCAAAATGCCACCTGGAGAAGGAGGTACTGGGGGAGGGGAGGGCAGAGATGTGAAGCAGAGAAGCTAGGGGTTCGAGAGTACCTGTCTCAGGGGGGTTTTTGCCATGCGATGAAACACATGTAAGTGTGTTTTCCACAATGCCTGGCACCTCAAAACCACCAGTACATGCTAGCTCTTAGTACAGCCTAGTGGTTCAAAGCCTGGATTCTAGAGTCAGACTGCCTGGTTTTGACTCTCAGCCCTGCCTGATGCTAGCTTTATGACCTTGGGCAAGTTACTTAACCTCTCCACACTGAAGCTTCCTCATCTGTAAAATAGAGTTAATCATACCTGGCTCATAGGCTGTTGGGAGGATTAAATGTGTTCATATGAGTGAAGTGCCTAGAACAGTGATGGTCCATATAGGAAGCACTGTGGAAGCACTAGTTTTGTTTTTCTTTTCTTTTTTCTTTTCTTTTTTTTTTTTTTGCTTTTTAGGGCCACACCCACAGCATATGGAGGTTCCCAGGCTAGGGGTCCAATCAGAGCTACTGCTGCTGGCCTATGCCACAGCCACAGCAACACAGGATCCAAGCCGTGCCTGCAACCTATACCACAGCTCATGGCAACTAGGGATCCTTAACCCACCGAGCAAGGCCAGGGATGGAACCTGCAACCTCATGGTTCCTAGTCGGATTCGTTTCTACTGTGCCACAATAGGAACTCTGGGTTTTTATGATGTTGCTGCTTTTGATCTGGGAAGTTAGGATGGGGCCCAGAATCTCTTAGGAGGTTAAGGGCTCAGTGGGTTCTCGGTTGGAATCTCAACTCTGATCTGCCTCTTGACAAATCTTAACTCCCTTCCATTGCCACACACTTTCTGAACAGGGAGATGGGATGTTCCAAAGGCCGAGGCAGGACCTATGTAAAGTTGGGACAAGGAAGAGGCTGGGACCGTGGGTCAGCTGGAAGATAGGGGTGGGGAGTGGGAATGTTTCATTCAGGGAAGACTTCCTTGAGGAGGAAAGAGATCAGGGTTCAGATAAGAAGGGAAGGAGGATAGGAAGCAAAGAAGAGGGCAGGGAGTTCCCTGGTGGTTCAATTGGTTAAGGATTGGCTTTGTCACTTTGGCAAGGGAAGAAGGACCAATGCAAAGGCTGGGTGAAGCCAGAGGATGTGGATCAGATTTACTTTGCTGGCACCAGATAAATCCATTACCATTTCTTGAGGGCCTGCTGTGTGCTAGGTATACCAGTTATCCTGTCTCATGCCCACAGGAACCCTGAAAAGTGGGCTTCTTACTCCTATATCCAGAAGGGTCAGTTGAGGATCAGAGAGCTTAGTGGCCCCTTTAGGTCCTATGTCTGGCAACTGAGTCCACCTGGCACCAGAATCAGGCCTGGGCTGCCTGCAAAGCCCAGCTCCCCAGCCGGCTTTTGCCTCCCATTCCTAGTTCTGATCAACCTGCACCCCCATGGTTGTAGTCAAGCCCAATGGCTGGGACAAGAGGTTGGAGAATGAGGTGAGACCGAAAAAGAGTGTGGCATGCAGGCAGTGGGCACAGAAGCTTTTCTCACATCCTTGCAAAGAAGGTGGTTAGAAGGATGGATATTCTCTCAGGAGGAGACCTCCAAGTCACTTTCCTGGGACCCCTGACCTTGGGGTGGATGGTGGACCCTCACTGGGAATCACACAGTTTTCTGGACTTTGGACTCTACCTCCCTTTCTCTGAGGGGTGGAGCCTTGGATTAAGACTGCCAATTGTCCACTAAAATCCCTTCTCTCCTTGTTCCCAGAGGGTAGAGAGCCTCCCAGCCAGACTCTCCGCTCCCCAGCTGCCAAGAGCAGCCAGGGGGGAATGTGAGCCGAGTAAGGTCATCAGAGCCTTGAGACGTGGGGTACATTCTCTTTTATGTGAACTGAACCAGATGTGCCTGAGACTGAGCTTGGACCATGCCCTTGAAGAGAAATCCCTAACAGAGGGCAAAGCAACCAGCAGTAGGAAAGGAACCCAAGTTCCTGACTGACCATGTGGAGCAGGACCACTTGTCATTGGGGCTGCTCCCTCCTAGACCGTTATGTGAGAAATAAATTTGTTTTCTATTAAAAAAAAAAGTGATACTATAGATTGATTCATTGGGGTAAACATCGTGAAAAAATTAAAAACAATGTTAAATGAGAAAAGATTTGATGAAACTAGGGATTTTTTTTTGAAGAAAATAAAACGGGAATTTTTAAAGTGATTCCAATGCTCCCTTTCTAATAAAGTGTGGTATTTCCCCACAACACCACGGAGCAATACTCAGACATGAGATGGGTATCCTGTAATTCAACTCAATTCTGAACTACCCCGATATAGCATCAGATCCCACAAGGGTTCAGTCTCTCGAGACTGTCCCCACCCCATATTTCAGAGGCCAGGTATCAACTGTGCTTTAGACCAACTGGCAGTAGACCAAAGATTTCCAGGACCCTCCCTTGGGTTGCATGATTTGCTAGAGCATTATGTGCTGACATAATTCTTGGTGATTTCCATTTAGACATAGCATCATTCAAGAACCTCACTTCTACAAATTATTTTCTCTTTCCTGCCATGATTGTATCCTCTGTTCCATATTCTAGGCTCCACCATTATCAGTATCTGCACCCCTAACATATCAACTCAAACTTCTCACTCTTTGACCCCTTGACTGGCCTTTGCATTGTTCTTTCTAGCATCATGACCTCAATAATTCTTTCTACTATAACAATAATCTGATGCATGGGAACCTTCAATCCAATGATCCTCCTAACTTTTCACTCTCTACCATGTAGCTTCATGTTGAGTGATACCACCCAGGTGTCATTATTTACTCTTAATCACTCCCTTGCATAAACTCTTGTTATTTTCTTCCATTTTCATGCTCATTTCTGCACCAACTTGAAAACTGTTCTCCAAAAATTCATGGCCATCCAGAATTTAAGAATGTGACCCCTGGTGGAAGTCAAGATTTTGTCAATTTAAAAAATCAAGATGAAGTCATACTGGTTTAGAATGGACCCTAATCCAATGACCCATGTCTTTCTAAGATCATATAAACACTCAGATATACAGGTTCAAGGGGCATGTGAAAATAAAATCAGAGGGGTTTTTTTTGGTTTCTTTTTTGCTTTTTAGGGCCACACCTGTGGCATATGGAAGTTCCTAAGCTAGGGGTTGAGTCAGAGCTGTAGCTGCTGGCCTACGCCACAGCCACAGCCACACAGGATCTGGGCCATGTCTGCAACCTACACCACAGCTCATGGCAATGCCAGATCCTGATCCCACTGAGAAAGACCAGAGATCAAACCCACATCTTCATGGATCCTAGTCAAGTTCATTAACCATTGAGCCATGAAGGGAACTCCAGCAGACTGATGTATCTAAAAACCAAGGAAAAAAAAAAAAGCAAAAAAACCAGAACACCAAGGACTGCCAGAAACCAGGAAAAGGCAAGGAAGAACCCCCACCCTCACCCCTTAGAGCTTTTTCAGAGATTGTCTTTGGCACCATCTTTAAGCCTCCAGAGCAGAGCTGTGAGAGAACACATTTCTATTGTTTTAAGCCACCTGATTTCATCATTTGTTATAGCAATTTTAGAAAACTTACACATCTGGGGGAGCAACGAAAACCAACCACCCCCACCCTAAATTTTCAAAACTCTCTTCGTGATCCACACATGTACTCAAACTCAGACACAAATGGTCTCACTGTATTTTTTTTTTTTTTTTTTGTCTATTCTAGGGCCACACCTGCAGCATATGGAGGTTCCCAGGCTAGGGGTCTAATTAGAGCTATAGCCGCCAGCCTACACCACAGCCACAGGAATGCCAGATCTGAGTCACGTCTGCAAACTACACCACAGCTCACTGCAACGCTGGATCGTTAACCCACTGAGCGAGGCCAGGGATCAAACCTGCAACCTCATGGTTCCTAGTTGGATTTGCTTCTGCTGTGTTGCTGCATTTTTATAAGCACCATTTGTTACTCTCAGTGTTTCCTGATAATCCTGTTATATTTTACTATTTAACCACTCTAATATTCAAGAGAAATCCTTCCCATTTTCTGTTCTCAATTCTCAAGTTCTCCAGCCCTCCTCAATCTCGCCTGAGGAAATTGTTTCTAATTTTTTTTTGTCTTTTGTCTTTTTTTTTGTTGTTGTTGTTGCTATTTCTTGGGCCGCTCCCGCGGCATATGGAGGTTCCCAGGCTAGGGGTCGAATCGGAGCTGTAGCCACCGGCCTACGCCAGAGCCACAGCAACGCAGGATCCGAGCCGCGTCTGCAACCTACACCACAGCTCGCGGCAACGCCGGATCGTTAACCCACTGAGCAAGGGCAGGGACCGAACCCGCAACCTCATGGTTCCTAGTCGGATTCGTTAACCACTGCGCCACGACGGGAACTCCTGTTTCTAATTTTTTTAAGAAATCTATAAAAAAAATTCCCTGTACTCTTGTTCACCGAATTTAGCAATGTACCCCATCTGTGCCTAAATCTCTGATGCTGTAACTATGAAACGGCTATATGCTCTACTCTAACATCATCCCCTATTTTGTGCCCATTGTAATCCCTCCTGAATCTTGCTCCACAAGTTACAACGCCCATCTCCGTGCCTTAAAACAATTAAATAGGTAACTATACTAGTTCCATTTTCTTCCCTTTTGTTTTCTCTTGAATCTCTTCCAACTAGACTTTGCTCTAAAATATTTGGGTAAATATTATTATAATTATTTGGGTAAATATTATATGTGTGTGTATATATATAAAATATCAAGATTTCCCCCCCCAAAATGATCCATCCTGAATCCTCATTTTACTGGAATTCTCAGCACTACTTAATTCAGCCCTGCTTCCTTCTTTAATTTTTTTCACCTGGCAAAACATTTAGTGCCTCCATTTTCTTTCTCCTTCTGCACATCTATGCCTTCTCAAATGTTTTGCTTGTTCCATTCCATCTTCTCGACCTCTAACTGTTGGGGTAACTGGACTCAGCCTAAGACTGAATTTTCTACATGTGTTATTACTCCAGAGGTGATCAGACACAAATGTTAAATACTGTTTTTAGGCAACTCACTCCCACTTTTATAACTCTATTCTTCCTATAAATTCTGGAACTCTGATTTTTCATCTTCATTTGGATTACCCATAGTCATCTAAAAAGTATACTAAAAACTTAAAGTTTCTGCCTCTAAATCTGCTCTTCTATCAAATGGCCCCAACTCTGTGATGCCACCATTCTCTCAGTAGCCTACATCCAAAACTTGGTAAGAGCCCTGACTGGTTTCTTTCTCAGGGACTCCACAACAAGTCAGTCAAGAAATGCTGCCTAGCATCAACAAGCTCACCATCACAACCCCAGGTCAAGCCACTTGTATCTCTCACCCTTAAATTTGTTTCTTGTTTCCTTTCCTGCATCAGGTACTGCCTACATAGCAACAGAAGTGGTTTTTTTCATTTTTTTTATATATATATAATGAGTTTTATTTTTTCTTCCATTATAGCTGGTTTATAGTGTTCTGTCAATTTTCTGCTATGCAGCCTGGTGACCCAGTTACACATACATGTATACCTTCTTTTTTCTCCCATTATCATGCTCCATCATAAGTGACTAGACATAGTTCCCAGTGCTATGGGAACTCAGCAGGATCTCATTGCTAATCCATTCTAAAGGCAATAGTCTGCATCTATTAACCCCAAGACCCAGCAATCCCACTCTTGGGCATATATCTGGACAAAACTTTCATTGAAAAAGACACATGCACCCACATGTTCATTGCAGCACTATTCACAATAGCCAAGACATGGAAACAACCCAAATGTCCATCAGCAGATGACTGGATTAGGAAGATGTGGTATATATACACAATGGAATATTATTCAGCCATAAAAAAGAACAAAATAATCCCATCTGCAGCAACATGGATGGAACTAGAAACTCTCATACTGAGTGAAGTAAATCAGAAAGAGAAGTGATATTTTAAAATACAAGTCAGGTTGCATCACATTTACAGTCAAATCCCTTCCAGAGTTTTTTCACATGATCTACAAGGTCTTCCATGATAAGCCCCTCACCAGATTCCTGACCTCATTTTCTCTTCTCCCTCCCTGTTTCCCTCCGACTCTCAGTTCCTTTTAGACCTCCAGTCTCTGGGCTTTACAGGAACAGGGCAAGCATGCTTCCTACTCATGGGTTTTGCAACTAGTGTTCCTTCTTGAAACCTCTTTCTCCAGGGATATCATAAAGAAAAGTGAAATTGTGTAAGAAATACAAATGGAAGGTACTGTTATTTTAAACAGAGTGGTCAGGAAAAGATGAAACTGATGAGCTGGCTTTTAAAAGAGACACATTTAGGCGATTGTATTATCTGTATAAGTATTCACACATTTATATTTGTATTGAAAACATCATTACAGTGTTCTTACAAGGTAGCTGCATTTCCACATTTTAAATTTTTTTGAAAGTGAGAAACTTGGCTCCTATTCATTTAATATACTTTAAAAAATCCATACTAGCGTAAGCCAACTTCCTATGTCCACAAAGTTGCCTTCTCCACCACACTCAGTTCAAACTTCCCATCCCCACACCACCTCTTGCTTACTTGCATGGCCACACTTGCCAGGCCATCTCCATTCCTGGTCTCCCACCTCCTCTGATGCACCCATCAGCTCTCCTCTGAAAACACCCGCCTGCTTGCTAGACCTCCAACACCTGCTCTGGGCTTCCTGCCATGGCTCCACGCCCACTCTGCCCATGTGTGTACGATTGTGCTTGCCTTTTTATAATGGCTTGAAACTGAAGTAGATTTTAAATGCTGCCCTGACCAGATGATGCTAATCCAGCAAATCTGTTAGGGAGTTCTCAAAAGAGGAGAAATCAAAAACATATTATAGGACTGGTGAAAGCAGGTTGAAACATGAAAGAATAGAGAATATTTGTTCAAGATGAGATGAGAAGGGTATGAATTATAGAGTGATTAAAGAGCAGAATACAGTTTTGTTATGAACCTACATTGTGTTCCCCTCCAAATCTATTTTCTGTGTACTCCATGAAATAAACTGACAAGGCAACTGTGACAGATGAAATGAATCAGAAGAGAAATAAAACAGATGACAGAAAAGGCCCATTGGAATGGAAAGAATGCAATGAACCTAAAAATCTACAGCTAAAAAAAAAATCTAATCCTGAAACACAAAACTGAATCAAGAGCATATTAGAAAAAATTCTTTCTGAAAAACAAAACAAAGCAAAACAAAACCTCTCACTCTCATCAATCCCTCTGATAAAGTTGTGAATTTCCTTCTCTTATTTCTCTGCCACAACTCATCACCCTCCCCTCTCCCATGAACCCAGAGTGGTAAGTGTTTGTCTTAGGCCTAATCAATCCTAGTACCTCACTCTGGCCATGATGAAGGCTACAAGTCCTGCAAACAGCATCCCATATATGAAAGGGCCTTCTATGGAATTATTATATTGAAGTTTAGAGGGAAGAAATGCATCCACATTTAGAAAGCAAAGAAGGTTGCTTCTGGCTCTATTATTTGTCACATGAAGGTTTATCTGCTCTGAGAATAAAAATCAAGAATGCATGATACGAGATAAAAGATGGGTACTTTGGAGATTGGCTATTGCCAGCTGCCTCCACAAGGATTGAATCTTGAGTCTCTGTAGCTACTGACCTTCAACACACCTTGAAACAGTATGGGGTGGAGACAAGAAGTGAGGCACTCTGTGCTCTGGGAAAACTAGTAGAACAGGTCTTTAGATAGATATTTTCAAGAGAAGATTTTGTCAGCCTAATTCCTGCTTCTCCTCCCAGCTAGAAAAGCACAAAAATCCGTCATGGTGATGTCTGTACCTCATGACTAGCAAAACTTTCAAGAGATCAGCAGCAACCTTCTGCAAAGTGTGTGCTTCATTGTATGTACTTCCCCCCTGCATCCAAATCTCTATATACCCACATTCTCTCCGACCACTCTGCAGTGGTTTTTCAGGGTGATATGAAATGCTGCCTCCTACCTATGGTCCTCATTTTGCCCCAAATAAAATTTAACTCACAACTTTCACAGTGTTGTATTTATTTATTTTAAGTTGAGAGATGGATCGATAGAGAGAAAACAAGACACTTCCCATGATAGGTCTTGGCCCAGCTCCTGAATGCCCTGAACTTCCCCTGAGTCTGTTACACATTCCAATGTGTGCCAACTGCTGTCTGCCTTCTGCCTCTTCCCTGCGTCGCCCCAGTATTTCTTCTTGCTGTCTGAACTTACCACTCACAAGGGAGGCTGCAAATGGTAAGCATTTTTGCAGCCCCAATTCAGCTAGAATGTAGGCAGAACTGTGGCTTATGGCCCCTGAGTAAAAATACACTGATAAAACAAGGGAAATGTCAAAAGAAAATTCTTACTTTTTTTTTAGAATTTGCATGGTTAAAAACAATTGGGTGGGATCTCCTGCTGTGGCAAAGTGGGTTAAGAACCTGAGTGCAGTATTTCAGGTGCCGGTTCAATTCCCGGTCTGGTGCATTGGGTTAAGGGACCCAGCATTGCCACAGCTGTGGCATAGGTCACAGCTGTGGCTCACATTCAATCCCTGGCCTGGGAACTTTTATATGCCACAGGCACAAGCATTTAAAAAAGAGAGAGAGGAGTTCCCGTCGTGGCGCAGTGGTTAACGAATCCGACTAGGAACCATGAGGTTGCGGGTTCGGTCCCTGCCCTTGCTCAGTGGGTTAACGATCCGGCGTTGCCGTGAGCTGTGTGTAGGTTGCAGACGTGGCTCGGATCCCGCGTTGCTGTGGCTCTGGTGTAGGCCGGTGGCTACAGCTCCGATTGGACCCCTAGCCTGGGAACCTCCATGTGCCGTGCGGGAGTGGCCCTAGAAATAGCAAAAAGACAAAAATAAAAAATAAATAAATAAAATAAATAAATAAAAGAGAGGAGAGAGAGAGACTGGGTGCTGGAGACAGTGATGAAGAGATAGAAAAGTGTTGACTTTGAGCCTTGAGACTGTGGAACTCCATATGCTCCCAGACCTCCTAATCTAGAAACTGCGTTCAGTTTAAGAAAATGAAACCTCCATTATTTATTTCTAAATACATATCCTGTTACATACAGCTAATTGACTGGCAAATGATATGCCCCTTCACTAATTTCACACTGAAAATAGAATCCTACCAAGAATAGAATTCCAACAATCATGGAAGGGAAAGCAGGTTGCCTACAAAGATATGACCAGGTGACAGGGAAAGTTCAAGGGAAGTTAGGAGCATATCTCAGTGTCAGAACATAAAGGACCCAAAGGAAAAAAAAATCAAGGGGAAAAGATGGGGACGTTTCAAAATGATACTGCACCTACTTTGTGATTTTTTGGATCCACAGAATTTATGGATTTGTAGGCACTCACGTTCAACGTGGGGATTTCTTATTCAAAAAACAAATATAAAATTTGTTAAAGATACTCATATATTTCCTTGCCTCTGCAGTTTCTCTCTCAAAATGTTATGAGAGAGAATTCATGTGTCGAATTCATATTTGATAAATTCATATGTTGAAACTTAATCCCTAAAGTGACAGTAATTGGAGTGGGCCTTTGGAAGGTCAAGACGTCATGAGGCTGGGATGCTCATGATTGGGATTAGTGACTTATAAAAGGAGCAGAAAGCTCTCTCACCCTCCTTCTTCAATGTGAAGACACAATGAAAAGTTTACCCTCTCTGAACCAGGAAGGAGTCTTTCATCGGACACAGAACCTGCCAGCATCTTGATCTCAGACTTCCTAGCTTCCAGAACTGTGAGATAAGTTACTGTTGTTTATAAATCATACCCTAGACTTAGGGT
The DNA here is from genome assembly GCF_016906955.1 of Phacochoerus africanus. Taxonomy (NCBI): domain Eukaryota; kingdom Metazoa; phylum Chordata; class Mammalia; order Artiodactyla; family Suidae; genus Phacochoerus; species Phacochoerus africanus. The sequence continues at coordinate 23,506,032 of NC_062548.1, forward strand.
ATTTTTTATAGCAGTCCAAATGGAATAAGGCACTACTTAATATTGTCATAGGAAAAGAAAAGTTTAAATTTTAACACTTGTATACATTTTAGTGTTTATCTTTATGTCATATAACTACAATTCTAAAGGTCAATACCAGAGCATCTAACTTATATGCAGAATTACCAACATTGCAGCAATTTATATTTTGTAGCTTTTTCCCAAAACCTGAAGAAACAAATGGAAGCCCAAGTCAGGAAGGCCGGACAAGGAAGAAAAGGTCCTTATAGATGTGGAACTTGCCTGAAAGAGTTCAATCTAGGGAAGCAGATATCCATGTAAGACTTTCACAGTCTTCCAAGAGTCCTTTGACCCCTTGACCCAGGATGGAGATGATGCCTGAGAGCTGAAGTATCCCATCCTGCCAGCCTCCAGGCTCGGATGCACCTGTTGCATCCCAGTTGGGAGTGGAGGCTGGGACAGTTGAGCCAGTCATCTCCCTTTTCCATGAGCCTACTGTCCCGACCTACAGCAGAGACAACCCCAGGGTCTTTTCACCTCTGCTCCAGGACAGAAGAGTTGCCTGCATTGGGGGTGGGCTCAAAGCGAGAGATAGCCCTGCCAGGACACAGTCTCAGGATCATGGACAAGCAGACATGCAGATGCTACCAGCTCAGATGGGAATGGCTATTGCCATGCCCGAGAGATACTCCAGGGCACCTGTGCACAGGTTCCACTTTCCCTGTCTTAATTCAGGGCAGAGAGTGATGGCAGAATGTAGTCCTTCTCATGCCAAAGGGACAGAGGCCACCAGTGAGCAAGGTATCAGTTATCTCAGAGCTCCCAGGGGAAGGAAGAAGCCAGAGCATTTCCAAGGACCCAAAGCATGTGTGAATAAAGCATGAACAATACGTCTCAAGCCTCCAGCACATGACACTGTCCCATCAGATACCCAGTAAAAAACACAAATGTAAAGATAAATTTATTAACCATTTTGAGATGGTGCCCCACTTGTGGACTCAGGTACGTCTACAGAAGTCTCATGCCTGGGAGGCCAGTTCTGCCCAGAAGCCAGCCTGAAAGAGCTCCTAATGGCCAAAACTGGAAAAATTTGAGCAAAAAAATGAATGTACAAATATTGGATGATAACACAAATAAAATAAATATTCATGAATTCATGTTGATATAAATTAGTAAACAGAAACAAAGGACAGATCTTCCTTGGAGAAGAATTACAGGTGATACAGGTAGACACAACCCTTCCTCCCCAACCCATCCTCAGGTAGCATTTAATTTACCTCCTATTGATTATAAGCTGGATATAGTGACTCATTTTTTTTTAAGAGTAAGGTAAGGAAAACTTAAAAGAGAAGAAATCTGGCAAAGACCATTGTAAATAGGGGATATTAATAACACTAATAATAAGTAGGGGAAAGAATGGGGAAGTATGTCTTACAGAACACATATGACATATTAATCTTGAAAAGTACCCCACCATGATTTCTTGCAAAGATAAAAATATATAAAACTCCCTACAGGAATAATAAAAGGACCATGTCATCCACGACAGAACTGTCACTTCGTCGATAGGATATCCTACATGGCTTTCCTCATCAGCAGAATCCTAGGGGGCACCCCAGAAACCCTCACCCTGTATGTTCACACTCCTTCTGCTAGATGTCCAGTTGACATTTTATCTCAGTTCTGCTGTAAAGGGATTTTGCAGATGTAAATAAGGTCCACAATTAGTTGATGTTAAAATGGGGAGATTGTCCATATGGGCCAGACCTAGTCATGTGAATCCTTTAAACACAGAAGATTTTCTTCAAATGGTCACAGAACTGGAAATCAGAGAAACATGCTCTAGAGTATCTAGAAGAAAGCAAACTTTCATGTTTTCAACGGTCAGGGCCATGGGCGAAGGAACTGCAGACAGCCTCCGGTTGCTGAGATTGTCATTGAACAGCAACAGGAAACTGGGAACCTTGATTCTGCAGCAGGATGCAAATGAATTCTGCCATGGACCAATGAGCTTAGAAGACCCTGCATCCCAGCTAAGAACCACATCTCCAGCCAACATCTTGATTTCAGCCATCATGAGAACTTGAGCAGATCCAAACTCCATACTTGGTCTTCTGACCCCCAGAAAAGGTGAAATAATAAATGTATGCTGGAGTTCCCATTGTGGCACAGTGGAAATGAATCCAACCAGGATCCATGAGGTTGTGGGTTTGATCCCTGGCTTTGCTCAGTGGGTTAAGGATCTGGCATTGCCGTGAGCTGTGGTGGAGGTTGCAGACATGGCTTGGATCCCATGTTGCTGTGGCTATGGTGTAGGCCATCAGCTGTAGCCCCGATTCGACCCCTAGCCTGGGAATCACCATATGCTCTGGGTGTGGCCTTAAAAGGAAAAGACAAAAAACAAAAACAAAAAAAAAAAAACAAAAAAAACCCTGACATTTCAAAACAATTCAGTTATAATGAAAATAATCTTAGAATATTGAAAATAAGAACACGGATTATTTTTTCCTACAGAAGAAATGCTTATTTACCTTCAAATCCAGGAAAATCACATGAAAATTCTTAGGATTAATAAAAGAATTATACATTTGATTAATAATATTTTTAAAGATAAATTTTTTCTATGTATGGTATATGTAACAAGTCAGAAAGAATAACGGACATCAATCCTATTCCTAATAGGCATGAAACATAAAATACATATGAAAACACTTAGCAGGATTATGTATATAATGATATTGTTATGCAAACTAAAAGAAGGCAAGCATGGGAATGAATATATATTCCTAATTTTCTGTATTTTTTTTTTTTAGAAGAATGAGCGATGTCTGGGCGTCTTTTATTGTGTGAAGAAAAAACCAGGCAGAGGAGCCCCCGGGGAAAGGCGGCCCCGCTCCAGCGCTGCTTCCTCCTTCATCTTCTAAGCACTTCCTCCATTTCCTTTCAAGGATTTTAGACATTGATTTTGCTCACAGATGCAATCCAAGTGTGAATAAAAAATGTACCAACTTCTAAGACCCCCTTCCCCATGTTCCTTTAAATAGAAAAGTTGCTAAATGTCTCTTCAGAGTCCATCAGCCAAGTGGTCCCACCTACGGTTTTCAAAACCGATTGAACTTGATCTTCTGACCTCCCTCCTTGAACCACTGCGTGTTCTGGGGAAGAAGTCCTACTGATACTGCTGATAGTCTCCAAAAGGCGAGGCCGGTAACTGGGCTAAAGGCAGCTGGGAGGGGTCTTTAGCAAATGGTGGACTGTTGGGAAACTGTGCAGAGGCAAATCTTGACAAGATGCTATCTCCTTCGATTAAGGCCAGGAGGATGCCACCCATCACGGCTGAGCCGACCATGGCCACCTGTCTGTTTCTTGCCGCCAGGATGGCTCCTGTCAAGGCACCGCGGGTGATGGAGTTCCAGGGGTCCTCCTTCCCGCACACCTGGGCCATGCCGCAGTGGATGGTGGAAAACATACCTCCCCAAACTGCAAAGCTACCTCCCAACTATGGAGCCCTGGTTTTAATAGCTGTCAAATTCCCTCGTAGTCTGTGGTTTACTCCCACCTGAGAACTGCGGAAACCTTTGATGGCTTGAAAGATACCACCACCTATGGTTCCCATGGTGAAGGCCCCACCACAGTCATGCACAATTCGCCAGGGGCAGGGCTCGCGAGTATTCCTCCACCTTGACTTCACGGCACCGCGATGCGGGGTAAACGGCTAATTTTCTGTATTAAACGTGTCTATACTTAACTTGATTAAGTGGTCTAGACTGATCTCCAGAACAGCTCTTCTCTATTCCCCTTCCAGCCAGCAACATATTAGGGTCCCTTGTTCCTATTACCCACCAATTCAGTGGTTTACTTTCTAATTTTTGCCCATCTAGTACGTATTGTATGTATAGTATGCATTTTTAATTTTAATTTGCATGTCTGAAAGCTAACTTAAATGTTATCATTTAAGGGTTTCTGTTTATAAATTGCCTATTTATATTATTCACCTATTTTTCTCTTGACTTGTCCTCTTGTTGATTGGCAGAAGTCTTTTTCTTTTTATAAGTCTAGATTTTAATCATGTTTCAGTTTTAAACATTGTAAATATCTTCTTAGATGTTCTCTATTAATTTTGTGATGTGCTTTATGAAATATAAATAATTGTATTATGATCTCATTCACTAACATTTCATATTATGTTTTGCTTTGGAAATTTTATTTTTTAATGTTATTTTATTTTAATGTGGTTAAAACACTTAACATGAGATGTACTATCTTAACAAAGTACTATTAAGTGTACAATACAGTAGTCGTGACTGATCATTCAATATTGTACAAGCAGCAGATCTATAAATTATATCATCGGTCTTAACTGAAACTTGGTACATTTTACTTAGTATCTCTACGTCCCCCTGCCCCACCGGACCTTTAGCCCCCACCATTCCACACCTTTTTTCTTTTTTTTTTCAGCCATGTCCACGCTGTATGGAAGTTCTTGGGCTAGGGAAAAAACCCAAGGTGCGGCTGTGACCTACATCATAGCTACAGCAACAGTGGGTCCTTAACCCACTGTACCACAGTGGGAACTCCACCCCACCATTTAATTCTATCAATTTGACTATTTTAGCTACCTCATGTACATGTAATCATGCAATATTCATCTTTCTGTAAGTGGCTTACTTCACTGAATTTTTATGTAATCCTTCCTCATCTTGGGTCACCAACATATCCAATATTTGTGTGTAAGCTGATTGCCCTAGGTCAAGGCCAGTCCAAGTAAACAGCCTTGCAAATAAGAAAGACTCAATGTACATTTTAACATTGTGGAAATGATACTATTCAAAACAACCTTTTAACCATTTCATGCTTGCAAGAGTAAAAATTTTAGGAATACTGGCTGTGTGTAAAATGTAAAAAAATAAATAAATCTTTTAAAAAGGATAGTTTGTATTTTATATTGGACTATACCAAACATATATATTTCACATTTGTGTTACTTTAAACATGAATCTCTTCTTCCCAGGTTCTAAAAAGTTTCACTGAGAAGCTATAAAAGCTCCAAGCTTGAAATATTGTAAAATCTTTCAAAATTTTAATCTGCTAAAATTTACATTGGAACCCAATGTCTAAGACTACAAATATATATTTTTGTAGATATCATACATAAAGATTTTGAAATATTTAAGACGGAAGCATTTATCTTCTCTCTCTGCTGCCACCCAAGTGCATGATGATCTCCACCTCTGTAATTCTTCTCAACAAGAGATTCTGGAATCAGAAGTTGCACCAACATTTATAAAAGAACCAGGGGAACATCTTTGGCCAGTTCTGTTTATTTACACTAATGAAATGTGGGTAACTAAGTCTAAACATAAAAGCTACAAATCATAATCTGGTAGAACCAAAATGTTTTTATACATCAAGGAAACATATTTTTTTACATGCTTAGGAGTTTTTTATTTTATTTTTCCTGTATTAAGACTATATTTTTTTAATGCACCCCTGGGCTCATCTAATAAATAGATTCCTGAGCAACTTGTGGATAATATAGTCGTTCTTCGGAATTGCATTTTTACTGTTTCCATTTCCCCCCTCTCAAAAAAAATTCTCCTTTAAGGTAAATGGCCATCTAGCAGAACATTAATAACAAAGAATTCCCCCATCACTCTCTTCATTGGCTTGCAAATGCAATCATTCTTGTTCTCTTTTGAACATAGAGGAACATAGTGCATTGCATTACAGACTGCAATTCTCATCAGACAGTTGTGTGAGGAGCTAGTTCTTTTTCTAGTTCATGTCTAGAAGAGTACTATTAAAAAATGCCATTTTTTTTTGCATGTAGGGTTAATCCTATCCTTCAACCAGAAGAGAAGAATTCACCCTTCTGACTAAATCTGATTCCAAGAGTCAAATACAAAAACCCAAATGACTTAAAACAGAGATATGCATGAGTTCAAAAAAATGGAGGAAAAAAAAAAGAATTTCCAGGTTAAAAAAAAAAAGATTTAAACATATTATGATTTTCTATATTTCTTTTCTTTTCTTTTTTGGTTTTCTATATTTCTTAAAGAACTACCTTCTATGCAGGATACATCAGAGCTGTAAATGTGTGTGTGTGTGTGTGTGTGTGTGTGTGTGTGTGTGAGTGTTCTAATTTTGTGGCAGGTATTTCAACTCATTTGATTATGACACAAAAATGAAATAGATCTATTGATAAAAGATCATAGACAAAATTATAGGGAACAACTAAAATTTTAAAAGAAATACATTTGGAGAATTTGACTAGAGCGTTCCAACTGACTGTCTGGACTAATTAAAACTCTTATTCATCATGTCACAGAGAATTAGAAAAAGTGGAACTGAAAGCATTAAAAAGTCATAAGTCCAGGAAAGGCCTGGACAAATTATTTCATTATTGTTTGTTGTCTTGATTTTTTAGAGAAAACCCAATGCTCCTTATCTAACAGTCAGGCATGATTGAGAGCAATTAATCAGACAAGGTCTGCTGGTGAAACATTTAAAACAGTATCATGTCAAAGGTCCTTTTAACTTTGGAGTTTTTGAGAAAAAGAGAAATCTAGTTGGAAAATAAAACACAGAAATAAACCCCAAATTTATTTTAGTTCAAATTTGCCAAAGGGGTTTTTTCCTTCCTAAATATTGCTGTGAGAAATTCCGTAGTCTCAAATTCAGTTTAAATGAATGATAATAAAGGATTATTGCAAAAAAAAAAAAATTGGGATCCTTATGTTTTTGTCTTGTTGTGTTTTGTTTTATGGACTTCAACTGACACTTGTTCAGCTGGCCTTCTCCAAAGCCATTCAAATGATGTCTGTATTTTTATATAGGAGAAGCTGAATTTAAGATTTGGTTGCAGTTTTTAGGCCAGAGGTATTTAGTTTCTGATTTCAACTACTCTTTCAAAAACTCAAATGAAATAGAGAAACAGTAGTCACAATTATGTTTTTACATACTACCTTCGAGGCTGGAATTTTGCTGTGGAAAATTCCCATCTCAGAATTTGTGCCTGCACTTACTTATCTTCTTTTATGGCTTATTTTCTTGTTCTGAATTATTGTGCTAAAAATATGGTTTATTTAGATGTAGCATTGGAGAAAATCACAACCTCCCTTTTAGTATTTTAAATATTAATTTTAATAAAAAGTCCTGACTCACTTTACTCAGTATGAGAGTCTCTAATTCCATCCATGTTGCTGCAAATGGCATTATTTTGTTCTTTTTTATGGCTGAGTAGAAAATTGATAGAACACTGTAAACCAGCTATAATGGAAAAAATAAAAATCATTATATAAAAAATAAAATAAAAAGTCCTAGCAAGCTTGAAATGTTTGAAGTAGGCAACTACTTGCTACTTGCTACAGTTAGTATTCCTGATGCTAACTTTGCCTTCTTGAAAGGTTAGAAACATTTAGAAGTACCAGTAGTTGTTCAGCTCACAAAGATACCGTAAATCTCTCCTTCAGTGTGACTTAGTACTCTGGAAAGAAAGCATATATTCTCCAAGTCCGTACTCTTCTGATGAAATTAATATTTGTGTGAGAACAGAGATAGCAAGCTTCTCAATTTCTCTTTTACTGTGGTAAAACCAGATAAAATGTTAACAAGTAAAGAATAAGCCAGACTGCCTAATGTTAATGGTACAGATCCCTGTGGGAGGGATGATCCCTGTTGCATAGATGTCCCAGCTTCCTGCTCAGATGGTGCTTCAGGCTGCAAACTCAGATATGCTTATAAATTCCATAATCTGTTTGTAATACTGGCATGTGCTTGAAGGAGTGTGACCTTAGTGGACATGGCTAACATTAGCCAAATTCACAAGAGACTCACCTACTCACCAAACAAGTTACATAAAAAGAGAAATGCAGAATGACAAATCATTAATGTATAAAGGGAAATGCAAAATGACAAATTATTATTGTATAAAGAGAAATGCAAAATGACAAATCATTAATGTATAAAGGGAAATGCAAAATGACAAATCACTAGTATATAAAGAAGAATGTAACTCTCAAGGAGAGTATAACATTCATTTTTCTTACTCAGGACAGACACTCCCAGCAGAAAAATCCTTATGAAAAGCACAAAAAAAAATTTATAGATGCATCATGGTAATAATTATCCCTTAGGACCAGAGGTAACTGCATCTGGTGAGTAAGACTGTCTTAATAGATGCAGTTGAAGACACAATAAAACCTATTTATCCCCTTGAGTCTTAGGTTTTAAAAGATAATCTGGTTACTATTTTCCTTCTGTTCACATAGCATTCTTTTAGACAGAGTATATTTTAATAAAATGAGGGGAGCCAGGTTCCATTAATTCAACTCTAGCATCAAATCTCAGCCTGTGAAGGGCAGTTAGAGTGACTGATAAAGTGGGACTGAAGTGGTTGAAATGGACTTAAGGTCCACTTTTCCCACTCACTGCTCTCCTGTTTAGCCCCTGGATAACTCCGGAGCTTTACCAACCAAGACTGAAAACCATCAGATTAAAGGAGGCAGTCTCCTCTGCTGGTCAATAAAATTTTCTTGGCCCAGGATTTATAGCTGATATTTCTTTGTTCATAAAACAAGATGATACTATTGGAGTTTCCCTTGTGGCTCAGCAGGTTAAGAATCTGACATAGTGTCTGTGAGGATGCGGGTTCCATCCCTGTCCTCACTTATCAGGTTAAGGATCCAGCTTCTCCACAAGCAGCAGCATATATCCTCCCAGAAGTGGCTCAGATCCTGTGTTGCTGTGGCTGTGGTGTGGGCCAGCAGCTGCAGCTCTGATTTGACCCATAGCCTGGGAACTTGCGTAGGCTGCAGGTGCAGCCATTAAAAGAAAGAAAGCAAGCAAGCAAGAAAGGAAGGAAGGAAAGAAGGAAGGAAGGAGGGAAGGAAGAAAGAAAGAAAGGAAATGAAACTATTGTATCCTGTACCATTTTGGATAAGCTAATATAGGCTCTCTTAACAACTCTTAAATCTCAGTGCCATATCAAAAAAGCTTGTTCTTCACTCATGTTCAGGTTCTTCACAATTCCCCTGTGTTGTTTTTTGTTGTTGTTATTATAGTTTTGTTTGTTTGTTTTCTTATTTAGGACTCACCAGCTCTCTGAACATTGTTGGTAACTTTGAAGAGGAAAAGGAGAGGATGCATGTGCAGGCTTTAGAAACTTCCACCCAGAGGATCAGGTTAATTCTGCTCACATAGCATTAGGCAAAGACAGGAGGTCAAGGCCAGTTTTAAGGGTGCAGGGCAGTGTATTGTTGCTGCAAGGAAACTCACCGCTGTAACTCACAACCTAATACTAACCCTTACTCTAAACTTAAGAGGTAGTCAAGAGAACCACACCAACTACCACTTGCCAGTGTAACTTAGGTAAAATGTTATTGTGATTATTGTGTTTGCTTTTAGGCCTGCATTGAAGTAAAAGGCAGCTTTGTGGTCACCTTGGAACATTTCCTTTAAGTAAAGTTTTATTTGTCTTTTACGGTTGTTCCCTCAAGAGGAAAATGGAATGGACACAAGTCCAGCCATGTTAGAAAGAGGACATAGCTTCTGGAAGAATTTCTTGTTCTATTGAGTTATATCTTGTTTTCTTGTTTTCCTTAAATATTAAGTATATTTATACTCTCATGGGCCCTGAGAAATTAGCTGGGTGATTTAACCAGAGAAACATCTTTGAGATGATTGAAAACCTGTGCTCCACAGAAATCTGGGCAAGTCAGCAAATGTGGGGTCCAAATGTCTGATGTTGGAAATGGCATACTTTGCTCTTTGGTAATTAGTCACCAATACCACTGAAAACTGACTGCTGGAAATAGCATTTGGTGCACTTGTCCATGTCCATCCTTTCCTTAGACCTAAACACACATTTGGGTGAAAAAAACACTGAATTACACATTTTGATATATACCATAATTATATAATATACATAGACACTCTTTCAAGTTTAAAAAAAAATAATTTTCACCTGGATTAATATTTTCAGATTGTGACCCAAGTGGCATTTCACCTATCCCCGCTATGGAAGGATAGAAGCAAGAGAAATCCATGTCCTTGGGTACTGGGGTCCCTCCTCTGCTTCTGGTACAGGAGCGACCCTTGTTTTTACCTCCATGTTTTTATTTATGTTTTTTTAGTTTTCTATTTGAAGAAAGTCACCAAGGCTAAAATGCAAAAATAAATCAAAGAAAAATAAATACAAAAAATGACTGAATTCCATTTACATACATGATGAGAAGGAATTCAGATTCTGATAGTGTGTAGTCTCTGACACTAGACTACTAGAGTTTATAAAAACAGGTCTGGTGTAGAGTAGGTTCAAACCTTTTACTCAGCCATGGATTTATTCAGAGAAATTGTAAACAAAGCCCTTTTCCAAGTTCCTATTTACAAAACTAAAAACAATTTACTAAAGCATTAATTAACTCAGGGAAAATATTGAAAACAAAGTGAGTTTCTGAATTAAAAGATAACTTCAAATTTAAACCAAAAAAAAAAAATACCCAGAAGGTTAGCATAAAGTGTTAATTGACACTACCAAATACAAGCAATTTTTATGTAACAAGGAAGGAGGTGTAACAATTAAAAAAAAAACTTTTAATGTTTCACCTGCTTTTGATTCAGGACTCTAAAGATTTTGTTTTGGGCATTTCTATATATTTAGTATCATATTACACTATCAAAAATTTGTAGCAGTTACATTACTGGAGGTAAATTCTTTTCTTAAATTCTTGTTTTATATAGTGTGACCAATGGAAAGCTTCCTATGAAAGAAAAATAGTTTGGAATGGATTCTATTTCTTCAGAAATAGCACCACTCAAATTTATATTTGCCCCCTAAATTAAAGATTAGTTCTAGTTCAAAGTCTCAAGAAGAGAAAGACTTCACAATAACTTCTTTCACTTCAGCTAAAAGAAAAAAAAATTATGAAATATGTTTTAAAGGTAAATTCCAGGATAATTTGTAAATATTCAATATATTTGGGAAGAATGACAAACACAGGAGAGGAGCAGACAGCTTTATGATACAAGTACAATTGCTACACAATACAAAATCAACAATATAATTTACCTAGGAATAAATGTAACAAAAGATATGTAAGATTTTTATGGAGAAAATTGTACAATTTCTCTTGCCGCATTAAGAAAACATAACAAATTAAATGATGCTCAAAGGAAAACTCAGTATAATGAAAATATTAGTCCTCCCCAAATTGACCTAAAGGTTCAGATCTTATTTTTCTTATATCAGGAAACACTCGCTCTCTCCTCCACCAAAGAATTATTTTAATTCACTGCTCATCATTATTCCCAGTTTACATACCTATTGTTACATTCATCCCTAGGTAAGTTATATTATTGATTTTGTATCATATGGTAATTGTACTTGGGTGTCTTTTAAAAAACTCATGTCTTTAAATATTTGTGGTCAGTGTATAGATAATTACTTCTATATATTGCTCTTAATATAAATCTATCCATTTACTTTTCTAAACATCTTTGTGTATTCAATTTGTTTTTATACTATGTATGCTATACATGAATTTTTTTTAATATACTTTCAATTCTTGTATCTCCAATCCAATATTATATAGGGAGTGTATACAACTTTGCCTTGTCATTGATATTAAAGGAAAGTTATTAGTGATCTAACATTAAAAGCAAAATATTCCCTGGAAATTTACAGTAGGAAATTCCCTACTGTCTCTGGTTGTTGAATAGCTTATATTGTTTATGAGGGATTTTTTTTTCCAATAACTCTTTCTACAGTCACCTGAGTTATATTGTTTTAACATCTGATATTATTTGCATACTATCTGATGGCTAACTGACTTGCATTTCTGTCATAAACTTCATGCCATCATGATAGATTACTCTTGTTTTCTCTTGCATTCAGTTTGCCAGTAGACAAAGATTATAGAGTCACCATAAAGCTGTCTGCTCCTCTCCTGTGTTTGGGTCTCTGCCAAAATGTGGGTGACAGCAGCTGACCTCATTGCTACAACAAGCCCTGACTAAACAATCTGTGCTTTTTCTCAGGTGGTTTACTTCATTTACTCCCACAAACTATACATTGTCCTTTTTTTTTTTTTTTGTCTTTTTGCCTTTTCTAGGGCCACTCCTGTGGCATATGGAGGTTCCCATGCTAGGGGTTTAATTGGAGCTGTAGCCACTGGCCTACGCCACAGCTCAGGGCAACATGGGATCCTTAACCCACTGAGCAAGGCCAGGGATCAAACCCACAACCTCATGGTTCCCAGTCAGATTCATTCGCCACTGTACCACCACGGCAACTCCTACATTGTCCTTTAAAAATAACTTTCTTTGAAAATTGTGCTTTTATAGAAAATGTTTTAATTAAAATTCAGCTCTGTGCTTTTTGTTGTAATTTCTTCTTTCACTTGGTGTTTATAGTGTGTATCATAAAATTGAAATTTGTAGGCCTTTTAATCCAGTTATTTTTTAGTATTCATCTCTTAGTTCATTCCATTTAACCAGGGAATTAATTTGCATGGTAGTTGTTTCTTTTTATTTCTGAAGGTATTTTGTGAGCAAAATTGTTTTGTTTAGAGGAAAATGTGCGTTCTCTGACACTAAGTGCATTTATTTATGTGTATCTATCAAATTAAAAATTTTTTTTGTCTTTTTGTCTATTCTAGGGCTGCACCTGTGGCAAATGGAAGTTCCCAGGCTAGGAGTCTAATCGGAGCTATAGCTGCCAGCCTACGCCACAGCCACAGCAATGCCAGATCCTAGCTGCATCTGCTACCTACACCAGCTCTCAGTAATGCAGGATCCTTAACCCACTGAGGGAGGCCAGGGAAGCTCATGGTTCCCAGTCAGATTCGTTAACCACTGAGCCATGATTGGAACTCCATCAAATTAAATTATTACTTACCTTGTTCAAGTTTTCTCTACCTTTACCAACTTTTGACATTTTAGAAATAAATGGGAAAATATAATTAAAATCAAAATCTCCTTTTCACTCAGAAAAACTCTCCAAGAAGTTAGAAGAGAAAGAAGACAGTTTTCATTATTGAATATTATGTATTAAAGTAAATGTAATATGCATCACCAGAATTCATTAAGAACATACAAAGTTGCAAAAACAAACAAACAAACAAAAAAAAAACACCTGACCCTTTTATAAGCCAAGTGGACACAACCTATTGTATACATGTTCTCAAAATAAACAATAATTAATCATCAAGTAAGAGGACTTTTCAGCACTAGTTGTCACACATAGTTCACCCTATATTTACCTAGTAACTGGGGAGACCACCTGTGTTAGCTAATGGAGTCACTAAGATTTCCTATGATAGAAAAGACATTATGTTACTTCCCACATTTTGAAAATCTATTTTCAAATATGATGTAAATATATTTTCCAACTTCTTTGTATTAGAATTTATAATTTTTATATTTGTCCATCATTATACTTTCAAAGTTTCATGTTTTTGTACTGAAGTGTATTTTGAAGAAAAACTATATAGCTGATTTTTTTAATGCAGAAAATGTAAATCCATTAATTTGAGTTACTAATATATTTGGAGTTGACTTTGTTTCTACCAATTTATCTTCTGCTTTCTATGTACTCTATTTTTTGCAATTTTAATGAAAGATATAAATACCTACCTAAAAGTCATATGACATAAACATGAAGTTTCATCAATTACTATTAATCAAAACTTAGTTAACCCTATTTAGGTCAAGAAATAAAATATTCCCAACCTCCTCAAAGTCCCCTCTCCACCTCTTTGCCTCATGTTTTTTTAATCACAGACTTCTCCCTCAAGGCTACAGAGAATTGAATTTTGTACTAATCATTTCCTTGTTTGTTGTATCTCCTTTGAACTTTATACAAATAGAAACATACCTTCTGTATTCTTTTGTATTTCAGTTCCCCCCCTGACATATTTTATGATTCATCTTCTATGTGTCAACAGTTGTAGTAAACTCATTTTATCTTTATGTCATTTTCCATCGTGAAAAGAGAACCAGTTCACTGATCTCTTACACTGCTGGTCAGTATTTGCATTGCTTTCAGTATGGGGATACTATAGTGTTACAGAGAACATTATTTTTTATATTACCTAGTACTCATAAGCATGCATTTCTGTAACATCTATCCATAAGTGTGGAATTGAAGGGTCCTTGTTTATACACGACTTGAAGTTAACTAGACTTGGCCACATTATTTTCTAAAGTAGTTTTACAGAAGTGGTCAAGGACTCCTCAGGCAACAATGAATGGGTAAGAAGAAGAATGTCATGTATTTGATAAACATTTGATGTTGTCATACCTTAAGATTTAGATATACTGTTGTTTATAGGGATGACTTTCTTCCTTTTTTTTTTTTTTTTTTTTAATTTGGCTGTGCCCCACACCATCTGGAAGCTCCCAGGTCAGGGATTGAATCCATACCACATCAGTGACAATGCTGGATCCTTAACCCACTGAGCCAGCAAGGAACCCTTACACAGGATATTGTAATGTTTTGTGGCAAGTCCCTTCAGAAAACCTCATTCACCTCAACTTACTACCACCACACAAATACTAGAATGGGGGAGCCTGAATAGGAAAATATCAAGCACTAGTGAAGACATAGAGTAATTGGGACCTGCATATGCTGCTGGTGGGATCACCAACAGTGTAAACACTCTTGATAAGTGTTAGATGGCAGGTCCTGGGAGGTAGGCACTGCAGTGCATGAAAATGGCTCCACACATTGTTCCTTGTAAGGTGACTTCACAGCACTGCCCATTAAGAAGTAGAGTCTATTTGAGCCAGTATTTGAATTTGATATTGTTTATCTCATCCAAGAGCCAACTGGGCTATTTTTGAGCTTAGGCTTATGCATTTGCTGGTATCAATACAGCTGTGAAAGTGAGATGACTGGTCATGAATCCTGCAATTTTAAAGTAAGATTAATCAAATCTACATTCCATCAGTGTATGTTATTTTCTCTCCAAGCTACACAGTTCTACCAACAATAGGCACAAAGAAAATAACTGTAAAGCTACAAATAACCCTAATATTGACATAAAACTAATTTTCCTATTCCATTTAGTAGACCTTAATACCATTCTTTATAAATCTGGAGAGGGAGTCTATATGGAATAGTATAAAAAGCCAAAGGTAACAGTATTTAGTCTTTGGCAAAAATCTTCAATGCTTTTATCATAGAAAATTTTAAGATTGTTCATTAGAATAAATACTAAAATAAGTTTATATTCATTTCAATCTCCTTTTCAAGTATTGTGTTTCTATTATTTCACTAGAGTATTAAGACATAAGGGCATGGATATACTAATTTTTAATCTGTTAAATTTAGCAAATTCACAAAAGTGCTCTATTATAAAGAAGAAAGAGGACCTGCTTTGGGTTTAAAATTACAGTATGACTTACATGTTGTTCATATTTCAAAAAGAGATTCTGGAGTTCCCTGGTGGCTCAGTAGTTATGGATCTAGTGTTGTCACTCAGTGGCTCTAGTTACTGCTGTGGCATAGGTTCAATCCCTGGCCCAGGAATTTCTGCATGCCACAGGAGCAGAAAACAAAACAAAACAAAATAAAACAAACCTTCCTTTTAGATGATCATTTACATAGCAATTCTATTGCCTGTAAAATTGAGCTTTTCCAATTTTTTCCTATGCATTTTTAGGGGTTTTGTTGTAGTTGTTTAATTTCTTTAAACGGGAAACCTTTGACATGGCTTATGATACCCCTACAACCTGCTCTCCTTAGTTCATATCATGTCTGTTCCTCTCACTCCTCATAGTCTGAACTCCATGGATATTTTCTCAGGTCCTTGAATGTGTCACATTCCTTTTTGCTTTAAAAATTTTAAAGAGGTGGTGCTCTCTGCCTGGAATTATCTTTCCCTAAAATTAATACTATTGCTTTCTTGGCAGCCTCACTTTTTAGATTAAATATGTTATTCAGAGAAAGGCATCTCTGATTTTGCAATCACTCATGATTTTATTTAATTTTCCTGTATTACATTAAATATAATCTTTAAATATTTATTTTTATGGTTATTTGTGAAAATTCTCTCTCTTGCACTGGATTTTAAGAGAGAAATCTAAGTTTACTTTCTTCACTGTTGAATTTCTAGTACCTAGTGCTATGGCTGTCAACAGAAAAAAATAACCTTTTCTAAATATGATGATAATCAGTGAAGAAGAAAGAGATTCTCAATGACTTCTGGGATTCAAACATTATTAGCTCATTAGTTGTATTCACATCTGAAACTTCATTATCTAGAAGAGTGCCTGGTGCTCAAATACAGGTGCTAAAAATACTCACGGAATGCTGAGACCAGCTCAGCTGGATGGGGCTGAAGAATGGGTGCTGTGAAACTTAAGGAAAAAAGTTAACATAAAACAAGACACAGAGACATTTATCTTAATAAAGGTGGGAACCAGGGGACTCAGGGTCTCAGGGACCAAGAGCACTGCCTCAAGAAACCACACTGCTTTTATTGTGCTCTTGAGGATTAAGTCAAGTGAAAAGGGGGTTGTAGGTGCAGGATATAGGGTTTTTTTTTTATTGTAAGTTCTTTCATTATTTTAAAAGTCACTTAGCTGGTAGATGGTTAAACTTTTACTCTAAACTTTAGGCACATAACCATCATTAGCATTTGCATTAGCTACCAATGCATAGCATTTCAGAGAATCCTCACTGTGCTTCTGCAAATGGCATGCCTATTTGTGGCAACCCAGTGTGCCTAGGTTTGCACCTTGGTTCTCTTGGCTAATGCATATGCTGCTAATGACCACTCATAAACCACTTGGCCATGAGGTTCCTCTTTCTCTTATCCCTTAGAGGACATATCATGCTTGTGAAAATGGTGTTCCAATCTGCATATGTCTGGTGTGCCTGGACCAATGCATTATGTCCTCATTCAGCTGACCCCATGAATAACCCATGCCTTTAGGTCTTTGTTCTTAAGCTTAAGTCATTTACCAGCACTGTGACTGTTTCTCAAGCAGGAAGATGGGACAAAGTAAGGAAGGACAAGATGGAGTTTTCAGCTAAGAGGCTAAGAAAATATTATAAAAACATGTCTCACAACAATGGAACAAACAGAATTTTATTTTGATGGGAGTGGGGCTGATAAAAAGCTTGGTGGTTTCTATTTTCCAATCATTCTTTACTTGAATGTTTTCAATGGTAATTTAAAATTAGATTACTGAGTTAAACATTTAAATTTTTTCTTTTTCTTTTTATGGCTGCACCTGTGTTATATGGAAGTTCCATGGTCAGGGGTCAAATCACTGTAGCTGCTGGCCTACATCACAGCCAGAGCAACACCAGATCCAAGCCACATCTGCAATCTATGCCATAGCTCACAGCGATGCCCATATCTTTAACCCCAAGGATCAAACAGGCATCCTCATGGATACTAGTTGGGTTCATAACCTGCTGGACCACAACAAGAACTGCCGCTTTAAATTTTATAATATGAGCCTTACTTAAAATGTACTATACTTACAATATAATGTCATACCTTAATATAAATATAATATTAGTATAAATAATATACTAATGCAATTATATATGCTTTATACAATTCTTTTTTAATTTTGAGTGTGCAACTATTTATGAAAAGAAATGTATTGTGATACAGACAATAGTTGCTTTTATAAGGAAAAGGTGTAGATATTATCCAGATGAAGTGCAGTATTATGATTTATCTGAATCAAAGTTTTTAAAAGCTAAATCTAATGCTGTGCTAATCAGTGATCTTCAATATGAAAACATGAATGTCTTTACATCTGTGCAGAAAATGGAGCAGAATGCTTTTAAAAACTGAGAGAAAGAAGTTTTGGAGTTTTTGATAAAATATTTTGTGTAGAAAATTAGACAGAAAATATACACATTTCAAAAAAATTACTTAAATAATTATTAAGCAGTCATAGACTCTAAGAGAAAGTCTGTTTAGGAATTCTGTTTGAGTTTTGTTTTTGAAGGAAATGCAGCAACCACTGTTAAAGTTTTCAAAGTTCTTTGGTTAGAGACCTGTCACAAAAATCAAAGTGGAGACTGCCTCATACTTTGCACACTTTAATTAGTCAGTTCTTTTAGCTGGTTAAGTACAAAAGTTTCAAAAGAAAATAAGATAACTTTCCTGGGAAGGAGATATATGTAGCCTCTTCATGCACGAATTTAAATTCTCACTAAACAAAATACATCTGTAACAATTTTAATAGACTGTAATTTAAATTCCTGTTTCACTGAGACCTTTTCTTAAAAGCCAGGACCCTCTTTACATGTCCCCATATCCCTTTATCCTTATTTCATCCTACAACTTATCACACCCTTTTTTCACTTTTTCTCACTACAGAATAAGTTCAGTATTCCTTGAATACCTCTGTATCCCCAGGTACAGAATCAGCAATCAATAAATATTTGTCAGCTGAACATATGGATAAGCTTGTGGCTGGCAATGTTAGAATATCCTACAGAATTAGTCCTTAATTTTGAGTCACTCATGTGGTTAGGAAATCACTACATGAATAACCTACTGTTTCCTCTGTCATATCTGGATCCTTTTATTCCTCAACCTGACAAATTTTATTAATCATTGATGATTCCTCCCAATAAACTTTTCCCAGTGCTCCCAAATATATTTTGTGCCTCTTCTACTTTCCCAAAACACTTTGCTTAAAACTGAATCTGTGCATACCTTACTCTATGCACAACCGCTAAGCTAGAAACTCAAAACAAAACCCTGACAATCTTTTCATTGTAGCAATTTTAATGGTGCCTTATCACATGCTTGTGATAATGTATTTTTGTTCCAAGGAAGGTGAAGAAGCTCCAAATTTTATTTTTAATCTCTGAGGTGCTATGTATTATACCCCTTTTTGTATATACTTTCACCATGGTACTATATCACGAGACATGCCTCTACAATATTTTCTTAGCCTCTTTACTTTGTCCCATCTTCCTGCTTGAGAAACAGTCACAGTGCTGGTAAATGACTTAAGCTTAAGAACAAAGACCTAAAGGCATGGGTTATTCATGGGGTCAGCTGAATGAGGACATAATGCATTGGTCCAGGCACACCAGACATATGCAGATTGGAACACCATTTTCACAAGCATGATATGTCCTCTAAGGGATAAGAGAAAGAGGAACCTCATGGCCAAGTGGTTTATGAGTGGTCATTAGCAGCATATGCATTAGCCAAGAGAACCAAGGTGCAAACCTAGGCACACTGGGTTGCCACAAATAGGCATGCCATTTGCAGAAGCACAGTGAGGATTCTCTGAAATGCTATGCATTGGTAGCTAATGCAAATGCTAATGATGGTTATGTGCCTAAAGTTTAGAGTAAAAGTTTAACCATCTACCAGCTAAGTGACTTTTAAAATAATGAAAGAACTTACAATAAAAAAAAAAACCCTATATCCTGCACCTACAACCCCCTTTTCACTTGACTTAATCCTCAAGAGCACAATAAAAGCAGTGTGGTTTCTTGAGGCAGTGCTCTTGGTCCCTGAGACCCTGAGTCCCCTGGTTCCCACCTTTATTAAGATAAATGTCTCTGTGTCTTGTTTTATGTTAACTTTTTTCCTTAAGTTTCACAGCACCCATTCTTCAGCCCCATCCAGCTGAGCTGGTCTTGGCAGTACTAGACTTGAACAGACTCCTAGGTGATTTATTTTCTTCAATGAAGATTATTTTTGTTCAATATCAATACCATTTTAATTTTTGCAACACACCTATATAAAATAAACTATTTTAAACATTTTAAACTGTTAAGTAGGTGATCAGGATGCTACAAATACAGGCTTTGTAAAAATGAAATTGTGAAGATATCCTGAATTTAGTCTGGAAGTATTAAGTAGAAGCAAACAAGAACCTGAATAGCCTTATGGAGTGATAAAATGGCCTTAATGGATTTAATTAACTTACCCTATAAGAAATGAAAATTAAGGAATCTTTCTTGTCTGAACTGAGCTATTACCATGGTTTTAAATGCGGTCTTTATGGCCAGAAAGTCTTAGAGCAGATGGTAAATTTATAGTCCTTTTGCCCCTGTGGAGAAGAAAAAAGGAGAAAATATAGTACAGGAACTCTATGTGTTTCATGAATAAACTCAGAATGCAAGTGATGGGAACCATTTCTAAATGGTGTATGAAATTTATCACTGCTTATTCTAAAACTATACAAACAACATACAAGTTGATGCTTTGATAAAATTTTCTATAAATAAGCAAAAGGAACGTGTTCTCTGAAATTCTACCAATGGAATAACTCAAAGCAAGAAATTAATGTGTATCCTCATTTTCTGATTAATTTTAAGTACATAAGCATGAATATATATAAGCACTATGTATAGAAGCATGAAATACATTTCCCTGAGCCCTTTTTTCACCATATCCAATATGAAAACTATATTATGACTGTGTAATATGTGCCAAAATTTTTTTCTAAAAGGCATATATGTGTGTGTATATAATTTGGTTTTACACACATCTCAAAGTTATATATAACTATATATATATATATATACACACACACATATATATGCCCACTATATATTACATAAATACTGCACATATAAATGTGTATATAATTTATTTATATCTATTGTATGGTTTCAAAAGTATGTGTAATGCAATCTACAATACTAAACATTTATTTTGAGGTATTAAAAAGGATACTTTTATTTTTAAGATATTGTAAGTAAACTCAAAAATTGTCATTTAATGATTAAATTCTTATGTGAAACTCTCAATAGTAATCAGTTATTTTTCCATAACATTGTTTCATATTCCCAATTCCATATACCTAAGATTCCTCTTAAAAATAAAATGTCGATAGGCTCCAGCTGG
The DNA here is from genome assembly GCF_016906955.1 of Phacochoerus africanus. NCBI lineage: Eukaryota > Metazoa > Chordata > Mammalia > Artiodactyla > Suidae > Phacochoerus > Phacochoerus africanus. The sequence goes on from NC_062548.1 coordinate 23,526,878, forward strand.
CGCCAACCTTGCGGGTCTCCTGGCAGCACGCGCTCGCTCCCTCCTCGGCTCTGGTATGATTGGCCAGAAGACACTCTACTCTTTTCTTCTCCCTGAGCCCCTCCGGGAAGCGACGTGCCTGCAGCCCCGAGCCAAACGACCTGGGGACTGGCGTGGCTGCAGTAGTCGAGAATGGGGATGTGATGGCCAGCTCCGTCAAGAAGATCCGGGCAGGGCAGGAGAAGCCGGGCATGCCGCCCTCGTCGCCACTAAGCTCTGAGCAGTTGGCCCACATCCAGAAGAACAAGGCCGCCGCGCTGCTCAGGCTTGCAGTGCGCAAAGTGCAGGTGGGCTTTGGTGAGAGTTGGAAGAAGCACCTCAGCGGCGAGTTCGGGAAACAATATTTTATAAAGCTTATGGGATTTGTTGCAGGAGAAAGAAGACGTTACACTGTTTACCCCCCACACACACACACCAAGTCTTCACACGGGCCCAAAATGTGACATAAGAGATGTGAAGGTGGTCATCCTGGGACAGGATCCATATCACGGACCCAATCAAGCTTGCGGGCTCTGCTTTAGCATTCAGAGACCTGTCCACCCCTGCCCAGTTTGGATAATATTTATAAATAGCTCTCTACAGACATAGAGGGCTTCGTTCATCCTGGTCATGGAGATGTGATTGGATGGGCCAAGCAAGGTGTTCGTTCTCCTGCTCAACGCTGTGCTCACGGTCCGGGCACATCAGGCCAATTTGCACAAAGAGAGAGGTTGGGAGGAGTTCACCGACGCAGTTGTGTCCTGGCTCAAGCAGAACGCCAACAGCCTTGTCTTCTTGCTCTGGGGCTCTTATGCTCAGAAGAAAGGCAGTGCCATTGACAGGAAGCGGCACCACGTGCTGCAGACAGCGCAACCCTCCCCGCTGTCTGTGTGCAGAGGGTTTTTCGGATGCAGACATTTCTCCAGAACCAACAGCTGCTGCAGAAGCCCGGCAAACAGCCCATCAGCTGGAAGGATCTGTGACCATGACCCCGGGGTTGGGGGTCTCTGAGCAGTTTTCTAGAAGCTGCTATCAAAGTATCTGTTGGTTATGAAGTCAAATTGAAATTTTTCCCGCTGTAATTCTTAAGCACCATGCAGAAGGGAACAGTTTCAGTACAGCAGCCACAAGGTGGCGGCTTTATCCAGCCAGGAACACAAAGATCACCCTGCCACCTGGGGTCTGGAATCTGCTTGGCCTGGGTCAAGGATCTTGGAACGGAGTTCAGGTCAAAAGCTCTGGATTCCTTAGTTTTATGTTTCCTCTGTGTTCTTAGTTTTATGGTTAAAGCCAGGAGATAAGCACCTTTTTGGTACAGGCAGTTGTTACTTTTTTTTACTTGGTAGGTTTAGTCTTTAGGTTTATAAGCTGTTGGGTGTTTTTATATGGAAAGGCCCCCTTTTCCCAGCCTGGCATTCTTGTCTCCATCAGGCACCCTGTCCTGTCACCTTTCAGAGAGCCCGCAGGAAGCCTGAAGAAGTTTTGCAAGTTCCCAGAAATTAGGGATTGATTCCCTGACTGTGATAGAGGCAGAGTTGCTAAGAAACCATCCTTGGTGTAAACCTTCACTGATAGTCAGAAGCTGGGGAAAGGGAGCTGGATCTTGTCTATGCTGTTATTTTTGAGTGTTTCTAGGAATAAACTATAGAAATTCACCTGGAAGGAGGAGAAAGGGTTTTTCTTGTTTTTTTCTTTGTTTTTTAAGAGGAGATGTTTTTTTCCTAGATGCTTTGGAGCTGGGGTTTTAGGGCCAGCATACACTGCCAATGCTGGGTTTTGGGCATTTTGTGGGGTTTTTTTTTTTTTTGTACTGAAATCACTGGGTTTTTGTTTTTAATATTAACACAGGTGAATTTTGCTTTTTCAAGAAATACTTATGCAAATATGTGTGTATATGTATATATTTTTTTTGTCTTTTTTTTAAGAGACAGTCTTTATTAGGCACCTCCATCCTAGGTCCTGTTAGAGATGATGTTTTTCTGTTAGCTGGGTTAAAGTGCTAACCTTGGCTAAGTTTGGTAATAAAAAATGGTTGAAGTTTCAAAAAAATAAATAAATAAAATGTCGATAACTTTTTAAAATACAATCCTGGAAAATAAAATCCGTTTTGATTGTGTTACATGACAAACGAATATTCCATTTAATAATCCTCACATATTTTATAACTGTAAATTCAGAACTTGGTTATCTTAGTATCATGCCTCACAAATGAAATATGTAAATACAGACATAAAAATAACAACAAAATAATAATAGTGAACACTGAGTACTTATAATGTATCAGACTTTAATGCATTTGTTTTTTTGTTTCTTTAAATCATGACCACTAAAACAAAACAAAGCAAAATAAAAATACACTAACTGCATGGATAATATAAGGGTGGGAAAATAAAAACAAAGATGATATGACATACGGTACCCAGAATTCAATATGCTAATATAGCAGGTCATATTGAATAGTGTCTGATAGGTCTTTAAATAGTACAGATTAAAGGAAAAAATTAAAAAGCAAAGCTGTGCAAATTTTTTGTGAAAAAGTATTTTTTCATATTTCTCAATGGTTATACCACCCATGTGGTGGGTACTTACTGTTTGCCAGGTGTTTACTGCCCACTAATCCTTCAATGCAGATCAATATAATATAGATTAATTTACAAATGAGGTCACAGAGGTTCAGAGAACATAAGTAAAATGACTAGCATACTTCACAACTAGGGTCCAAGTCTAGGTCAGATGAATCAAAATACTCTTTTTTTTTCCCAAACAAAATAAGCTACAGCACATGGAGTTTAGAAATATTCTACTTCAGTTACAGACATCTTGTATGAGAGCCAGAGATTTTTTTTTCTTTAAAAAAATGCATTGAACATCTACTATATCATATTTAGATAGATTGACAGGAAGGAAGCAAAACATTATCTGACTGAAAATGGTGGGAAAGTGTTGGATGTTTGAAAGAATTGGAGAGGGAACCAATGAAACAGATACCTAGGAAAGAAGAAAAGTGAATTGCCAAGGTGACATGCAATGTTCGAGGAACCCATGTGAGGATATGAACTTCAGATTGTTTCTTTAATTGGGTGACTTTAGGGTTTAGCCAGAGAAGTGTTTTTGATGAAGGAGCATAAGAAAATGAGATTGTCAACATAGTTGAAAAAATGAACGTGGGACAGATGATCATTGTCACCCATAAAATTTGGTTTTGAAAGTGAAATTTGTTCAGGTTGAAGAAGGCCAATGTATTTTAAGTTCTGGTTAAGAGGAGTTAATTACTAGGTACAAGGGTGGTGGTCCCAAGTGGTATGACTAAGATGGCAGTTGCTGGTGGTACAGATAACCCAGTGTGTGATGATGGGAGGGGGTGGCTAAAGGAGCTTTCAGGACAGGATTACCGACAGATGGAGAAAAGTTATAAAGAACAGACTTGTATTTGCCAAGGAGGAAGGGAGAGGCAGTGGGATGGACTGGGAGTTTGGAGTTAGTAGTTGCAAACTATTACAATTAGAATGGATAAGTGATGAGGTCCTACTGTATAGCACAGGGAACTATGTTCAATCTCCTGGGATGTACCGTGATGGAAAATAATACTAAAAAAATAATGTGTAAGAATGTGTCTTATCTATCTTCTCTATATAAGATATATATATAATGGATTAGCAATGAGATCCTGCTGTGTAGCACTGGGAACTCTGTCTAGTCACTTATGATAGAACATGATAATGTGAGAAAAAAAATGTATACATGTATGTGTAACTAGGTCACCATGCTGTACAGTAGAAAAAAAAAATGTATTGGGGAAATAACAATTGATTACAATTTAAAAATAAAAATAAAATTAAGAAAAATTTAAATACCATATATATATATGGATGACTTTTCTGTACAGCAGAAATTGGCATAACATTTTAAATCAACTATGACAAAAAATTTAACAAAAAAAATAGGAAATGAGAAGGTAGGATTTTGGAATTCTGACTACATAATTTAACTGATTGTTAAAATCATCAATTAAACATAGAAGTTCACATCAAGAGAAAAGCTAAAATATTCAAGAAATAAAGGATGGTGAATTATCTCAGAGAGAACATATGATTGCACCAAGAATTGGTTTCCTCTGTGTTGTGTTTGATGTCATAAAATTCTAAAGTGGAATTTTAGAATACATGATCTTTTCTATCCCAATATATGCCTTAATATTTTTTCTTATTATAAATTATTTAAAATTTTGCTTTCTGCACTTAAGATTTTTTTTTGCCTTTCTTTTTTTTTTTTTTTAGGCCCACACCTATGGCATATGGAGGTTCCCAGCTCCCAGCTGAATCAGAGCTGCAGACATGGGCCTACACCACAGCCACAGCAACACCAGATCTGAGCTGCCTCTGTGACCTACACCATAGCTCACAGCAATGCCTGATCCTTAACCTACTGAGCAAGGCCAGGGATTGAACCTGCATCCTCATGAGTGCTAGTCTATTCCGCAACCTGTTGAGCTGTGATGGGAAGTCCTGCACTGAAGAGTTTAATCAGTGGGAAATTAGTGTTTATGTGTAGTCAGAAGGAGGAATTTAATTTTTCTATATAGGTATTTAATTGTGTTTGTCATATATATTTAATAGTCCATCTTTTTCCCCAGCCATCTCAGGGAAATAGGAAGCTTTGAAATGTATTGACAGGAAAATTGTTTCTGTAAATATTTTATTGTTTTAATCTCTGGCATTGATTTTAGTATACCCCCTTTTTCTATCCTTTTAAATTATGCACTTGTGTCTTAACTTTTCATAAAAAATTACACCACTAGTTTGCCTGTTTTCAAAAATCCCACTTGGATCTTTATTGATATTCTCCAGTCTGTAATTCTTGCTCATTGTGCAGCATGCTCTTCCTATTACAGCACCCCACTATTTCACCAGAGTGAATTCTATTCTTCCAGTGAACCTCCTTCATTAAAACTTTAGACTGTTTCTTATATAATACAAATATTTAAAACTACTAGAGTTTCCATTGTGGCTCAGTGGTTGATGAATCTGACCAGGAACCATGAGGTTGTGGGTTTGATCCCTGGCCTTGCTCAGTGGGTTAAGGATCCCGCGTTGCCATGAGCTGTGGTGTAGGTCTCAGATATGGCTCGGATCCTGTGTTGCTGTTGCTGTGGTGTAGGCTGGTGGCTACAGCTCCGATTCGACCCCTAGCCTGGGAACCTCCATATGCCGAAGGAGCAGCCTAAGAAAATGGCAAAAAGACAAAAAAAAATGAAATAAATAAAACTACCTATCTTATTACTCTTATTACTCTTTTTTAATTCCATCATGGTTTCTTCTCTTAGTTAGGAATTATTTAGAAGTGGGCTTTTATATTTCCAGATGTATTAGGATGTTTTTCCCTTTTTACTTATTTTTTTATAGTTTTATTTTTTATTTTATTTTATTTTTGTCTTTTTGCCATTTCTTGGGCCGCTCCCATGGCATGTGGAGGTTCCCAGGCTAGGGGTCTAATCGGAGCTGTAGCTGCCAGCCTACACCAGAGCCACAGCAACGCGGGATCTGAGCCGCGTCTGCAACCTACACCACAGCTCACGGCAACACCGGATCGTTAACCCACTAAGCAAGGGCAGGGATCGAACCTGCAACCTCATGGTTCCTAGTCGGATTCGTTAACCACTGCGCCACGACGGGAACTCCTGTTTTTCCCTTTTTAATTGATGTTTTAAACTTCAGTGCACTGTGGTCAAATACTGCAGTGTGCAAGACATAGATTCTTTAAAATTTAGTGAAACTGGCTTTTTGGCCCAGTGTGTAAGCAAGTCTTATAAAAGTAATTGAGAAATCTTGGAAAGTAACAAGAGCTCCTTATTCTCATTAAAGAAATGGTGGAGGCCAGAAATTTAATTCCTACTAATTGCCTTTTAAAATGTTCTATCTGGCCAATCTGTAAGGGTTTCCATCCTCTAGGAAGTATTCGTTCCTAGAGGTTAATAGTAGACTACACAGAATTAAATCAGTTGGTTTATCCAGTTGTTTCAGTGAAGTCTTATATGGTGAGGACTTACAAGATGGGCACCAAGGGTATAGCCTTGCAGACCTGGCTCACCCACAGTCCACAGTGGCAGAGGTCATTATACTAGATTATGATCTAATATCGATCATATGGATACTAGAAATATCAGAACCTGGATAGTGAGGATCCTCTGATAGATTCTGATAGGTCTTCTCAGTGAAAATATTTTGGAGTTTTGAACTAGAAATCTGAAGCGGCTGTTTATTATGCTCCACTTACATGTAATATCTTGCTTGTTCCTACTGCATCTTGAGCCAAATCATCACTAATCCTGAGGGACATGAAGTGATATTTTTAGTCCTGGAATTCTGACCCTGTTTTGTTTCTGTTGGTTTGTCTCTTTTCTTTTTAGGGCCAAACCCATGGGATATGGAGGTAACCAGGCTAGGGGTCCAATAGGAGCTGCAGCTGCCAGCCTACACCACAGCTCACTGCCACGCCGGATCCTTAGCTCACTGAATGAGGCCAGGATTGATTGGCATCCTCACGGATACCAGTTGTGTTCTCAGCCCTCTGAGCCATGATGGGAACTCCCTGACCCCGTTGTAAGTAGTATCAGAGGACTTTGGAGTGGGTAAAGAATCTCATAACCAAGTTCAATTGTGAAGTAGAAGTGCTATATTTGAAACCTCCTCTCCCCACAGTGAGGACATTAAGGAGCATGTGCCTAGCTGCCCAGAGTATATAAAGCCTTATAAGACCTCCCTGCAACTTTGAGGTGTACCTGTGTGGTGCACCTGTGTGGACTGAACCCTTGAATCTCACTCAGACAAGGCAAAGCCCACTGGTGGTAGTTTCTGGAACGAGGGCCACCTTGTTCTTTGGAAACCGGAAAAGGTATGCTTTCAGCTGTGGGTCCATGTATACCTGAATCACCACAACCTTGAAAATCAAATACACTTCACAAAAATGTAAAAAACAAAACAAAACACAAAAACGTAAATGTATAGGGAATGTTCATTGATAACTTAATACTTAGTATACTGTAATTTAAAACATTAAAGCATTACAATTAAAAGATAAATTACCAAAAACCCTTAATGCAAAACATAAAGCAAGAGAGGACAACTGTATATTTAATAGTGGAGTCTGAGAGCCCTCCTCCAGGAAATATCTGATATTCACGATCTTAATGTCATAGACAATAGCTGTGCTCAGCTCAGGTAAATTGCCTTGAGGTGAATGCACAAAAAAAAAAAAAATACCAAGAGAAGAAAAAAGAGAGAAGCTGCTGCCAAGTGTCAGCTCAGTGGGCACTGGTATCTTGCCCTTTGTAGCCAGCTTCATGGGTTTATAAAGTGAGCGGGCATGTGGGTGACTGGGTCATGCATGCGTCAAAGGGCTGTGAAGTAGTATGTTCCCCTTGTACGGACTACATGGTCAATGTCACAAAGAGTCACACCCAATGATAATGGGAAATAAATTCTATGAAAATGGCTGTGGGTAAAATTCTCTAGGGACAAATGCTAGAACAGAGCTGGTAAGTGAATTACACCTGACCTCTTCCTAGTAGACTTAGGAGACAGCAGACTGAGTTTGATACTTATTCCACTCAAGGGTCACTTATAAAGCAACAGAAATACCCTGTAATTGAAGGTTTTAGAAAAGTGAATGCTCTAGCAATTAGTCTCCCCTTGAAATATTTCTTTGGATCTAAATATGCCCTGCATTGCCACCAAGGTACAGAAATTGGGAAGGAAAAATAGCATTATCTACTGATGTCATACTCCTTATCACCCTCAGAGCAATGGTCTCATTTAAAATTGAAATAGGCAAGTAAAAAAACTTGTTACTCAAAATAAGTGTTAAGCAAGGTTTTAAGGCTAAACAGATGCATCCAAAACTGAATGTGAGACTCAGCTGGAAAGTTTTCTATGATTGGAAAGTGGAAATTAGCGGTTGGAAAATGATGTAATCACAGTTATACATTTTTCCCACCTCAAAATATTCTTCTTTCATTTTGCCTCGTCCAGGGGCCTCAGGTCAGTGTTTAAAATTACTTTTATCCAAGGAAAGTGGTATATAAGCCTCAGTGCCAAGCAAATGAAACATATTAATTCATGTAGTATTTTTGAAGGAATAGAGGTTTAGTTCTATTTTAGGGTTAAATTGTTTGCAGTTTTAAAATACGTATTATTTGCATTATAAAAATATGGTATGCTCCCACATTATCATCTTTATAGAAGTAGGAAAAATTACCTCCACAGAAACCAGCTATATCAGTATAAACCACTTTAATACATCTTCTATTCTAGTTAGGGCAGCAATTATTATGATGTAGTTCACAATTTTTTTTTTCAGAAGAAACACATAAACTTGCTGAAGAATTTTACAAAGCATATTATGATCTATGGAGTGTGTGTTTGGTGTGTGGATACACAGATTGGGCTATTATACAAGGGCACAGGCTGAGTAAAAGAAAAAAAATGCAGGGAAATAACACGTTGCTGTTACTGTTGTGAAATTAATCGAAAACTGCCACATTTTCAAATGTGTCCCAATAATGACTAATTTTTTTTTAATGAACCTGATTATGGTAGTTGTTATAATTGCTTTTATCCTATAAACTGGATGATTACATAAGGTGCACACAAATTTGCATCAGTGTGTTTTTTCATACAGGGAGTGGAAAAACCAATTCTTCTTAAAGTACTTTGTTACAATATGCTTTTTTAAGACTGCAATGCTGGCTTAATATTAAAAAAAAAAAAAACTAACATATTCAATGCCTGTTAGTCTATGGTAAGATATTAAGTGAATATAAATAAATTTAAATAAACACTGCCCTGAAATTTTAGAAAGTTCTAATACAAAAGAAAAAATATATTCATGAGTGTTACCATTGAAAAATATTCACATTAAACAGTAGAAAATTTGTTTTTCGGTCAGAGTCTAGAAGGATGTGTTTGACCTTTATTCCCATAGTAATGAGAGAATATATTTAAAAAATGGGATTAGAATGAAGTTTAGGTAATTTAAATATGTAAATATTATAGAAAATTGGGAAAATGTGAATACAGTATAATATAATAAAATTTTAATTTAGGAGAATATTATTTTTTGAATGATGAACTTAATCATGAAACAACTTTGCTCTTTAAAGGAAATCCTTAAAAAAGAAGCTATACCCTGCTTATTCTTTTCCCTTAATTGACTGTGGAATAAAAAAATTCTCGGAGTTCCCGTCATGGCGCAGTGGTTAACGAATCCGACTAGGAACCATGAGGTTGCGGGTTCGGTCCCTGCCCTTGCTCCGTGGGTTAAGGATCCGGCATTGCCGTGAGCTGTGGTGTAGGTTGCAGACGCGGCTCGGATCCCGCGTTGCTGTGGCTCTGGCGTAGGCCCCTAGCCTGGGAATCTCCATATGCCGCGAGAGCGGCCCAAGGAATAGCAAAAAAGACAAAAAAAAAAAAAAGATACAGAACGTTATTCTCACCTCTAGAAAGTTCTTTTCATACCCTTCCCAAGTAACTGTCACATCCTTCCCCCCCTGGAAACCCAGCCAGTAACCTGATTTTTTTTTTTTTCCACCAGAGATTAGAGTTGTCTATTCTACAATTCCATATAATGAAAATCAAATGGTGTGTACTAATTTGTGTCTGGCTTCTTTCACTCAGTATAATGTTTTTGAAATTCATCCATTTTGTTACATGAACCAGAAGTTTGTTCCTTTTTACCAGTCTCCTGTTGGTGAACTATTTGCAGTATTTTGCTATCTTGAATAAAGCAGCCACAAATATTCTTGTATACATTTTTTGGTGGATGTGTGCTTGTATTTGCCTTTTTAAATAAATTTTTTATTATAGTTGAAAAAAAAATCTGTCCTCACATTGCTTATATTCTAGAAAACGAATGGCAATAAATAGTCAAATGTACAATAGATCATTTGGTGCCATGTGTGGAGAAAATTCAAGAGACATAAGAAATTGAAAGTGCCAGGAGCAGTATTTTGTCTATTTTCTTAAATAGGATGAGAAGGAAACAATTGCTTATTGACTTGAGGGATAAAAGAGGTGATGGAGTGAGTCATGCAGTAACTGAGGAAGGCATGTTTCAGGCAGTGACAACAGGAAAGGGAAGACCACACATTCCTGGTTTGTTCTGAGAACAGCTAAGAGGCCAGTAAGTTAGAAGAAAGGAGGGGAAGGTAAAATCAAAAAAAAATAATTAAAATGGGGGGTGGCATATCCAGTATAGCTCATTAGGAACAGAAAGCTGAATTACTCACAAATATAGTTTGGGTTGTTATTGAAAGAGGATATGGGGGAGTTCCCATGGTGGCACAGCAGAAACGAATCCAACTAGGAACCATGCAGTTTCTGGTTCGATCCCTGGTCTCACTCTGTGGGCTAAGGATCTGGCATTGCTGGGAGCTTGGGTGTAGTTCACAAATGAGGCTCAGATCCGGTGTTGCTGCAGCTGTGGTGTAGGTCAGCAGCTGTAGCTCCAATTGGACCCCTAGACTGGGAACTTCCATATGCTGTGTGTGTGGCCCTAAATAGCCAAAAAAAAGAGGTATGATTTGACTTATAATTTTATTGTTTTAATTTTTTTGCCACAACCCACAGCATGTACAACTTCCTGGCCAAGAAATGGTCCTCACCACAGCGTCCACCCAAGCTGCCACAGTGACAGTGCCTGATCCTTAGCCTACTGAGCTACCAGGGAAGTCCCTGAATTGTCATTTTAAAAGATCACCCTGGAAGAGATGATAGGGAGGTGAAGGCAAAAGCAGGAGAACCACTAGGAAACCATTATAATTCAAGAGACAAAGGAGAGGCTGAGGGGTGGTTAGTCTAGAAATATATTTTGTACATAGAACTGACAGAATTTTCCTAGAGATTGTACGTGGGGTTGCGGGGGGGGGGGAAGAGGAAGTTGAAGAAAATTCCAACTTTGGTGGCATAAGCAACTGGAGAAGATATAGTTTACATGTACTGTACAGGAAGAAAGGAAGAGGGAAGGCAAGATTGTTAGGGATGGGGTTTCAGGAGTTCCGTTTCAGACAGAGAAACTTGAGAAGCTTCTCCTCTAAGTGGAGATGTATTGTACCTTTAATTTCAAGAAGAGATTGAGCAGGAGCTATAAACATGACAGTTATTACAGTAGATGGTTTTTAAATTTGAAGAAATCATGGGCAGAAGTGGGGGTGGACAAGAGTTTTGAATTTTAAAGAGTCTAGTGGAGGGAGAAGAGTGTTTTCTAGAAGGCAAGTCTCGGCAGGGTTTCCATGAACAGAGGTGACACAATTGTGGCAACTGCAGCAAATGGGACAAATAAATCAGGATTGGATTCAGTAGCATGGAAATTGTTAATGACCTTTTTTGGAGGGGGTGCATAGTGGAGCCAAAGTCTATTTAAAAAACCTTGAAGAGAGAGTAGAAAAAAGAAATGAGGAAAGAAACTGGAGACAGACGATGGAAAGTATGGGAGTAGAGCAGTGAGGTGTACTTGGGAGATGGATGTGGGATAAAAACGGGGCATTTGTAAAATGGGAGAGATTATGTCATATTTCTTGCTATTTTGCATGATCTATATGGATTCTTCTTACACTCAAGAAAAACAATGACACAGGACAGAGACAGAAAGTTTCTGAAGCAATGTTTGTGAGTGCATGGGAGACATGATGTCTAGAGCACAGGCTAAAAAGGTGCGACTCTGATCAAAATAGAAATAGTTCACACCCAGTAACAGAAAGAGGAGAAGCAGGTAGGGGCCCTGATCACAGGGTGTGGGAGATGTTGGGAAGAGCTTGGAAAAATTCTTTTTTGGACTGCCTGTGTTTTCTGCTGAGAATGTGGCTAGATGAGAAACTGTCAGATTCAAAGAAATAGTAGAAATGGCAAAAAGATGATCCAGGAGATGGGGAGAAGAACTGGGAAGTATAGTAGGATTTGCCCTTAATATTATGTTTGAGGCTCTTGGCCATGGATTCGATCCAATATAATGTGGCTGCCCTCCATCAGGGGCATGAGGCTTTTCAGGGAGAAGAGAAAGAGACAGCCTGGGGCAAATGTTAAGTGAGGAGTTATAACCACATTCAGGTAAATGAAATTTGAGGGGAAGAATGAGTTGTGATAAGACCAGTCAATTGCCAGTTTGATTACTTTAATCATTAGTTGGAATCATTGTGTGAGGAATAAGAAGAATGCAGCTGGTAATTCAGGAGTTTGAGGACCAAAACTGGGAGGCTTCCCAATAATATTATTGAGGGTTTTCAGTTGCTGGTGATGAGGAGATAGGCCTGATGCAGAAGTGAGTCACTGTAGTCATTTCATAAACCAAGAGGACCAAAGAGAAAAGCTCTCTAGTAGGTCAAACTTGAGGTAGTTTAAAACAGAGAAATAGAGGCTTGCCTCATTATGGGTAGGATTAGGAAAGCAACCACGGGGAAATCAAAGAATTAAAAATCACAGACAACTCTCACCAATATTCTTGCTCATCTGCAATATGAAATTGAGTGATTTTTCAGGAAAATAGCTGGGAGCCACTGGCAAAACCTTTCATCCTCCAAAGGCCAACTATCTGTCTGCTGTGGCCATAGAAGTTATGACTGCTTCTGCTTTTCTTCCACTTGCAAAATCCTCAGGGAATGCCCTCCATTTGACAGAATGGAGTTCTCAAGCTTCTAGACTCTGTTCCAAATGAGAAAGCATGCAGAGGAAATTGTGCTAAGTTGTGCCACCAGAACAAGAGGCAGAGTTTGCCCCTATGGCTATGCTGATATCATATGCTTGAACCCATGTTTTTTTTTTTTAATTTTTTTTTTATAATTTTTTAAAATTTTCCCACTGTACAGCAAGGGGGTCAGGTTATCCTTACATGTATACATTACAATTACATTTTTTCCCCCACCCTTTCTTCTGTTGCAACATGAGTATCTAGACAAAGTTCTCAATGCTATTCAGCAGGATCTCCTTGTACATCTGTTCTAAGTTGTGTCTGATAAGACCAAGCTCCCGATCCCTCCCACTCCCTCCCCCTCCCCCTTCCATCAGGCAGCCACAAGTCTCTTCTCCAAGTCCCATGATTTTCTTTTCTGAGGAGATGTTCATTTGTGCTGGATATTAGATTCCAGTTATAAGGGATATCATATGGTATTTGTCTTTGTCTTTCTGGCTCATTTCACTCAGTATGAGGTTCTCTAGCTCCATCCAAATGGCATGATGTCATTCTTTTTTATGGCTGAGTAGTATTCCATTGTGTATACCACCTCTTCCGAATCCAATCCTCTGTCGATGGACATTTGGGTTGTTTCCATGTCCTGGCTATTGTGAATAGTGCTGCAATGAACATGCGGGTGCATGTGTCTCTTTTAAGTAGAGTTTTGTCCGGATAGATGCCCAAGAGTGGGATTGTGGGGTCATATGGAAGTTCTATGTATAGATTTCTAAGGTATCTCCAAACTGTTCTCCATAGTGGCTGTACCAGTTTCCATTCCCACCAAAAGTGCAGGAGGGTTCCCTTTTCTCCACACCCACTCCAGCACTTGTTATTTGTGGATTTATTAATGATGGCCATTCTGACTGGTGTGAGGTGATATCTCATGGTAGTTTTGATTTGCATTTCTCTTATAACCAGCGATGTTGAGCATTTTTTCATGTGTTTGTTGGCCATCTGTGTATCTTCTTTGGAGAACAGTCTATTCAGGTCTTTTGCCCATTTTTCCATTGATTGACTGGCTTTTTTGTTGTTGGGTTGTATAAGTTGTTTATATATTCTAGAGATTAAGCCCTTGTCGGTTGCATCATTTGAAACTATTTTCTCCCATTCTGTAAGTTGTCTTTTTGTTTTCTTTTGGGTTTCCTTTGCTGTGCAAAAACTTTTCAGTTTGATGAGGTCCCATGGGTTTATTTTTGCTCTGATTTCTATTGCTTTGGGAGACTGACCTGAGAAAATATTCATGAGGTTGATGTCAGAGAGTGTTTTGCCTATGTTTTCTTCTAGGAGTTTGACGGTGTCCTGTCGTATGTTTAAGTCTTTCAGCCATTTGGAGTTTGTTTTTGTGCATGGTGTGAGTGTGTGTTCTAGTTTCATTGCTTTGCATGCAGCTGTCCAGGTTTCCCAGCAATGCTTGCTGAATAGACTTTCTTTTTCCCATTTGATGTTCTTGCCTCCCTTGTCAAAGATTAATTGACCATAGGTGTCAGGGTTTATTTCCGGATTCTCTATTCTGTTCCATTGGTCTGTCTGTCTGTTTTGGTACCAGTACCACACTGTTTGGATGGCTGTGGCTTTGTAGTATTTCTTGAAGTCTGGGAGAGTTATGCCTCCTGCTTGATTTTTGTTTCTCAGGATTGCTTTGGCGATTCTGCGTCTTTTGTGGTTCCATATAAATGTTTGGATTGTTTGTTCTAGTTCTGTGAAAAATGTCCTGGGTCATTTGATAGGGATTGCATTGAATGTGTAGATTGCTTTGGGTAGGATGGCCACTTTTACAATATTGATTTTCCCAATCCAGGAACATGGAATATCTTTCCATTTCCTTACATTTTCTTTGATTTCTTTGATGAAAGTTTTATAGTTCTCAGCATATAGGTCCTTTACCTCCTTGGTCAGGTGTATTCCGAGGTATTTGATTTTGTGAGGTGCAATTTTAAAAGGTATCGTGTTTTTGTATTCCTTTTCTAATGTTTCATTGCTGGTATACAGAAATGCCACTGACTTCTGAATGTTCATCTTATATCCTGCTACTTTGCTGAATTTATGAATCAGTTCAAGTAGTTTTGGGGTTGAGTCCTTAGGGTTTTCTATGTATAGTATCATGTCATCTGCATACAGTGACAGTTTTCTCTCTTCTCTTCCTATATGGATGCCTTTTATTTCTTTTGTTTGTCTAATCGCTGTGCCTATGACTTCCAAAACTCTGTTGAAGAGCAGTGGTGAGAGTGGGCATCCCTGTCTTGTTCCAGATTTGAGTGCGAAGGCTTTCAGTTTTTCCCCATTGAGGATTATGTTTGCTGTGGGTTTATCACAAATGGCTTTGATTATCTTCAGGAATGTTCCCTCTATACCCACTTTGGTGAGGGTCTTGATCATGAATGGATGTTGGACTTTGTCAAATGCTTTTTCTGCATCTATTGAGATGATCATATGACTTTTGAGTTTTTTTTGGTTAATGTGGTGTATGATGCTGATTGATTTGCGTATGTTGAACCATCCTTGTGAACCTGGGATGAACCCAACCTGGTCATGGTGTATAATTTTTTTGGTATGTTGTTGGATTCGGTTGCCTAAGAGTTTGTTGAGAATTTTTGCATCTATATTCATTAATGATATTGGGTGATAGTTTTCTTTCTTGGTGGTATCTCTGTCTGGTTTTGGCATGAGGGTGATGGTGGCATCATAGAATGTCTTTGGGAGTATTCCTTCTTCTTCAACCTTTTGAAAGAGTTTCAGGAGGATGGGCACCAATTCCTCTTTATAGGTTTGATAGAATTCACCTGTGAAGCCATCTGGTCCTGGATTTTTATTTGTAGGGAGTGATTTTACGACCTCTTCAATTTCATTTCTAGTGATGGGTCTGTTCAGTTGGTCTGTTTCTACTTGATTCAGTTTTGGCAGGCTGTAAGATTCTAGGAAATTGTCCATTTCTTCCAGGTTGTCAAACTTGTTGCCATAGAGTTGTTCCTAGTATTCTCTTATGTTTTTTTGTATTTCTGCTGTATCCGTTGTGATTTCTCCTTTTCCATTTATAATTTTGGTTATTTGGGTTCTTTCTCTCCTCTTTTTAGTGAGTCTGGCCAGGGGTTTGTCAATTTTGTTCACCTTTTCAAAGAACCAGCTCTTGGTTTTATTAATTTTCTCTATTGTGTTTTGAGTCTCTATTTTATGGATTTCTTCTTTGATCTTTATAATTTCCTTCCTTCTGCTGACTTTAGGACTTTTTTGTTCTTCTTTTTCTAATTCATTTAGGTGGAGGGTTAAGTTGTCAATTTGGGATCTTTCTTCTTTTTGGAGAAAGGCCTGTATTGCTATAAATTTCCCTCTGAGCACTGCTTTCGCAGCATCCCATAGAATTTGAGCGGTTGTGTATTCATTATCATTTGTTTCAAGGTAGTTTTTAGTTTCCTTCTTGATTTCCTCATGGACCCATTGGTTTTTTAGTAGCATGTTGTTTGGTCTCCATGTAGTAGGTTTTTTCTCTTTCTTTTTCCCATGGTTGGTTTCTAATTTCATGGCATTGTGGTCAGAGAAGATACTTGAGATAATTTCTATGCTCCTAAATTTATTGAGATTAGCTTTGTGTCCCAAGATGTGGTCGATTCTTGAGAATGTTCCATGAGCATTTGAGAAGAATGTGTATTCTGATGTTTTTGGATGTAGGGTCCTGAAGATATCAATGAAGTCTAACTTTTCTATTGTTTCCTTTAGGATCTCTGTTGCTTTATTGGTTTTCTGTCTAGAGGATCTGTCCATTGATGTGAGGGGGCTATTAAGGTCTCCTACTATGATTGTATTCTCATCAATATCTCCCTTTATGTCTGTTAATATTTGTTGTATGTATCTGGGTGCTCCTGTATTTGGGGCATATATGTTGACGATGGTAACATCCTCTCCTTGGATGGATCCCTTAATCATTAAGTAGTGTCCTTCTTTGTCTTTCTTTATGTCTTTTGTTTTAAAGTCTATTTTGTCTGATATGAGCGTTGCGACTCCTGCTTTTCTGTCATGTCTATTGGCGTGAAATATTTTTCCCCACCCTTTCACTTTCAATCTATATGTATCTCTTGTCCTAAGGTGAGTTTCTTGTAGGCAGCATATTGAAGGTTTTTGCCTTTTTATCCACTCAGCCAGTCTGTGTCTTTTGATTGGGGCGTTCAGTCCATTGACATTTAAGGTGATAATTGATAGATGATTATTTATTGCCATTTGAACCTCATGTTCCAGGTGATTCTATGGTTCTCCATTCTTCCTCTCTTTTTTTCCTTTTTTTTTTTTTTTTGTGTGTGTGGTTGGATGGTCTCCTGTTATTATCTGCTTGAGTGTATTTTTTTTTCCATTTTTTGCAAATGCAATATTTGCTTTTGGCTTGTGGTTGTCCTGTTTTTTAAGTATGCTAACCCCTTCCCATAATTGTGTGTTTTAGCCTGATGGTCCTGTAAGTTCAAACACTTCATTACTATATTAAAATTAAGAAGAGAAACATACAAACAAACAAACAAAAAGGGTTATTTACTTCCTAACATCCCTTGCCCACATCTTATGGTTTTGATGACTCTTTTTTATTTGTTTCTTTTTAATTTTATTTTGTTTGAGGCCTGTTCAGGATTAAATCTGTATGCTGGCTTATTTGAGTGACTGCTCTCTGATTGTGGTTTCCTCAGTCCTAGTTCTTCCTCTTCTTCTTTTTTTTTTCTTTTCTTTTTTCTTCCCTTTCCTTCCTTTCTTTTTGGTTTAGAGAAGCCCTTTCAATATTTCCTTTAACCTGGGTTTTGTGTTGCTGTATTCTCTAAGTTTTTGTTTGTTGGAAAAAACTTTTATTTCCCCTTCTATTTTAAATGATATTCTTGCTGGATAGAGTATTCTAGGTTGCATATTTTTTCCTTTGAGCACTTTAAATATCTCTTGCCATTCCCTCTTGGCCTGTAGTGTTTCTGTAGAGAAATCAGCTGATATTCTTATGGGGGTTCCCTTGTAGGTAACATTCTGTTTTTCTCTCGCTGTCTTTAGGATCCTCTCTTTATCACTAACTTTTGCCATTTTTATTATGATGTGTCTTGGTGTGCGTCTGTTTGGGTTCAGTTTGTTTGGGGCCCTCTGTGCTTCTTGTATCTTGAACCCAGTATCCTTTAGATTGGGGAAGTTTCCAGCCATAATTTCTTCAAATATATTTTCCACCCCCTTATCTTTTTCTACTCCTTCTGGAATTCCTATTATGTGTAGATTGGCCCGCAGTATATTATCCCATAGGTCTCTTATATTGCTTTCCAGTTTTTTGATTCAGTTTTCTGTCTGTTGACCGGATTGAGTGATTTCCATTATTCTATCTTCCATATCACTGATTCGTTCTTCTGCATTATTCATTCTGGTTTTTCCTGCCCTTAGTTCAGTTTGCATCTCTGCAAATGAATGTTCTAGTTTTTCTTGGCTCCTCCTTATATTTTCTAGTTCCTTTCTGAGGATATCTGCATTACTGTTCATATCTTCTCTTAATGCCTTCAGTATTTTCATTATTTTTCTTTTGAACTCCAGGTCTGTCAGACTGCAGAGATCTGTTTCATTGTTGACTGTTTTAGGTGAGTTCTCCTGTTGGTTTGACTGGGGGGGGGTTTCTCTGCTTCTTCATCTTGCTTGTTGTTTTCTTTCTCCTGAGGGAGTTGTACTCTCCGTTATCAGGCAGTGTTTGCCTTGTCACTGCCGTGGAATATTTCCTGAGGGCTGGCATTGTTGGTCAATCTTTTTTGAGGCAGTGTGGCTTTTCTGGCGTGTTGATGGGGCTAACAGTGTTTCTTTGAAGCAAAGGAGGACTTCCTGAGGGCAGACAGGACTGGGAGGTCCACACCACGATGGTAGCAGATTTCACTTGGTCATGCAGAGCTTGCTCTGGTGTTTTTAGGCTGTGGGGTTCTTGCAGGGTTTTGGCGGTATTGGGCAGCTGTTCCTCAGGAGTGCAGCACCCCCTGGGGGCTGGAGCAGCTATCTGGGTCACTGAGAACCTAACAGGATCTTCCCTAGGGCAGCCCAACTCAGAAGGACGGCCTGAGAATGTAGGCGCATCTTTTCACAGTCTGGCCAAGCTTGTTGCAGCTTTTCTGGGCTGCAGGGGCTCTTCCAGGGGGCTGGTGGTGCTGAGCAGCTATTCCGAGGGAGTGGGGCACTCCCTGGGAGCTTGGGCGGGTAGCGGGGCCCCGGAAACCCAAGAGGCTCCTCCCCGGGGCAGCCCGACTCAGAAAGACTGTCTGAGATCTTTTCCCGACTCAGCCAGGCTTGTTGCAGCTTTTCTGGGCTGCAGGGGGTCCTCCCTGGAGCTGGCAGTCTTATGCAGCTGATCCTCTAGAGCTTGGCACCCCCTGGGTGCTTGGGCGTGTAGCAGGGCCACTGGAAATCCAAGAGGCTCCTCCCTGGGGCAGCCCAACTCAGAAAAACCGTCCAAGAATTAGGCATATCTATTCATGACCTGGCTAGGCTTGTTCTAGCTTTTCTGGGCTGCAGGCCTTTTCTCAGGGGCTGGTGGTGTTTGGTGCTGCTCTGCAGAAGTGTAGCTCCTCCAAAGGGCAAGCAGGCCTGTGCAGAGACAGCCCCTGTGGTGGTAGGCTTCAGGCAATTGTTGAGGCCAGCCCTCCTGGATGGCAGGCAGCCCCAGGTTCGGCGAGAGTGTAGGGGGTGGCAGGGGTGGGGGGAGGGGATGCACTGGGAAGCACAGCTTTCTGCTAGCTAGCGGGCCTGTAAGCTTGCTGTGGTGTGGGGGGTATTCTATGGGGACCCACCCCTTCTTCTCTCCCCTCCCCAGCACAGGCGCAGACCAGGCTCTTTTCCCAGGTTCCCTCTGATGCGGCTTTCCACTTCCCTGCCCCTAGAGTATTGCTCCCTTCCTCTGCTACAGCTTTGTTTTCTAGTCTCCCAGGCAGTCTCTGCCCTGTCAAATGGTTTCTAGACCTCCCAAGCAGTTTCCGCTCCGCCCCGCCCCCCAGCCCGTTCTCAGGGTCTAACTTCTGGAGCCGAGGTCTCGGTGCCCAGCCCCCATCCAGGCGTCTCAATTTTTGGTGACTGTGCCCGTAGTTCAGATGGTCCATTCGGTTCTTGATCGGCTTTTCCGTACTCCAACTTACTGCTACACTCTTCTCTGCATCTGGAGATTCCTCCGATTCGTTTGATCCTTCCCCCGTGTAGGTGACTTTCCAGGGTGCGGGATCCCTTTCTCCTCCTCAGTTCCCTTTCGGGAGCGCCCGTCCCGCTCAGATTCACCTTCTCTCACTCTCCTCTTTTCTCCCGTTCTGCCCAGTAATGTAGGAACTTCTTGCCATTATTGGAGTTTAGGTTCCTCTGCCAGTGATTGGTTGCTGTTCTGTGTGAGTCATTTATTCTGTAGATGTGCTTTTTTTCGTTGTGTTTGTGGGAGAGTGCGAGCGTGTCCCCCTACTCCTCCGCCATCTTGTCCTCTCCCCAGTATAGAATATTCTAATTCTAGGATGACAATCATCTAAGTAGAGATTTTTTTCTTAGTCAATTTTATGAACAAGTCTATAATTAAGGGGAAAATTCTTGGCTGAAGCTACACATTTGGGGGCAGCAGTGTGATGTGTTTTAAGGAAGGGAATTTAGACAGAGGAGAGAACCAAGGAATGATCCATGAGGCTTTCCAAGATTTAGAAGTTAGCAAAAATGGAGGGAAAAAAAAAACAAAAGGATAGAAGCAGTGGCCTATGAGTCTGGAAGTGTCACATGGTGTCCAGTAAATCAGTTTAATAGTTTTTACTTTATTTTTTACTTTGTCAATTGTTTGTTTTTATTTTTCCCCAGTGGGAAAGAGCAATCCAATGCTTTAAGTGCTGCTGACAGTTAAAATATGATGGGGATCAAAAATTAATTGACAATTTGATTTAGCACCTTAGAGATCATTACTAATTCTGACCAGAGTAATTTGAGGGGCATGATGGAGGTAAAAGCCTTATTGAATTCTCATCCAAAAAAGATGTTAGAAGGTTTCTATCTCTAGTGAGAAGAGTCCTGTGAACCTACATCTCAAGGAAACTGGTAAGCAAATAAATCTCTGGTAGCCATTGTGCTCCAGTGGTGTTAGTCTTGGGATCTACCAATACCCAACATTGCTACCATTTATATCTAAAATGTGCAGCTTCCAACAAAAATTTGAGTTGCACAAAGAAATAGTGAAGCATGACCCATACATGGGAAAAAAGCAGGCAACATAAACTATTATGAAAGCAAACAGTTGTCAAATTTAACAAACACTTTGACTCAGCCATTATAAATATGTTCAAAGATCTCATGGAAACCATGATTTTTTTTTTGTCTTTTTTAGTTATTTCTTGGGCTGCTCCCACGGCATATGGAGGTTCCCAGGCTAGGGGTCGAATTGGAGCTGCAGCCACCGGCCTACGCCAGAGCCACAGCAACGCGGGATCCGAGCCGTGTCTGCAACCTACACCACAGCTCACAGCAACGCTGGATCGTTAACCCACTGAGCAAGGGCAGGGACCGAACCCGCAACCTCACGGTTCCTAGTCGGATTCGTTAACCACTGCGCCACGACGGGAACTCCCCGAAACCATGATTTTAAAAAGATTTAGAAACATTATCTGCCACAAAATATGTAGATGAGACTGACAACTCAACCCAGCAATATAGATGAAACATAATGTTGAGTCAATGGAGAAAGACACAAATTAGTGCATTTCAAATAAATAAATGAATATATATATATATATATAAAATATTAAAATAATTCATGCAGCTACACATCAGAATGATGGTCGCAGATTTGAAGAATAATTGAAAGAGAACAGCAAAATGGTTTCTAAGGTATTATTTATGTTTTTATCTCTAAGTTTTAGTTACAAGTTTGTGTTTAGCCTGTGGAAATTCAACAAATGTTCACATATGGTGTAAGCTTTTTTCCCCTATGTATACATTGTACCTCAACAAGACATTTAAGTAAAAAGAAATATCTTCCCTGTTAAAAAAAAAAAGTAAAAGAAGGTATGATGACACTGTCCTATGAGACAGAGAATAACAAGAGAGATAAATTTAAATACAGAACCAAATGGAAATGCCACAGTTGAAAAGTACAATGTTTGAAATGAGAAAGTCACCAGATGAGCTTAACACTGGATCTGAACTTGAAGGAGAAAGATTGGTGAATGTGAAAATAGATAGATAGATAGATAGATAGATAGATAGATAGATAGATAGATAGATATTATACAACACAAAGAATAATGAGAAAAAATACTAAAGAAAAAAATACACAGAGACTTTAACATTCATGTAATGAAAGTATCAGGAGAAAAGCAGAAAAGGCAGAAAATAATATTCAAAGATATAATGGTAGAAAACTTTCCAAATTAATTGAAAAATGTGAATCCTCACATCCAGAAATTGTGACAAAAATCCAAAGAGATCTGTAGTGTCAGAGTTCAATTGAGCAATATATTGAGGTCAAAGTAAAATATTTTGGATCTCCCACGGTACCAGAAACTTCCATGTTAGGCAAAGTTCCACTTGTGGTATCCAGATGTTTATCTGCAGGGTCAGGTGGTATGTGATAAATCCAGCAGTTGACCAAATTCAGGGTGGTGGCAACCACCTGGCATAGGTGTATCAATAAATTTGCCAAGATGGAAGTCACACAGGCTATTCCACAGGCAAGAACTTATCCCACCCAACTGCAATGTGGGCAGTCTTTCCTGCACCACAAGCAAGGACAGAATCCTTTATCCAACCCATGGGATGGTGAACCCAATTTTTTTGTTTTAGATATTTCTTTTCTATTCTGTATCCATCCAATGTAGATACTTGGAGCAAAGAAGCAGGGCCATGTTAAGAAAAATGTTGACCTAGAAACTGCAAATTGATTACCATAATCTTTAGATTTCTTCATAGTCCAAATATAAGCTGTGCATGTTGGGGTTAAAAGATGGAGGTTACTGTCTCCCGTCCCACATTAATTTTCATTCTAAACTCCCAGAGTTCAGAATTTTCAGAAAGGGGTAGATGTGGGTAGATGTGGACATAAGTTCTATGCAGTGCCCCTCAAAGATGCCAAGGTGTCAATGTGTGTAAAATGTAATACAATTGAAGGAAGAGGGCAGATGGCCTTAGCAAACATGGTGCAAATGAGAAATGCCCTTTTGAGGAACTGCTGCTCCAAGATGCAGACTGCTCACCTAAAAGATATGGCTCAGACTGGGGTTATCTTATTCCCTCTCATCAGCCACTCAAGCCTATATTTTGAACATACAGCAAAGTGACCCAGTCATACATATATATGCATTTATTAAAATGTCCAATTCTCTCTGCAACTTGACAGGGATATGGGGCATGGAAAATTCACCATGTGCCCCATGATGAGGTCCACAAGTTAGACCACAAATCTGAGGCTGTTATCACATGAAATATGTTCAAGAAACCTGAAAGGTTTCATGAGGAAGGTAATGTCATCTATATAATGGAAAGTGCTCCCTCCAACATTGGGACTTATTCCAATCATGGCCAATCATTGATGGCAGAGAGCTCAGGAATTTAGGCAGCCTTTTGAAAGGACATTTAAGATGTATTGTAACCTGTTCCATATGAAGACAAGCTATCCTGATCATTCAGGTGGAGAGAGATGGTTAAAAGTGCCTTTGCAAGGTCATTTACCAATTACCCTCAGTTTGGGCCATAGCCGGTGGCAATTGCAATGTCCTGTAAGTACCGAAAACACCAACTGCTAAACTATGGGTTTGAGCCATTTTTTTTTTAATCAAAGATGACTCTCCAGACACCTGTCTTTCCACACAGGCAAGATGGGACTACTGAATGGAGAAATAATCTCCTAGAGGGCTTTGAATTTCTTGAGCTCAGCAATGAGGCCAGTTATTTATTTTTCTCCACCAGGCAGCCAGTATTGTTTTTTAAAGACAATAGCATAAAGTGCAGGAAGTAGGGTAGGTGTGTGGTCTTCCATATGCCCTGCAGAGATGGCCCAATTGCCATACTTCCTGATAGGGTCTGGGGTTGAAAGTGAGCAAGAGGGCACCTTGATAATAGACCTATTCATTCAGTAGCAGGAAGAAGAGCAATGGTGGATTGCAGTCAGTCTTAGGCAATGGTCCCAGAGGTGGTGGCCTCAGCCTCCATGGCAGAAGCTGCCATTCTTCCCTATCTTCTGTTGGACCCTAACCTTGAAACAGGGCTTGTGTTCCCCTGATAATAGATAGACCTTGGATTTACCTCTAGTACTGTTCCAGTTTGGGTTATGGTTTTCTCTTTTATTTCAAAGCCTGAAAGACCTGGGTAAAAAGTGTTGAAGTTCTCTGATTCATCTCCAGATTTATGGAGGGTTATGGGACGCTTCAGAGGAAACAGCAACCACATTAGTCATAGAGACCATTACGAGGACCCTTTCGAGTTGCCCGTGGCACTCTCTATGCCTGGTACCTGGCCAGGGAACTTCATCGATCTCCTTCACTGAGACCTCTTTTTTTTTTTAAAGTTTGCTTACTTTATTTTTTTGTTAAACTATAGTTGATTTTCATTGTTGTCCCAATCTCTGCTATACAGCAGAGTAATCCAGTCATACATATGATACATATATATGCATTATTTTTCTCATATTATCTTCCTATCATGTTCTAGCCCAAGAGACTGGATAGAGTCCCCTGTGCTGTGCAGCAGGTCCACATTTTCTATCCATTCTAAATGTAGCAGTTTGCATCTACCAATGCCAAACTCCCCATCCATCCTACTCCCCCTCTCCCTTGACAACCACAAGTCTGTTCTCTGTGTCTGTGAGTCTGTTTATTTGTGCCATATTTTATATTCCACTTAAGTGATATCATATGACATCTCTGTCTTTCTTTTTCTGACTTACTTCACTTAGTATGAGAATCTCTAGTTGCTTCCATGTTGATTCAAATGACACTACTTATTTTTTATGGTTAAGTAGTATTCCATTGTGTATATGTACTACATCTTCTTAATCCATTCATCTTTTGATGGACATTTAGGTTTCTATTTCTCGTCTATTGTGAATTGTACTGCAATGAACATAGGAATGCATGTATCTTTTAGAATTACGCTTTTGTCTAGATATATGCCCAGGAGTAGGATTGCTGGTTCTGTATTTATTTTTCTGAGGAACTTCCATAGTGCTTATCATTGTGGTTGTAACAATTTACATTCCCACCAACAGTGAAGGAGGGTTCCCTTTTCTCCACAACCTCTCCAGCATTTGTTATTTGTAAACTGGTTGATTATGGCCATTCTGACTGATGTAAGGTGGTGCCTCACTGTAGTTTTGATTTACATTTCTCTAATAATTAGTGATGCTGAAAAGAGACCTCGTGTTTGAGTAACAGGACCCATGGATTTCTTTGGGAAGACCCTGGCTCAGATCATCCAGGAGATGGCACCTAAGTACCATTGTTCCTTGTTTTTTTTGTTTTTTTTTTGTTTTTGTTTTTTTTTTTTTTACCTGGTGGTTGGTTTTTGCTATTTTGGCTGTAACTGACTTTTCCATGGCTAGGTATGTCAGTTAAGAATACGGGTTGTGTTGTGAACCAGTAGAAGTAACCTCATAAGGAGATTTAATTGGGCTCGATAAACAGTAGGAGATGCATAAACAAATATGGAAATCTTTGTCTGGTCAATAATCTTATCAGCTGTTGTTCCTACTTCCTTATTGTAGAACTAATAGACAACAGCATGGCTCTCAGGGGCTCTGTGGTGGTCTGGAATGGTTTCCAGTGAAGGGGACCTCATCACAGATGGACAAATGGATAGGAGCCCAAAGGGCACCCAGCTGAGGAAGGAAGAAGGTCTGGGGTGCTGGCACCCACACCTTCCTCCTTTTGCTTTAGCAAAAAGGCTGATGTTAAGGCACTTGGGAAGAGAGGGTTTATTCCCAGGAATGGGTTAAAATTTTTAAAATCAATTAATGAGTCACATATTAATTAACTAAAGATGTCAGTTAGAAATTCTACCCAGAGCAACTTGTCAACAAAAGGCATTAAATGTCATCCATATTAGAAAGGCTGAGAACTATCTCTATTCATGGACAATTGAATCTTGTATACTGACAACCCTAAAGAGTGCACTAAAAATCTACTGGAACTAAGAAAGAAGTTGAGCAAGTTTTCAGGTACAAGATCAATATACAAAAATCAACTGTATTTCTACACACTTGCAGTAGAAAATCCAAAACAGAATTAAGAAAATAATTGCATTTACAATAGGATCAGAAAGAAAAATATAATTAGGAATAAAGCTAACAGAGAAGCTGCAAAACATATACTTTGAAGACCATAAAACTGTGTTGAGAGAAACTAAAAGTCATTCAAATAAATGGGGAATAAAAGCATTCCATGTTCACAGGACTCATGAATTAATAGAGATAAGATTGCAATACTCACCCAAATTCATCTAAAAATTCAACACCATCTCTATCAGAATCCCAGCTGGCTCCTCTGCAGAAGTTGACAAGCACATTCTAAAATTCATATATAATGACAGGGGTCTCACAAAAATCCAAAACAATATTAAAAAAATAAAAGTTGTAAGGCTTACAGATCCCCGTTTCTTATCTTATTACAAAGCATAGTAATCAAAACTGTGTGGTAGTGGCATAAAGATAGAGACACAGACCAATGGAATAGAATGAAGAGTCCAGAAATAAAACTCTGTATCTATGGTCAGTTGATTTTCAACAAAGCTGTCTACACCATTCAATGGAGAAAGAATAATCTTTTCAATAAATGATGCTGGGACAACTGTATGGCCACACACAAAGCAATAAAATTGGACTCATCTCATGCTATGTACAGAAATTATCTGAAAATGGATTCAACATCTAAATATAAAATCTGAAACCATAAAACTTATAGAAGAAAATATAGGGTTAAGTTTCTGTGACTTCAGATTTGGAAAAAGATTCTTAGACATGACAACAAAGATGAGCAACAAAAGCAAAACAATTTTAATTGAACTTCGTCAAAAATGAAAACAAAAATTTTCTGCTTCACAGGAAATTATCAAGGAAAAATGAAAAGATAACCCATAGAATGAAACAAAGTATTTGAAAATTATATATTTGATAAGGTACTTTTATCTAGACTATATCTAGAACTCTCACAGTTCAATAATAAAAAATAGCCCAATTTAAAAGGGAGCGAATGATCTGAATAGATATTTCTACAAAGAAGATAGGTGAATGGCAAATAAGCACATAAAAGATACTCAACACCATTAGTCCTCAGGCAAATGCAAACTAAAACCACAATAAGATATCACTTTATGCCCACTCGTATGGCTACAATAAAAAAACCAGATAATAAGTGTTAGCATGTATCAGATTTCTCACAGACTGCAGATGGTAATATAAAATAGTGAAGCCATGTTGGAAAACTGGTAGTTTGTGAAACATTACTAGATATGACCATTTGACCAAGAATTTCCACACCTTTGTATGTACCCAAGAGAAACTAAAGTACATATCCATACAAAAATTAGTAGAAGAGTATTTACAGCAGCAATATTCATTATAACCAAAAGGTGTAAACAACCTGAATGTCCCTTTAAGAAATGGATAAACGTAAAGATTAAATCCATATAATGGAATATGATTCAGCCATAAAATGGAATGGAGTAGTGATACATGCTACAATATGGATGAATATTGAAAAAAAATTGATGTTAAGTGAAAGGAGCTATTTGAAAACTTAGCTTCTCCTGCTTAAATGAATATTCATTTTCACCCTTAGCAACTTGAACTAACAAAGCCAAGTATATTCTTATTTATGGAACTGGATTTTTTTGGTCCTAAAATTCATTCCCATTCTATTCCATAATCTGACATTTGGATTATGTTATTTAGATTATTATTTTTATAAATTTTGATCAGTCTTTTTGGGTCCCCAATTTAAAAACTGAGTATATGTACTTATGTATGTATTAATATATGTGTATTGAGAGTTATATAAACTCTATGTGTAAATATACATTTATGTTCTACATATCACACAATAACTATTGTTACTGTGTTATTTAATTAATTCAGTTTGGTACAGAATAGATTTAGACTTTAAATCATAATCCCAGTTTTTCTGATGCTATCCATAATCTTATTTAAATTACTTTTTTCCCTTATTCTCATTTTCCACAAAACTATACTTACCTGTCAGCACACTAACCTGTATCTTGATTGTCTGTAATAATATTAAATAAAAATGATATATAGGTAGTACCTCTCTCCTTTGCTCACTGTTTAAGATGCGTTGCAGTTTTGATCATTTCAGTCACCTTTTGCGGTTAATAGCATGTGAAAAAAATTTTCTCAGTATGTGTGTGCTCAGTAATTTCAGTCAAAATAAAAAATTATATGATAAAATGCACTCATCTAGATACGGTAACTTCCATTTTAAACCTAACTTAGCAATGGAGAATAAATAAAGGAACGCATTATCAATTCCGTGAGTTATTCAACACCTTTGCATATTACTTTCAGTTGAAAAAGAAAACTTTAAGAAAATCATTTTTCATTTCTTGAGAGGTGTAATTATTTAACTCATTAGCAGGAGTCAAACTGACTGCTAAATTTTGGTGATTCATACAAATAAATTTGAATATTTTTCCAGTGTATTCTCTCATAATGTCAGCTTTGAAAACAAAGAAATGATACAGGGCAATAAGTTTGTAACACCAATGGATGTTCTTTTTTGACACAACAGGGTAACCTAAAACACTTTTTATTAAAGGAACTCAATTCATCACAGCAGGTTGGAAAACCTGGTACAATGTGAGTTTTACAAAAAAGTTAATACTAAAGCTCTTATTAATCTCTCACCTGAGATGACAGAAATTCCAAAAGTCCTTGAAATATGTTATTGTCTTTAAAAGTATTACTTATAAAGCTATTACTTCTGTTTTCAAAATGCACTCTATCCAAATTCATACAAAAACCTCAGCTCTCTTTTTCCATGGCTAGGGGCTCACCAAGAGGAAAGATATATTACATGGATATTAATAATAAATACTGTTGTAGGCAACAAAGAGGATCAGTTAATAAATAAGACATACCAGTGTTTACACTTATAGGAATATGTCAGCCATTAATATTTACTTTATCTCTCTCTTACCCACACATACATTTACACACTGTATGTATTTTATCATTTTTATTGACACTCAGACACACAGTTTCCCACATTATCTCCTTTCTGATATTTTAATGCTTCTTGTAATTCGTGGAGTCTTACAATGGCCAGTGGGTGCATAGACAATTAAGAATAATGTAGCTGTTTTTGCCTGTCATTTGGCTTATATTTTCTGCTTTGAGGACACCCCAAAGTGAAACACTATGTTGCAACACTCTGTTGTAAGACGGGGACGGCCTGGAAGAGTGCAAGGATGTGAACAAGGTCGCCTACTGCCCCCTGGTGCTGAAACTTCAGTTCTGCAGCTGAGCCTACTTCCGCCAGATGTGCTGCAAAACCTGCCAGGGCCGCTAGGGGGCGTGCGGTCTTTGGAGCTATGGCTGGGGTGGGGTTGGGGACACTACGCCCGCAGCTGGCCAGCCTGAAGGAGCCTGAGGGGGCAGGAGATAGGAGTGAATGGTGAGTTGGAGCTGGAAGTTATTTATTGGGAACCCCTGGAGGGCCCCCGGCTGAGGGAATGGAGAGGGGTGGGCCATGCCCAGGGCCCCTTCTCTGCCTCTCTCCTTTTTCACGAGATTCCCTCCTGGGTGGGTTTGAAGTAGAAATAACTGTTCGCCTTAGGGCCTCTTCCACCCACCCTTAGGGAGCCCCCAACACAACCCTCTCCTTTGATCGGAATGCGTACTGTGAAGAGTGGGGGTGGGGGTGGGGTCAGCTGGTGCCCTGCCCCCCCCCCAGCACTGTCGTAATCCTCCACTCTGAGCTGGGGGGGGGGTAGTCTCTGTCCGCTATGGGGGAGGGGATTAGCACCATCTCCCCGACACCCTTCCCCGACCAGACTAGCTACGGGAGGGGGGGGAGGGGGGGTAGGCAGAGCTCGGAAGATCCACCCCAGGCCCTGCCCTGCATGCCCCAGGGGGACCCTGTCATCCAGAACACCCAGGCCACCCCCATCATGGTGCTACAGGGCCTGCCCTGGGGCCCACACACCCCTCACCAGGAAGCCCTACATCAATAAAGTTCTTTCTTGTGTAAAAAACAAAAACAAAAACAAAAACTAGCATTTCATTGGGTAAGGCATTTTTCTCTTTTTTATCAATATGTTAAAAAATGATGAACTAGTAGTTCCCGTTGTGGCGCAGTGGTTAACGAATCCGACTAGGAACCATGAGGTTGCGGGTTGGGTCCCTGCCCTTGCTCAGTGGGTTAACGGTCCGGCGTTGCCTTGAGCTGTGGTGTAGGTTGCAGACGCGGCTCGGATCCCGCATTGCTATGGCTCTGGCGTAGGCCAGTGGCTGCAGCTCCGATTCGACCCCTAGCCTGGGAACCTCCATATGCCTCGGAACGGCCCAAGAAATAGCAAAAAAAAAAAAAAAAAAAAAAAAAAAAAGATGAACTGGATTCAGCGGTACTTTAGATTTAATAATATACATAATAAATACACATACACATTTGACTTTAAAGTCATTTCCAGGCACATTTCCCTTAACTTTTCATATAAAAGACATTTGGACGCACTCTCTCCATTTCCTCTTTGCCCATTCACTATTCAATACTTGGCTTTTGCTTCCCCCATGGGAGCACACTTTTGGAAAAATGTAACAAGTGATTTTTGAATATTTAGTTCTCACCCTCCGCATCCTTCCTAAACTCCAAAACTTTGAGGACTTTTTTCTTCTTGAAATTTTTTTTCTCCCTTAGCCGTTTGGCCTTTTCCTTAACTTTATCCAGTATTAGCTACCTTTATTTCTCAGTTTTATACACTGAAATGTCTTCCTTTCGACACTTTGATCTTTCTAGTTCCCCCACAGTTCTTTCTTCAGTTTTCTTCTCACTCAACTTCTACTCACTTCATTCCCCACACATTTCTCTTGAGAGTTAAAATGTATATATATAAAACAATGTTTTATGTTATATGTTCCCCTGATAATCTCATATCCATGTCGAACTTCAGATATCTAGCAATACATCATAACTTATTCATTTACTAAATTATTTTAAAAGATTTTCTAAGAAATGTGTCAAGAAATTTCTAAGAAATCTCCTCCCTCCCCGCCCCTCCCTGCCCCTCGCAGTCTCGCTGGAGTGAACGTGGCGCAGCAGCAGCGCAGGATGCAGTCTCGTCCCCTGCCACGGCCCCGTGAGCTTGAGAGGAGACGAAGCCGCCACCTGCCCCCACCCCCTGCGCTTTCCGGGGGAGCCACCACCACAAGGGAAGAAGAACAAAGAGGGGAGCTAGGGGACGGTAGCGGGAAAACAGGAGGGGGAGGAGAAGAGGGCTCGAGGGCAGGGAAGGAAGGCGGGGAGGGACTTATGGAAGGACTGACAGCCCATCGGCCGGCTGGGAGAGGGGGCCACCGTAGAGCCTGCCCAGCCCCTCGCTTCAGGCTCCAGGCGGCGGTGGCAGTGGCGCCGCCGCCGCCGCCACCCGGACTGACCGCGGCCCACGGGCTCCCCCAGCGCCGCCCCACTGGTGCGCTCTCGCTCGCTCTCAGGCTGCGGTTACCGCTCTGTTGCGGAGCCCCGTGCTGCCTTTACCCTCGTCGTCGCCGCCGCCCCCCCCCCCCCCCACTGATGGCGGCCCACGGACTCCCCACTGGTGCGCTCGCTCGCTCGCTCTCTTGGGCTGCAGCTAAGGCTCTGCTGCGGGGCGCCCTGCCGCCTTTACCCTCGCTTTTGCAATGCTCCTGGAGGCTCAGTCTCTCCCAGGCCAAGCCGCTCCCCCTATAATTACAGCCTTTAAGATGTCAAGAGAGTGAAGATTCACCTTCAGTAATCAAGTATAAGCACATTTAAGCAGTAATGGGCTCTATTTTTTATTTTCAGGTTTTTTTTTTTTTTTAATTACAGTACATCATGTTAGTGAGTTTAGAGAGTATATGGGAGATATGATTTTACAACTGGTAATGTGAGGTTATAAAATTATTGTAGAAAATGTTGTGGTGTTAGGCATCAAAATGCCTAAAATATTTATATAACACTTTGACTTACTAATTTACTTTGATAAATACATTACTACATTTTAATCGTATGAGTGATACCAAATTGCTTTTCAGTAATAACAGAATGGTAAAGCCTCTATGTTTTAGTCAAGGAAACTATCTTTCCTAGAATATTCCCAATTCTTTTCCATTATAGCAATAGGAGCATATACTGTATCTTATTTATCTTTGTAACCCTTTTGTAATTCCTTGGAACAAGATATTTCCTGAATGAATGAAAATGAAAATTGCATCTGTCTCCTTAGATTAGGAAAGTTGTATGTCAAATCGGTTTACATATTTGCTTTCACTGAGGTTTATCATGTAGATTTTATTTTTGAATTTAAAAAAATAGGCCCTTGTTTTAAATAAACATCCACAGAAATGTTTGAAATAAACTAATAGTTGGTATTTCTCTCTTGCATATATTCCAAAATTGGGCCTCAGAATGAATTCTCATGGAAGCCTGAATATGTCATACCCTAAGGATGGGTTACTCTCCAAGCAATCACTGAAGTGAGTCAACTTTGTTTTTTTAATTAGCCTGGTTGACATACTGTCAAAAACCTTCTGCCTCTCTGAAATAGTTTAGTGGGTTCGTTTTAATTTTATCTTAGAAGTTAAAGTTTTCCAGAGTTAATTAGGGATTAATTAGTTTGTTATTCTTAAATTAAAATTTGCTGTTGATTTTTGGGCTAGTGTAGAGAGTTCTTAACTGCTTGAGGCCACATTCAGAATGGTAGGACACAAAAAGAGGATGAAAACAAAATAGCACTGTCAAATTTTGTCCTAATGATTTTATATTCAGTATAAATATTTATTTGATATAATGTTTCTTGACATTTTCAAATGAACATAAAAGCATCTAATTCAGCAAGAACTATCAAATCCCAATGTGCTGAGGTAGGAAATAATCCTGAAACACATGTGCACGCGCACACACACACACACACACACACAACTGTCTCAGCAGTGAGGCCTAGATACAAGGTACCTGAGGTTGAATGTCATTTTTGTGGCTGCTTTAAGCAGAAATGGATGAATGGGGAACATTTCAGATAGGTAAATTGCATCTCTACAGAGGAGAAATCTCTCAATAGGCAGGCATGCTGTAGGGAAAGGAAATGTGCATTACCAGGACATGACCCCTGATGATTGGAAATTTGTGTAATTAATTTTTTAATTTTCACACAGTAAATTTCACTCTCAGTGGTATAAAGCTGTGTGTTTTGACAAATGTGATGTTGCTAGGTTTGTTGTTTTTTAGGCATTGTAACACAGGCACAGGTGTAAGACC
Organism: Phacochoerus africanus; assembly: GCF_016906955.1. NCBI lineage: Eukaryota > Metazoa > Chordata > Mammalia > Artiodactyla > Suidae > Phacochoerus > Phacochoerus africanus. Next base: position 23,560,042 of record NC_062548.1, read on the forward strand.
CTAGGTTACATATTTGTGTTTCTCTAATGACCAATGATGTGGAAGCTGAACATCTTTTCAGGTCCTTATTTATTGTTTATATATCTTTGGTGAAGTTTTCTATACAAATATCTTGCTCACTTTTTTTTTTTTTTGGTAAATGGCCACACCCATGGCATATGGAAATTCCCTGGGCCAGGGACTGAATCCAAGCTACAGCTGTGCCAACCCAGATCCTTAACCCACTGTGCCTGAAAGGGGATTGAACTTGTACCTCTGAGGCTACACAAGCCACTGCAGTTGGATTCTCAACCCACTCTGCCACAGTTGGAACTCAATTTTGCCCAATTTTTTATTGGGTTTTTACTTTTTTATTGTTGAGTTTTGAGAATTATTTAAATATTCTGGACACTTTTTAATAGATACTTTCTTGGATTATGGCATTTACAAATATTTTGTCCCACTCTGCTGCTTGTTTTTTTAAATTACTCAATGAAATTTATTACATTTATAGTTGCGAAATGATCATCACAACCCAATTTTATAGCATTTCCATCCCAAACCCCCAGCATATCCCCCCAACCCCCACCTGTCTCATTTGGAAAACATAAGTTTTTTGAAATCTGTGAGTCAGTATCTGTTCTGCAAAGAAGTTCATTGTGTCTTCTTTTAGATTCCACATGTAAGTGATAGCATACGATATTGGTGTCTCACTGTCCGACTGACTTCATATACCATGATAATTTCTACGTCCATCCATGTTGCTGCAACTGCTGTTGTTTCTTTCCTTTTAATGGCTGAGTAATATTCCATTGTGTATATGTACCACATCTTCTTTATCCACTCCTCTGTTGATGGACATTTAGGTTGTTTCCACGTCTCAGCTATTGTATATAATGCTGCAATGGATATTGGAGTACATGTATCTTTTTGAGTCACGTTTTTTTCTGGATAGATGCCCAGGACTGGGCTGTTTGTTTTTTAATACTCTTTTTTTTTTTTTTTTGGTCTTTTTGGGCCACACCCATGTCATGTGGAAGTTCCTGGGCAAGGGGTCAAACCCACACCACAGCAGGGACCTGAGCCACTGCAGTGACAACTCTAAATCTTTCACCTGCTGAGCTGCAAAATAACTCCTTCATACTCTTAACAGTGCACTTCACAAAGCCAAAGTTTTCATTGTGATAAAGCCACATTGATCACATTTTTCTTCCATTGAGAGTTGTTTTATTGATGTATCTACCCTCTTTATCTATCTCAAAGTCACAAAGATTTTTATCCCATGTTTTCTATCAGAAGTTTTATAAATTTATGATTTATTTAGGTTCATGATCCAATTTTAGTTAATTTTTGACAAATTTAATGTTCATTTTTTATCATTCCATTTTATAGCACTATTTTTTTAAAAATACATTTCTTATTCTATTGACTAATTTTTATACCTTTGTCAAAAATTGGCTGATTATATTTCTGTGTGTCTACTTCTGGATGCTCTATTCTGCTTCACAGATATATATGTGTATTCCTTGACAATTCCTCACTGCCTTGACTATATGATTACTGTAGTTTCATAGTAGCTCTTAAATCAGGTTGTGTGAATCCTCTTTTCTTTTTGAATAAGTTATCTTGGTTATTCTTATTTCTTTGTCTTTCCATATACATTTTAGAATTGCCTTGTGTGTTCTACAAAATATTCTACTATATTTTAATACAATTACATTGAATTTACCAATTTATTTAAAGAAAATTGATATCTTACTAATACAGAGTTTTTCAATGTGTGAACACAGCATATCTCTCCATTAAATAGAGTTCTTTGAATTTTTTTTATCAATGTTCAGTAGTTTTCAGTGTTCAACTATCATACATATTTGGTTGATTTTTACCTGTTTACTTCATTTTGCAGTGCTATGATAAATGATACTTTTTTTAATGTCAAACTGCAAATGTTCACTGCTAGAATATAGACATGATTGGATGTTCACATCTTTCAAACTTGCTGACTAGCTTATTAGTTCTAGGCATTTCTTTGTAGAGTCTTTTATTTTTTCTTTGTATAAAAATTACCAACTATAAATATGCACAATTTTATTTCATCCTTTATATTATCTTGTTTCTTTTCTTATAATATTCTGCTGACTATAAATCATAAAATGATATCTTATAGGAATACTGAGAGAGGACACCCTTACATTCTTCCTGATGTTACAGAGAAAACATTCAGTAATTCATCATCAATCAAGTTATCTGTAAGGTGTTTGGAGATGCTCTTTATCAGGTTAAGGAAGATTTTCTTCCATCCCTAGATTTTTGTTGTACATATTTGTCATGAAATTTAGTGGATTTTGTCAAATATGGTTCCTACTACATCTACTGAGATAATGATATGATCTTTCTTCTTTAATTTGGTGACTTATACACTAATTGATTTTTTCAATGTTGAACTAGCCTTGCATTCCTGAAGTAAACACTCAGTCTTAGCCAAAAGGAGTCAAAGTTTTTTATGAAAAAATTATCCCAAAATAGAGACATTTGAATAGTTGTAAAAACTGACAGGATAACCAAAGAAGGAAAGAAAAAATTAAATAAGATATGCAAAGAACAGTTAGAAAAAAAAAACTCATTTCTTATCAATTTTTGTCTTTCTTCCTTTCTTTTGCCACCCCACAGCACATGGAGTTCCTGGGCCAGATCTAGCTGGGGCAACACCAGATCCTTAACCCACTGTGCCAGTCAGGGATCAAACCTAGGTCCCAGAATTCCAGAGACACCACCGATCCCATTGCAGCACAGGAGGAATGTCTCATCATTTTTAAAATTTTATTTAGTTTTTTCACTTCATGTCTTCTAAGTCTACGTGTAAGTTAAGATCATGGTAACTACTCATATATATCTCAAGTACATACACATGCACACACACACACACAAAATCCCAAAGTGTGTTTCTAAATATGACAGGCATTTATTTTATTTCCTCACAAAATTCAAACAGCTGCTCATGCTAGTATTCCTACCTGTCCTTATTGGTTATGCGGTAGCTCAGTTTTCAACATTGAGCTCTGACATGCTGAATGCTTGGCTTCTAGGGTCACTGTGCCTTTCAGCAACAGGCTGGCAAAAGGGAAGCAGCACAGAAAGGCATGTGTGGAAGGTCTTCAGGGATAAGGCTGAAAGAGGTTAAGTGTTCTGCCCTTTGTTTCCCAGTGGATTAAATTTAGTCACATGACCATGTTCTGCACATTAAGCTGGTTTAATTGTGTGCCTAGGAAGAAGAGCAACTAGGTTAAATAGGTCTCTCTCACCCCATTGATGGTTGTTGCATAGTTGATCATGAATATTAATATTCTTAAACAATACCAACAAATTTATAACTTGAATTTGGGGGTTTTGTTTGTTTTTAAAAACAAACAAACACATCAATAGAGTTAAAATAAATATGAAGTAATGCTTCCACTCTTCACGTGGAGTTCTGAATATCTGAAGCAATATCAGCTTATATTTATGAGTTATATACTTATATATACTTATGCAATGCTTTTCTTACATAAAAATGCTTACATTTTTCTTCATAATAACATAGTTTTAGAAACATATATAAAATGATTGTTCTTTCATACATTTAAACATTTGTTTTCTTAGATGTGAGGGTATAAAATATATATATATATATATACATCTTTGGTATATTCTTCAATATGCCATGTATAGTGGGACATATAAAATATTAATTTGTTCACATTTTCATTTTTACTTAGCATTGTAATTTTTAGAAATGCATTTTAAAAGGTGGTATAATTCAGTATAAATATAATTTGGATATTTTATTATATTTTTATATAATATCAATCAGTAAGCTGATGATGATATATTTACATCTGTCCATGTAGTTTTACAAAGTTTTAATTACTAGCATGAGTTCAGTTCTTTAAGACTAAGTAATGCAGAAAATGATTCCCAAGTTTCCTTCAAAGGACTTTGGGTATTTCACCCCTATTGTCATACTAAGAAAGAACTAGAAGTAATACTGAATATAAAAATGAGTGGAAAGATGGCTTAATGATGAAATTTAGTAATTTGGAAAAGAATGCCCTCAAAACAAAGACTTAAATATTCAGATTTTGTGAATAATTGAGCTATTTCTGATATTACTATAATAGAAATTAAATTGTCGAAACTTATGCTTGTTAGAACCAAATGATTCTTTTCTAAATAATAACTGCAAAGAAAATATTCAGCCTCTAAGCTGAGCCTAACATATTTGTATGCAGTGCTGTGAGGGAAAAAAAAATGAAATATCATTTTTGAATTATATATTATGTAAGACTCTTTTTAATATGCTTCAGAATACCTCAACAATGATAGCAAATACAGCAATTATGGAGTAAAAATGTTATGTTAAGCATAATAATATTCATAATAAAATAATATTTACATTGAGATTTGGATTTTATTATGTTGGTGTTTTATTTACACTTTGAGTTGTAACATAAATAACACTAGGTTAATTCAAGTCTAGCTTAATTTCATTTTTCAAACTTTGCTTTTATACATATTTGCATAATTTCTAGCAAACAGTAATACAGTAATTCAGCTCCCTATAACCTCCTCTAACCATGTCATTCATAATTGCAGAAAATAGAAATTAACCTTTATACAAGTTCAACAGCATAATACTCTTTGCTGTCACGGAAAAGGTAGCAGGTGTGGCAGTGGGCTGCCGTCATTTGTCAACCTAGGTACACCATCATGGTGGCATCGAGAGGAAAATTAGGAGTTCCTGTCGTGGCTCAGTGGTTAACAAATTTGACTAGGAACCATGAGGTTGTGGGTTCGGTCCCTGCCCTTGCTCAGTGGGTTAACCATCCGGCATTGCCGTGAGCTGTGGTGTAGGTTGAAGACACAGTTCGGATCCCGCATTGCTGTGGCTGTGTCGTAGGCCGGTGGCTACAGCTCCAATTCAACCTCTAGCCTGGGAACCTCCATATGCCACGGGAGCGGCCCAAGAAATGGCAAAAAGACAAAAATAAATAAAATAAATAAATAAATAAATAAATAAAATTAGTGTTTTAAAAGAAAATTATGCTAATATAAAAGTAATGCTTCTCAATGCTATTATTCGCACTCTGTTCCAGCAGAATGATAATGAGAACCAAATCTCTTCTGAATTTCCAAACTATCTTTTTCTTATAAGAAAGTGTTTCTTAGATTCCTTTTTAGATGATATGCGTGAAGAATTAAACATATTGAAGGGGCTTAATACACTGTAAATGAGTTGGATGTAACCTAAAGTTTAGTCATAATTAGGTACTATTGTAATTTCTCACATGATGAGTTTATCTTTTTTTAAAAATCTAAATTTTCAATATCTATGATACTTAGAGTTTTAAAACACATTAGGATCCCTTCTCTTCTTAACACACGTTTAATATCTTAGTAAACAACATGTCAAAAATGTCTTCTTCCATGTGACTCAAATTTACAACCTAAGCTTGAAGCCTGAACTTGCCCTAGCAATGTAAACTTCAGAAGGTAGATTAATCTCTCTTAATGTTTGATTTCTTTATACGTTAAAAAAATGGTAACCACTTTACTTAAATTGTCATCACAAGGGTCGAAGATATCACGTGTATAAAATTGCTTTGTGGATTTTAAAGCACAATATGTCATTAAAATAAAATTGTTACTTAATATTGCTTGAGAAAAATTAAAATCTACTAAATTAAGTAAGCCAGTATTGAGACAAAATAGGCAATGCATGGTTTGAAGAATCCAAATATTGAAAACTGGTTTTGCATTTTTCTGGCTGGGTCCAAAACCCAATAAATCAAGAAGATATCAAGTAGCAGAATAATCTGGTTAAATGTGAAGCCTCCTTTCCACCACTTCTATGTGGCAAGGGTTAAGGCTGAGGATAAGCAGGTCACATTTAAAAAAACTAAAAAGTCTGAGGCAGGTGCACGAGCCTCAGGGTAAGGAAGCCAAAGAACAGACAAGTGTCTTCCTCCATCACAGAGCTAAAACCAGCAAGAAATGGGATTTTTCACACTGACTAATGTTCATAATTTCTAAGCAGATTGAGTAAAACTTCTCAGCATCTATCAATCCATTAAATTATATTCAGCAAAATTCCTGTGGTAAAACAAAGATGGCCACAAAGTCTTTTCACTCTTTCTTCTAATTCTTCTCCTGTTGAATCTGAAGAGGTTTCTTAACTTATGTGCTTACAAAATCAGGCAATGGTCTAGATTTTGTCTATAGACCAGACTTTGTGACTCCTATTTAGGAGTAAACCAGGTTTAACCAGTAAGTAAAAACTGAGTGGTTCTCTATCCCATAGCACTCTTTACTACATCCTTAGAAAATCCCAACTAGTACTTCATAATTTTCAAGTGACATTTAAGAGACTCCTATGTGTTAGTTCTTTTAGGAATGAGATAGGCTGGGACCTGAGACGCTTTGCTGCTGTGGCTGCAGTGCTTGCACCTGGACAAACATTCTCCTCAAGCAACAAAATGCAAAGAAACTATAAAGGACTAAAAATAACTGTGTACATGTGCAGCTGGAGCAAGAATATTAAAAACAAACAAAAACCAACAACTTGACTGCCATTTCTGAGGAGTCTAGAGCAAAAGCAGGGTAGATCATGTGCTCTTTGCACATGATACCACCAAAAGAATGGGCAGACCACCTAAGCCACCCCTATAGCCCTACCCTTCGATCTGCCCTACCTCAGCCGCACCTAAGGAACCAGCTTGCCCCCCTCAGGGAATAAGCGAGCAAGGAGACCCGTTGCTTGCTTTCTCTCCCTTCTGCTACAGGGGCCTCAATAAAGCCATGCCTAAATTTCTTGTCTGGCCTCTTATCAACTTCTATTGACATCACCAAAGGGCCGTGAACCCAGGTCAGTAACAGTAACATACACAAATGCAATGTTCTGAGTTATATCAAATTCTTGTCCGTAGACATCAAACTGCCAGAAGACTTCCTAAATTGAAAGCATTTTGTTTTATTCCTGCACATGGTGCCCATTTGTAGTGTGGTGAGTATACAAATCCAGTCACTTGTATTTCTACTAAAATACAATAATCTTGGAAAGAAATGAACCAATTATGTTTAGGTTAAAAAGATAGAGAAGAGTGAATTGGAGAGGGAGAATGTAAGAGGAATCAAGAATCTTTCCTAAAATTCAGACAATCACCTGAGTGCATTGTGGTTATCAATGAGAAGTGGCGATACCAGTGTGATGGATTGTAAACATCGCCACCCTCTTCCATTCCCCCCTTAAAAGGGGTGGAACCTACTGACCAGTTCTTACGTCTGGGTTGGCCATGTGACTTCTTCTGGACAATAGAACATTAGCAAAAGTCACACTCAAAGAGACTTGAAAAGTCCTTGTACATTTCAGTTTGTTCTCTTAAGAACTTAGAACTCTCCCAGCCTTTTGGGGACAATTCCAGAATATCCTGTACACATGGAGACAGGACCAAGTTGATAGCCGTTCCAGCCAAAGCCTTTATGAAACAGCCCCAGTAAGTGACCATGAGCCAATCAGCAGAGACCAGAGTTATGCAGTAGTGTCAAAACCAACAGCCGCCCTGCAGAATTGTGAGCTGAATGAACAGTTGTTGTCTTAAGCCACACTCATTTGGGGTTTATATTAGTTAAGTCTTCTGTAACACAGTGCGACAAACTTAGTAACTTAAAGCAACATACTTCTCTTATTTCAGTTTCCACTGGTCCCAAATCAAGTAAGCTGTGTCCTCCATTAGAAGTCCTCCACTAGGGTCTCCTAAGGTTGAAATTGTGTCAGTGAGGCTATGCTTTTATCTAGAAGCTTGACTGGAAAAGAATGTACTTTCAGGCACATCAGCTTTTTGGTACAATTTGTTTCCACCTGGGGATAGTACAGAGGGCTAGGCTTCTTGCCAGCTGGAAGCTGGAGGCTTCCCAAAGGACCTTGCCCTATAGGTTTTCCCAGTGTGGCTGCTTCCTTCTTTAGCAAGGAGTGTAAATAGAGTGAATCTACCAGCAAGACCAACAAAACCAACTCTTCCATGGTCAATGACTTCAAGGAAATGACATCACATCACCCTTGCCACATTCTGCTGGTTAGAAGCAAGTCACAGATTCTACCTGCCCTGGAGGGATGAGGTTATACAAGGTCATGAACACCCCCAAAGAGATCTACCACAAGGTCATTTGCCAAATAGGAGAAATCCACCCACACAACCAGGTAAGAGGCAGTTACTTTTATGAAGGCATTATTATACTATGCTTCAAAGAGTAGGTTCTGTAGCTGGACTGCCTGATTTTACTAGGTCTGCCACATAGCTGAGTGACATGGGGTGATCCATCTAACTTCATCCCAAACTACATAAACCATTTCTACTTTTACAATCTTCATAGACTTTTTTTTTTCACACAAATACTAACGTTTAATCTTGTTTTCAAAGTCCAAGAATGAAAACTTGCAATTAAACACTGAGCAAGCCACATGTTTAGGTAATATTTCTTAAAATGTCTTAAAGAAAAAAATATGATACAGTATCTAAATTTTCAGTGGCATATATATGCTACCAATACATGTTCTGAAATGTGGTAGGCCACATCAGTCCTGAATTAATTTTTAATTAAAAAAAACAAACTGAGCTTTATACTTTTTCTACGCCACTATAGTTTTCTTTCACCTCATTTTACGTCTTTTTTTTTTTTGTCTTTTTTGCTATTTCTTTGGGCCGCTCCTGCGGCACATGGAGATTCCCAGGCTAGGGGTCGAATCAGAGCTGTAGCCACCGGCCTAGGCCAGAGCCACAGCAACGGCAGGATCCGAGCCGAGTCTGCAACCTACACCACAGCTCACGGCAACGCGGGATCATTAACCCACTGAGCAAGGGCAGGGACCGAACCCACAACCTCATGGTTCCTAGTCGGATTCGTTAACCACTGCACCACAACGGGAACTCCCTTTCACCTCATTTTAATGTCAATCTTCACTTTATGCTGTTTTCAGTTTTCTTCCAAAAATCTTCCAACGGTAGTCCTCTGTCTGATCTGAGGTCTTATCAGATCAGTTTTAATTGGACTGAGTGTCACCTTAAGATTTAATGTCTTCACTGGTCCCATTGACCTCATTCTTAGTGTCACTTTCCTTTGATTCAGTGTTTGTGTCTTCACTCTGTTTTTCTCAACTGCTGGACTTCACACTACTTTTTTTATCATCAGATCCCCTCTTTTCTTTCCACTTGGATTTTCTTTCTTGTTCTCTGTCCCAATTTTTATGACTTCCGATTGTGGCTTTTTGGTTTTCTTCTATCCTGACTATGGGATCTATGCTTTCTTTCTGATCTGTCATGGCATCTGCTTCTTCACTGGTCTCTTCTTCTGCTTCACTTTCTTTCTCTACTTTGTTGATCTTTTATGGTCCCGAGACCTGCTGCTTCTTCGGTCAGAAGTTCGGCTTGAGTACTGACTCCATGATCGACTCCTCTTTCTTCTTTCTCTGTCTCGAGCCCTTTCTTTTTCTCTTTCTTCTTCTTCTCTTTGTCTTTTCCTCTCTCTTTCTTTCTCTCTCCCTTTCTTTTTCTCTTTCTTATCAGTCTTGCTTCTCCTTTTTCAAACACTCATCACGATCAGGTTCTTCAGTTCTTTTTCTTAACTTTTCTTTTAATTCTTCTACAGTAGCTTTTATTTTGGCATAGCCCATGTGCTGTTTTCCCATCAAGTGGTCATCTACCCGGGACTGGGCATCTCCCACTATCAAAAAGGCTCCACATACTTCACAAACTTCCATCTATTTTTCTTGGACAGCAAAACTTTCAGTTGTCAAAGTTGTGGACCTAAGCAATTCTCTCTCTTCTTTTAATTGTTCTACCAATTTCATCATTCCTTGGGCTTCTTCTACTTTTCCTTCAAATCCCAATTCTTCAATCTGATGCAGGAGTACATCAATTTTATCTGCTAGAACCTGAATTTTTTCTTCATTTTTGCCTTTTGGGCCAGCTGCCCCAGAAGACTGCTGGTTTTGAGATAATGCCAAAGGAGCATGGCCTCATCTAATTCTATGCTCTACTTCTGCAAGTAAGCTCTGTACATATTGCAAAAAAACTCTTGTAGCCAATCTTCATAAAATGAGAACTCTTCTCATACTGTTTTCGTAGATTTTCATCATGAATTTTTTCACATGGCCCAAGATCAGAATGAATGTTTGTGAATAATTCCACTGGACAAAACCCACAAAGATAATATTTACAAATGCTCTGGTGGTCCCACCGCATGTTGCTGCACTTCTCACCTGGGGTGAGGTTTCTCTCCCAGCTCATTGATTCATCCAACAACTGCGCAGCCAAAATCATGGTGCTTTCTTCGGGTGGCTGCTCCCACCAGCCCTGGCACCCTCCAAAGAAAATGCTGGCGACACAGTCGCCAACCCCCTCAGGCCCACTCACAGGCCTCAAAGCCTCCTCTAAACAGGAGCTGACAAGACAAAAAAAATCTCATAGACTTTACCTATGGGAATTCCTACTAAACACACAAACAAGTCACAACCATACGGATACCTTTTACTCATATCATAAAAAGAAAAAGAAAATGAACATAAGGTGTTGTATTTAACACAATTTTGTTCCCAAACATGACTTCCCAGGAAGGAAAAAAAAATCCATCAGCATCAATCCTGTAGAAAACAGCAAAATACAAATTGGCCTCAGGAAGTTTTCCGTGACATAAGTATTGGAGTCCTTGAAACAGTAATTTGAGTTTGGGATTCATGCTGCAGGGATTTTACTGCATTGTATGGATGGCTAGGATTTCCCACCTCTTTTTACACAAAACTAAAAGTAGGAAAACACTGAAATTTAAATAGATTTTTACCTAAACTTAAAAGGCAGGATATAACAGTTAGGAGAATAAACAGTCCATTCTTACGTGAACAAAGTAATTCCTTTAAATGTCATTCTTCTGTTGAAACCAGAAAGTACTGTCTATAATAGCTCTCCCATGACACACATTATTTACTCATCTGATTTCTAATACATATGACCAATTCCAATTTAGGGTGAGTATTAAGTGTCATACATCAAAATAATATAAAAATGAAACATTATTTTGTTCTTGCATTTTTTATTTTCAACTTTTGGGAAATTCAAGAGTATATTAAAATAAACCTGACATTTTAAGGCTTTAGAGGAATAATTCACTCATTGCCTATGAACAAAAAATGTGACAACATAACTACATTGTTTTAATTTTTATTAATGGCAAGTGTGTGGCATCATAGCTTTAGAAATCTAGATCTTTTCTGAAGCAAAATATTTTTTCTTTATTGTATTATGCTACTTGCTGATACACAAAGATCACTTACTATTTGTTGCCCTACACTCTTTTAGTGATTTGTTGATATTACCTAAAAATATGTGTTAATGAAAAATATTCTCTTATGAAAAATATCTGAAATTTACCTTCAGCTGACAAAAAAGAAAATACACCTTCTTTTTAAGTCATTTAGGACATTGCAAACTCGTGAGTTGGAAAAGTAACTTGTAGGATCATTAGGATGCTAAGATGTAAGAATGTGAGAAAGAAAAGCCCTGAGTATTAATCATCATGATCTGCACCTGGTTTCAATCATGACGTTCTTCCTATGCCTCAACCATTTTGGAATACAAATTTCAGTGCTTGCACAACTGGAATACAATGCCACTTTCCAGATAGGGAAAAGTCATTAAGAGTACACAAATAGACCACAATATGACTTTGTAAGAGGGAACTATGAAATTTACTGAAGGGTAGGATTTTTTTTTTTTTAATGTTTAGTTTGTCCAGAACTCCTTTTCTTAAATAGCCTGAAAGTAAATGCAGAGAAGATCATGTTGCCTGTCGGGGATTACTTTACATGGAGTCCATAAATACTAGAGTGATTACCATTTAACATGGGAGCCATTGCTTGGGTCCGAAAATAAGCTTCCCTGAATGGCTCCAAAGGGTAGAAGTTCTGCTACCAAGGGAACAAACTTGATTTTTCCACTTATTTTTTAATGACTTCCTGCAGGCAAAAACCTGCAACCAAAATCCTACTAACATCTGTTTGTTGGTATGAGTCTTATTTAGAACCCCAGTACTAGGTAATTATTCACTATTTGCTGGCAGTAAGCTTTTGTAGTTCACAATGTTTTGCAACATTTATGCTATAATAAATAAAGGAATTAAAAAAACCTCTTCTTAAAAATACTCATTTGTATAGAGCCTCAGTGAAACAAACTGGAGAGCTTATACTGTTTATGGCTAGAAGAGTCACAGCTTAAAGTACACATTTATCCTTAATGAAAGAAGGAAACTGTTATGTTTTTCATCTAAATCAGGTCTGCTATTTTAATGATCAAGGGAAACTTCATATTGTAATTTATGCTATTATGCAAGTCATCTGGTAGAGTACTTTATCTTTAATATTTCCTTTTAAGGCACTCTGACTTCACTGAAAAATAATGGCTTTTGACCTAGAAAAATGTGAACTTGAGCCTAGACCTGACTTTGAGATAGTAGGAAAAACTCTTAACCTTTTTAAACAGCTTTTCTCTTATATTATATGGAGAGAGCAAAGAGTAGAGAATAATTTAAAAGACGTAGGGTATAGGTCTGTGCCTAGCACTGTGAAAGAGTATCTTTTTTTTGTTGTTATTGGAGGCTAAAGAATGTCCCCCAGGATATCAGGACCTAATTCCCACAACGCATGCATATTATCTTACGTGACATAGAGATGTGATCATTTGTAAAGATTTTGAGAAGGGGACATTATCCCAGATGATGTTGGGGGAATGGTGCTAAAGGCAGTCATACCTGAACTTATAATAGAGAGGCTGAGGGTGCATTACCATAGAGAGAGAAGACACACAAGAACTGTGCATGGAGACAGGTGTGGGAGTGTGATGATGGATGCAAGTCAAGGAAAGCCTATGTGACTAGAAGATGGAAGAAGGAGCTCATTCTCTCCTGGAGCCTCCAGAGGGTGCACGGCCCCACTGACACCAGGATTTCCACCAATGATACTGAATTTGGACACCTTGTACCCAGCACTTGAGCATCTTTCTTCAACTTGTAATTCTTGACTGTCTCCATGACTAGTAGAGTGCTCTTGATCATTTACAGGTATGTGGGACTGACTCACAAAGGATCTGTACTGTGGGATGAGAGAAACCCTAGAGCTATGACCCAGGAAGGAATGACTGAGGAGCCCCAAGTCATCACACATATGATGTCTGAGAAGGGCACTGAAGTTGTAGAGCATTCACAGGAGTGACAAAGAATGGGAAAAAGGAATCTCAAATGTTGTACATACATGAGGCAAAAAAGATGATGCAAAAGTACTAGGTGGTGTTGATGTTTTCTTAATGTGAACTTCTTCCACTAAAATGGAGGAAACACGTGAGGAAACGTTGAATTCTGAGACCTGGTAGTAAAGGACACAATGCAAACCACTCCTGGGGTTGGAGTGATGGACTTGGATGGATATGCATGTATGCAAATACATTTCACTCAAGAAATACAATCGATAGCTGTTCTTCCCTTGAGTATCTGACCCTTGTGGGTGAGAGACATCCTCATAATTCTCTTTACCTAAAAGTACATCTGTCCTAAAAGAGGAAGATAACTGGCCTGGCCCAAGGTGCACCATAGGGTATGAAATAGAGTGGGGTGCAGGTTAGTATGATGCATAGAGACTCCAATTATGATAGAAGGCAGGGGCTCTGAAAGACAACAAAGTTGACAGGAGAGAGAGATGGTCCTTAGTAAGATCCAGTTGAGTCCAAAACACTCATTAGAGAAAAGAAATTGAAGGAGCCTCAAAACCAGACTAATTATGCTGACAGGAGCAATTATTTTTCTTTTTTTTCTTTTTCTTTTTCAGCCACACCCAGCATATAGAATCTCCCAGGCCTAGGATCAAATCCAAGGTACAACTGCAACCTGCATCAATGCCAGGTCCTTAATCCACTGCTCCCTGGGCTAGGGACTGAATCAGCATCTTCACAGAGACAAGCTGGATCAAGAACTGGCTTCAGCACAGCAGGAACTCCAAGGTTTTGTTTTTCCTTTTCTTTCTGATAGTAGAGCTACATGGTGGTTCATTGTTTTAAATTAACTGTAGAGTACATTAGATTTTTGAATTGCTTTGTGTACAGTTTCTGTATCTGAAGTGAGGTTTTGTATTATTTTTCCCTGAGTTAAAATAACTACTCAGGTATTTTGGTGAAGAATATTTCTAAGGGAGCAAAACATTTTTTTTTTAAGCATAGCCAATATTTTTAAACTCAGCATATGCAAATTAGTAGATATTACAATTTTAATAATAATACATCAATCACTTCCACATCTTTCTAATTTTGAAGGCATTTACTCGTGTAGAGGAAGTATATCTGCCGTGATATTGAGGCACGAATAGGCTTAGCCTTTTGGGAAAAGCAGAAACAGATTCCAGTGTTTGGAATGCTGGGTAAATGGCCCAGATAACAAGACTCAACAGGGGATTTGCAGTCATATTGAGAAGATCTTATATGAGGAGGAGAAGAGTTTAGAGTCTGGAAAAAAAATATGCAATATATATATATATAAATCTTTAATAAAAGAAGAGTTTAGAGTCAAAGTACATAGGAGGCATTAAAGGAGAAAAACTAGAGGCTGAGTAACCATGTTAGGCAAAGGAAGGGAAATGGGGAAATAATTTTTAGACAAGAGATAATGCAGGCCTGAACTAAAATAAAAGTGATGCCACAAAGAAAGGACTTTAACAACTAGTGCAGGGTTCATTTTGAAGGTCCCATGGAATGACAAAATGTGGGAGCAAATTCCAATCCTCCTTTGTTCCCTCAACATACTTTCTGATCTGATTACTGTGGCAATACTTGGATCTGCGGCTTTGACGATGTCAAGTAGGTATAATGCCATTGAGTTTATGTTTAATATTTAATATGCAGGAATATACAAAGCAAGAGAACTCTGAATGATAATCTATGCAAGCAAACAAAAACTAAAGCTTTTAATGTTCACATCAAGGTTATGAGCTGTCTGAAATAAGAGGCCATGCTTTTCAGATAATGTTGACTCCAGCAGTAGTTGGCAGACATCAAAAATTGCATTTCCTTATAAGCCAGTCCAAGTTAAAATGAAAATTCTGTCACTTAAAAAATCAATCATAGTGATACACATATAAGCAAGAAGAGTCACTTGAATTTTTGTGACTATTAACTCATTGCCAGGGCATAGAGTTTTGTCTAAAGAAAATAGAAAAGCAGAAATTTGATTATTGATCTTGAATAATAATAACAAACAAGCAAAGTGTGAGGTTTTGTTTTTGTTCCTGAAATAGCATGGCTTTATAGAATAAAATTCACTTTTCTGATTTTTAAAATATTATATTTATTTAAATATATGGCATATGCAGTAGCTGGCTAAAACTCATTAAAATTAAATGAGATTGCTACCAATTACAGTAACTGGCAGAAAAAGCAATTGTCTTTGGAAGTTAAAATTCTTGTCTAGAAGAAGCTATGTGTAAGCTATTCTGAATAACTACTAAGACAAAAGAATTTAATTTTTTATGTGCCACAAAAATACTAGATAGGAGAGTTTGTATTTATTGGTTTCAGCTAATTATAAATCAATTTACTCTATGGCAAAGAATTTTAAATTTCTCAGCCAATAAAAAGTGTAGAGTTCATTTTTCAGTTTAAAACATTTGTATAGCTATAATATTATACTTTTTACACTAGCTTTAAAAATAATATATTGAGGAGATCCTGCTGTGATGCAGTGGGTTAAGAATCCAAATGCAGTGGCTTGGCTCACTGAGAGGAAGCAGGTTCCATCCCAGCTGGGCCCAGTGGGTTAAAGGATCTGGTGTTGCCACAGCTGTGCTGTGGTGTAGGTTGCAGCTACAGCTTGGATTCAATTCTTGACCTGAGAACTTCCATATGGCACAGGTTCAGCTGTAAAAAATAATAATATATTGAAGCTAGATTAGCAATTTCTGTTTGAGATCTTTTTTATACTTTTAAAATACAATAGTAGTTTTCAAGTATTTACCTTATTTTTCTACAATTACATTAATATATGAGAGTATCCATAAAGTGTCCACAAAATTTTGCATTTTCTTTTTGGCATCATAACAGCCAGTCATTTGGGTTATTCAGAGGAATGGTCATACTACTTCATAAACTGTATTGAAGATGAATATTTATATTATCTGAGCCACTGTTGGAGAGGGGCAAATTTCCCCCTCTACCCTCTTGAGTTCGTGTGGCTGAACTAATAATAAAGTAGACATTGGACAGATTAACGGGAGCAAAAGAAACACATTTTCATCATGCACACAGAGGTATAGAAATGGGACCTAAAAAGTGGCTAAAGCAAGCAGCTTTTTTTTAAATTTTAGACAAAAACCAATAAATTTGTAAGAATTGACAGGACAAAGAAACTTAGGCACTGGGTGTTTTGGTAGTGAAGGAACAGAGTTTGGGCTTGAAGTGGTAAATTAAAGAAGTTATAAGGTTGGTGTTTATGGGCTCCCTGGCCCTGAATTTCCTATCTCTGGTGATAAGGATGTCCATTTACCTGCAAATGCAGGGAGGGTAACTTTCACATGAGAGATTTATTTTCTCCTTTCAGGGAGACAGGAGGGCCAGGGTTTCCCTCTTACACTGGCTGCTTCATAAGTACCTTAAATTTAAAACAATCAATATGCTATTGAAGCACATTTTGAGGCAGCCTAGCTTGGGCCCCAATATCACCCATTTTTTAAAACAAGTATGCATTAATCAGGTATATTTTGACTCTTGGCCTCTGATTCCTAGAGTGGGACTTAAAACATTTGAATTTACTTCCATGAGATTTAAAACTGCTGCTATTGGAGGAACACAGGCACACTTCACACCTGCCCCTGATTTTGAAGAGGAAGAAAACCTTGAACATGATTCAAGGGTACAATTAGTACACTGTGGTGGGCAGGCTAATGGGATAAGTGAAGGAATTATAAATAGATTTAAACTGAGACAAGTAATCTCTTGGCCTCTCCTCTGAGATGTCTTCCTCTTTCAAATTTATTCCTCTTTGCATTGGTTTTTTTCTTCATCCTCTCTTGCAACTAGTGCCATAAAACAAATCTCCTGAGACCGATCATTTTGAAATAATTTCCTTTCATTGAGCTTTGTAACAAAACCAGAGGGGTGGTATAAAAAGAGGGGGCTTAGACTGCAGAACACATTCTTCTCAAGAATTTCTTATGGAGAAATATTTTAATTTTTGTTGGGTTTCTCTTACCATTATTACTCACCACTCATTCTTTTGCTCACTCAGCTAAGAAGTATTTATGGAGTTGCTGCCTTAGGCCAGGTAGCGCCATAGGCACTGGTGGATGGGCCCTAAAAGTGGTCAAAGAACCTATTTTCATTGGGATTATCCAAGGGAAGTATGGAACTATAAATAAATCATAAGTAGATATACAGTATGCATTAATTAACAATCCTATGATGAAAAAAAATAAGCAGGTCAATGGGAATTAGCGTTTAAGAAATTTACAAACAAAGAACAGGTCAGCAAGCTACTTGGGAAAGAACAGTCCAAGCAGAAGCCACACTACTTAAGGTGCTTCTGAAGTTAGAGTGTTTGGTCAGTGAAAGATCAGTTAGGAGGCCAGCACAACTGAACTAAAGGAAAGAAAGGAAGGATGATAGAAACGACTCCAAAGACAGCATGAGGAACAGATCACATGTGTCTTTTAGGTCAGCGCCCAACATAGACCTGGGCTGTATTCTTAGTTCTGTGAGAATCTTCTGGGATTACTGTGTCAGAAGAGAGCTCTCTTGCCAAAATCAAGTCAAGAAGATTTGGTCACTCTCTTGGGACAGACCATGATGAAAGATAATATGAGAAAAAGAATGTATATAGATGGTTAACTGGGTCACTATGTTATATAGCAGAAATTGATAACACTGTAAATCCACTATATTCTAATAAAAATAATTTAAAAAAAAGAATGTTTGGACAGCCTATGCAGAAAGAATCATGGATTTATCTAGCCCAGCTTACCACATCCAGTGTACCCTTTGAAATGTTTCATCAGTCGGCTGAATGTCAAAGTTATATGTTGTAATAAATATCATTTCCTTGTTGAAAATGTCTTCTTTGAAGAAAACACGTAAATCACCTTGCATTCAACAAAACCAAAATAATGCCCCTCTTAAGGTGTGGCCATTGTATGAATGAGTGTTTCAGCAGGAGCAAGAATCAAACCCAAATGTCTTGAGAGACTTCAAATAAGATAGCATTTACAGAAGTGTAAAGATATTATAATGAAACAGACAAAAAGCAAAATGTTGATGAACCTAGAGAGTAGTAAGGAGTCAGGTAGCCCACTGAGAGGTGGGGTCATGAAAGAAGAGCTGACTGTCTGAGCTGTAGCTGTGCTGGAGGATGGCTCAGAGGCATGAGAAAGCCCAAAGACCCAGACCAAGCTCTTATTCACCCACTGATCCTGTGACCCCTCTCCTTAGTGGGTTCTGTGGTTCTTCACATCTGTCACCACTTTAAAACTTTAGGCCTCTCCCCTGCTCCTCAGAATCTTTAACTGCTGATGGCTCAGAGCTGCAGCCTTCTCTGGGACATTATCTTTGGCTTCAGGAAACCACCGCACCAAAGGAATCTTCTCTCCCTAGGAACAAGGCAGAATCAAGGACTGGTTGAATTGGGGCTACAAAGGTCTGGCCCTTGCCTCAAATTGGAATAGTTGTGAAGGGCCTTCACATATTTAAAGCTTGCCTGAGAAGGAGTGAAATTGCAAATTCCATCACAGTGCAAGCTGGCTTTTCCCCAAGCCAGTACTTCCTTGCAAGGATACCTCTGGAGAAAATTCACAGTTAATCTCTAAAGAACACTCCATCTCAAAGTATGTTTTCAAGAAATTCAGTCTAAACCAACCACACTTCAGCCAGAAGGGGAGTCCAGGCAATGACCTTCATGGAAGCCAGTCTGCCTGGGCTCAGAGCAGAGGAGAGAAAGGCCAAAAATGGAAGGAGTGGGACTGTGGCTGGGATGCAAACAGAGAATAATGGGAGGTTATCAACAACATCTGGAAGAATCTCATACTTTGCAAATTATTACTTTCTTTCCTTGCTAATATGTTTATGGCAAATTTACACACAAATCATCCTCAAATCTCAATAGTACACAGGTTACCATTTTAATAAACATGTACCACAAATACCCCATTTTTGCTGCACTCTACTCCCACTGTTGAGTTTCAGCCAATGTCTAAATAATGAAAACAATGTTTTTTTATGACATGCATAAAATTTTGGTTTAAGATGTTCAAAACTTCTCTTAAATTTTGTGATTCTCCCCAAGATTCTTAATGATATAAATATAAAGATATATTCTTAAATTAGCTATGGCAATGCTAAAAGACCTAACCAAAATTCCCTTAATTGTAGACGTAATGCATAAAAAGAAGTGTAAAATGACCTTTTTCAAACCCAGTTCCATAATGCTAAAAAAAAAAAAAAATCTACCATTCAAAGATTATGTTTTCTCTGATTTAGACTCATAGCAGAGAGAGGTTGTTCCAAACAAAGTGAATAAATGAGGTAGATTAAGAAATAATCAGTACAGCACAACACAATGAGCTTATGACTTATAGGATTCTTCCATGAGCGTCACTAACCTCATAAATGTCAAAAGTAAGGAAATTCTTGTAGCTAAAGTGGAAAGCTAGCAGATGTAGTAAAAACCTTTTGAATCCTGGATGAAAGAAGAGCTGATTGTCTGAGCTCTAGCTGTGCTGGAGGATGGCTCAGAGGCATAAGAAAGCCCAAAGACCCAGACCCAGCTGTTATTTACCCACTTATCCTGGTACCAGTTCAACTTCATTGAGAGACTTCATAATTATATTCCCTGCCCTATAATTCTCAATCGAGATATATGTCTTTTTGTCTTTTCTATGCCACACTCGTGGCATATGGAGGTTCCCAGGTTATGGGTCTAATCAGAGCTGTAGTCTCCGGCCTGTGCCAGAGCCATAGCAACATGGGATCTGAGCTGCATCTGTGACCTACATCACAGCTCACAGCAATGCCGGATCCTTAACCCACTGAGTGAGGCCAGGGATCGAACCCACAACCTCATGGTTGCTAGTCGGATTCGTTAACCACTGAGCCACTACAGGAACTCCTCAATCAAGATTTTAACCATAGGTAAGAGTACAGAGTGAAAGAGCAGCGTATTTATTAAGATATATCAACCTCCCCCAAAACCCCACACAACTTAAAGCATCCAAATAATGAAACAGGAACATTTGAGTTTCAGTTATCTAACTGATATTCTCAATCATTCATTTCAATTCGATGGTATAAAAAGGTCTTAAGGGAAAGAAAGGACAAAGCATAAGAGTAATTAATTTTCAGGAATTTATTAATTATCAAAAAATATTCTTTTTTACCATTGCTCCTTGACCTGTAGTCTTAAACCTCTCTGCCATTCAAACCTATAAAACACCAGCAACTTTGGCATCAATATCCATATTTTTAACCCTTGTTTTGGGTCTAATAACTTGAGATGATTGTGGTTCTAGTATGTGTAATTTTGGGTAGCTCTCTTGGTTTCATTAAAAAATATTGAAGAATTTTGTTTTGATGAAAATCATTTATTTTATGTCAAAATGTAACTTTATATGAAAATACATTTCTTGTATTTACTATCAATTCTTGATCTAAAGTTAAAGAAGAGACATTTGTTATGCTAACTTTGGTAGCAGTTTGAATTAACAGGATTGAGATTTGAAAACAGAAAATTTTGGAAAATAAATCTTACTAAGTCAAAAAAGCTCCCATGTCACAAAGTTAAAGAATGAGGATATATGCAAAGGCAAGTGACTATTACAATGTAAAATTATATTGACATTAGCACTTTGTGCAGAATCTTGTTCTATCTCACTTGGTAATGAAATATAAGTTTCTGAAAGAGCAGGCTCTGAATATTTGTGAACACAATAAGGAAATGAAAGAAAAAAGAACAATCTGAAAGCCAGAAAGTGCTAAAAAGGAGGGGAAAAAAAGGATATTATAAAACACCTTTTCAAAGGTCTTCTAATGTACAATATTTAAATACAAACAGTAACTAGTGTTACACCAGCTGCTCTCAGGTTTGCAAAATATATCAAAGTACTGCATTTTGGAATGAGTCCTGAGTTTCCATTTACTTTATCTATCCAGACACATCAATTCTTTTTACTCCAGCCTGATAAAGTGGAAGTGCAGCAGACAAATGAGCTAGTGGAGCTGACATAATGTGTTTGTCACAAAGAAGTGCTGGATAGAAAAGCATGACTTTGATCCTCAATGAGGTTACTATTTTACAGTACCATGAATTTAATTCTAACTCGATGCCTTAAGTAACCATTCACTGGTTATTGGCCAAAGTTTACTCCCATTTCATCACCAACTGTTAGAAGGCTAAGTCCTGCAATCCTTATACAAGTAAAACTCCACACCCAACCTCCCCCCAAAATAAAAGAAAAAAAATGTACATGCAGAGAGTTGATTTATGATCTTTTAAAATAACAACTACCCTGATGACAAGAGGTAAATTGGCAGGTTGATGACAATTGCTCACAAACCCAAGGTGCCAGGTTATAATTTTAAAGGAAGCTTGATTTGTATTTAAAGGATGATACATAGCAGATATTTGCCAGGGAATTATATACTGTCTGAACATATTTTTTCCAAAAATTTCAGATTAAAAAAGGTATTCCTTCTTTTCAAAATGATTTGAATATTTTTGAAAGTAAAGGTGTTGGTTTGAGCTCTGAATGACATAAAGCATCATCCTATTTCATCACTATGTTCCTTTATCCAAGCAAATTTATTCCACATTTTCTTCAGCTCATCAGACAAATAAAAACACCGTAGGTGGGATCTGTGGCTGGTGAACAGGCACAGGGAAACACAAAACAATGGGCTCCCTGAGAGCAGCCCTCCAAGCAGATGAGTAAACACTGACTGGGACAATTATAGTGGGGAGGAAGGTTCTTTTTTTTGATACTTGGCACTGCTGCCTCCCAGATTTCTTTCTTTTAATTTCTTTAGATTTTGTGGATTATTAGCTCAACAAATGAAGAAGTGAAATGTTAATGAATTAAAATTGGTATTGTGAACCCAAATCAATAAATTAATCCCAGTCTAGTCACAAAGCACATGTTAACATAATGGGGTACAAGTAAGAGAAAAATACTGTCCCTGACAGTAATATATATATATATATATTTTGTCTTTTTGCCTTTTCTAGGGCCACTCCCATGGCATATGGAGGTTCCCAGGCTAGGGGTTGAATCGGAGCTGTAGCCACCAGCCTACCACAGAGCCACAGGAGCCACAACAATGCAGGATCTGAGCTGTGTCTGCAACCTACACCACAGCTCATGGCAATGCCAGATCCTTAACCCACTGAGCAAGGCCAGGGATCGAACCCGCAACCTCATGATTCCTAGTCAGATTTGTTAACCTGAGCCATGACAGGAACTCCCCTGCCAGCAATCTTTAACAATTAAAATAACTCTCTCCCATCAAATGTGTGCCTGAAATATACTGAAGAGGTTATAATACTGCCATATTGCAAAGTTATATTTATACTCGACACAGGGTTAATTATGGCTTAGTAAAATAATTAAAATAGCATGCCGGCTCATGCTCTCTTAAATAATCTTTGTATGGTATATTTTTTGGATGATGGTCACACGTCTCCATCCCTCAATAAAGATGGATATCCTTGTTAATGATGGACAGCAATATTTACAACACATCTCTCCATCGTTTTTCTCAACAGCTTGAATTACAGCCACATTTTTGGCCATCCAAAAATCTCTGTACAGACTCTGCAAATCCATCAGCAGTCTCGGTTTCCTCATTGCTGCACACACCCAGGCAGATGGAGGTGCAGAGGTGAATGGGATCTTTCAGGAGAGATCAGAGGTCTTGAGATAACTAGAACACTCCAAGGGAAGCTAGGTTCACCACGGAGAGAGGACTTGACTGCTCCAGGCCAAGAGAGGTTGGCCATGAAGGAACAATCACTACATTCTTCTTTTTTTCCATGATCAAGAGGTAAACTCTGGTTAGCTGATAAGGACTTTAAATTCATTTGCCTCACCAATCCAGCAGAGAAAGAGTCATTTTGATTTAATTTCTGAAATAAGATTAGATAATGAAAAGACAAGAGAGTTCAAAGTCAAGGTTTACACTATGTCCCAAGATTTCTGGGAAACTCAAAGAAACACAGAGGTTGTTGTCTGTTGGTGTCTAAGTTCTTTCAGAAGACGTGAGCCAGGGATGTTACCACTTCCCACAAATATTACCCTGTTTACAGACTGATGCTGAGCACCAGGATGACTGCTGGCACACGGTCAGTGGCCTCAGTGCAAACCCTACCTGGCTCCAAAGATGGACACCTGTAGTAGCCAGGTACAGAGCAGCTGTGCCTTCTGTTAGCCTGGCAGCCCATTAGCCCAAGATGTTCTGATTTCCCACAGGGAAGAACAATGAGGCAATAATGCCAATACATGCCAAAGCAGGTTGGAAGATGACTCAGGGCCAAGGAGGCAACAAGCTGTGTGCCAGACTCATGCTCTGGGGCACTGAGCTAATGCCCAACTTTCTATCTGGTTGAGTGAGCTGGGCCTAACAAATGGATTACTTTCAGCTTTTCGTGCAGCTTCATCTCTGTCCCTCCTCAAGCAGTGAAAACATCCCATTGGTAAAGGCTACAGTCAGATAAAGCTCCTCTGGGCTGGGCTGGTTCTGGGAATACAGTTGATGGAAAACTGAAATTGCTATTCCTAAAATTTTAACACAACTCTAAGATGCTGACTATCAACCGGCAAGAATAAAATAAGAGGTTACTGTCCTCATGAAAGCTCTGTGAGAGCAGTCAGTGTTATGTTAACTTTATAAAATTTAGATTTGAAGCACAG
Organism: Phacochoerus africanus; assembly: GCF_016906955.1. NCBI lineage: Eukaryota > Metazoa > Chordata > Mammalia > Artiodactyla > Suidae > Phacochoerus > Phacochoerus africanus. Next base: position 23,584,025 of record NC_062548.1, read on the forward strand.
AGAGAATATACAAAATTTCTCACAGTCATTCAGCTAGAAAGTGGCAGAACAAGGATTGGAACCCAGGCCTCATGTCTGGTTCCCTGCTCTTTCCAGTATGACCCACTGTTACTGCTTCTATCAGATTTCCTAGTATTCATCCAAGACAAATTCCTGGACATGGAATTAGCAAGCCTGATAGAGTGCTAAACTACAGAAAGAACTTGAAAACAGTAGAAAAATTCAGTTCTCTTTATGGTGACACTAAAGTTGAGAGAAGCAAAGTGCCAAACGACAAACTACATGGGAAGAGAGAAGAGGGGTTGTTTATTCCACTCATTCTCTTTAATACTGAAATACTGACATTAATAGAAAAGTCATTTAAAAGCAGGTAAGTATGTGGGCATATCAAACAAAAAACAAAATCTATGCTTTAATATATATGTACACACACACATTCATTGAAAAGTATAATTAGACTCAGATGAAATCAATAGTCCTCCAAAAGGTAATACTCTAAAAACTATTTACCTATTAAACTTCAAATCCAGGGAAATGTGAGACAAACAAACATGGATTCGAGTTCATTTAATGGTTTTAGAGGGAAGCCTGACATCCTGTGGCCTCCCTAATTACTACATGTTTATTTGAAAACAGAGATTTTTTTTTAATTTGATTGTTATGCCTGAGTTGCCAATTCTCCACATATGATTAGGAAACATTTCATACAATTTGATCACAGTTGTCAGCAACTGTAATGATTAATGTATTGAATCTTTCTTCCAAGAGTTAGATTATATGATAATTGTGATCTGGGTTTAACCAGGCAATTAAAAGTAAGGTTCTTTTACCAACAATATCTTCAAAGTCTGTGCCAATGGGATGCTTCACAGGTACAACTGTCACACTGTGAAATACTGTTATATCAGTCACTAAATCCAATGTTCACATGTTCTGTTCTGTGATTCAAGGTGACAGGAGTGATTCCAATGAGGTTTCAGCATTGTCATTCAGGTTCTTCAACTAGAAGGGCGGTTCAACTCTGGCATTGCTAACGAGGCAAAGATGATGAGAAAAGTCTTGTAAACAACAGCACTGCACAAAGGCCCAGGGAAGAGTCAAGTCTGCGACATCGTCCATCTTATAAAAACAGACAGAAATGACAGGGGCTTTTGATATGCCCGGGTGATATCAAACTCCCCTGCAAATTACACACTACATGTAGCCAAAACTTCCTGCCTTGTCATTTTAGACCAATCACAAGATACAGGAATCATCCCTTCTAATATTCCTTAAAGATACTGTTTTGCTACAAAAATGATTTTCAACCTTTAAACATTCATGTGTGTTGATATGACTCTTTTCCTATGAATCTTTCATAAAATTATATATCAGAAACACTTTCCATTAAAAATCAGTAGATAGGGATAAAAGCATTTTTTTTAGAACATAGGTAAATATGTATATTTATCTTTGAAATCAGCTAATTATACATAGGAATTCACTGAACACAGAAATTGTCACAAAACGTTTAATTCTCAATGTGCTTGAATTTAACATGGGGCATGCTATCATCAAGCCCTTAGGAGAAAGTAAGCAAGCAGACTGATTATAAGACAAATTGTGGCAGACAGTGTCATCTTGTGGATACAGTGATCACAAATTCAGTAAGATTTTCTTTAAAAATGCTTATAGCACTAAGTTTACAATATAAATGTACCCGGTTAACACCTCACTTTTAAGTTGGTTATTTGGGACTGGAAATGTTTTGTGTTCACAGAAATAATGTTGTGAGTGAAGGCTAAGTTCCAAGGCAAGTGCACAAAATTCTAACTTGCAAAGAGATTATGAACTGTGGTTTACTTTCAAAAGCCTTAATTATAAGGTCCTAAAGCTGAATGATATTTGGCAGAACTATTCCTAACCAACCATGTTACAGATGAAGAAACAGGCCCTAAGAGATTACAACAGTCAGGGCTGCAGAATAATCATTTAAGGCTAGAATGAATATCTCAGATTCTTTCAGCCACATTCTACTGCTTGATGAATAGTGAATCCTGGAGTATTTTGTAATTACAGAATCTAAACTGCATAGGTGACAATGCTTCTTTGGAGACATGAAATCAAAGTATAATATTAAGAATGTTGGTCTTTAGTCTTCTGCTGACTTGGCACCTTGAGTAGGGATCAATGATTCTCAATCATTTTTACTAAAGGTGATAAAAATTTCCATTACCCATTCACTGGGGGTGACTCTCCTGGTAGGTGGAGGGTGAAGATTGGAGGGAATTAAAAGAGGGGACTGAAAATTCATTTCCAGTAAGGAGGTTGTTAACTAAGGCTTCAACTACTTAGAAACCACACAGATTTCTTTCACTGTCTGCCCTCTTGTTCTCCAATAACCCGCACTCCCCACCCCACCAATCCAAAGAAAACAAAACAAAATTCCGAAGGAATTGATCTTTCAATTATTGATTGCTCCATTAGGACACTTGGGAAAGTTTTAAATAGATGCCAAAATTTCTTTGCTGGCTCACTGAGAATCAGAAAATATTCCCACACCCCAACAAGTCTTTGGGTACTAAAAAGATTGTATCCTAATGTTAACAAACTTTTTTTTTTTTTTGGCTTTTTAGGGCCACAATGGTGGCATATGAAGTTCCCAGCTAGGGGTAGAATTGGAGCTGCAGCTGCCAGTATACACCACAGCCACAGCAATGCAGAATCCAAGCCACATCTGCAACCTATACCACAGCTCATGGCAACACTGTGAGCAAGGCCAGGGATCGAACACCTTTCCATGGATACTAGTCAGGTTCATTACCCTTAGCCACTATGGGAACTCCAATAAATCTTATTTTCCCAAATAGTATTTGTATAGCCTGTTTTATCCTGACTTGGACTTTGTTGATCTGGAACAACTGCTTGCACCAAGATTCTCAATGTTATTTTATTTTATAAATTCAATGGTTGAATCCCTTTGCAGGCTTGTCCTTTGTCTTCTTGAAATAAAAATGAACATTAAAGAATGGCTTGCAGTGTCTCTACCTGAATGATCTCCTAGGGTTGTGCTCCTCTTGGGCAACCTGTCTATGATGATAGAAAGAGAGGGGAGCATGACAAAGCCTAGACTGCTGGGTGACAGCTCTGATGGATGCTACTCTTTCTAAGGCTCTTCACTGGGTTAGCCAACACTTCCTTGAGTCTACATTCTAGCTCAGATTCCCCTTTGCTCAACCATGCTTCCTCCTCTTCTTTTCCTGGGTGCTAATCCCAGTAAAATGTCTTGTGGATTATTTTAATCCACAGTTGAGATTAAAGAAAAAACAGAGAGGAACCATTACAACCAGACTTAAATCCGGCCTGTCATGTGTGCCTAGGGACCTAATCTTGTACACCTGAGCACCTGCACTCTCCTCTGGAGGTTTAGACCCCCATCTGCTCTGAATCTGGTCCTGTTCCCATGCAGAGGAAGTTCACAGATACACATCACTCAGGTGACTCAGCTTCTGGTCAGTCTTATTGATTAATCAGTGAGGATCTGATCTTTACACCCAATTCTTATTTTATCTTTAATAGAGTATAGTTGATTTACAGTGTTGTGTCAATTTCTGCTGTATGACTAGTGAACCAGCCATATATATTATTTTTCTCATACTATTTTCCATAATGTTCCATTCTAAGAGACTGGATATATTTCCCTGTGCTGTACAACAGCAGGACCTCATTGTTTATCCACTCTAAATGTAACAGTTTTCATCTACTAATACCAAACTCCCAGTCCATCCCATTTCCTTCCCTCTCCCTCTTGGTAACAACAAGTCTGTTCTCTAGGTCCATGAGTCTATTTCTTTCTTTTTTTTTTTTTTTTGTCTTTTGCTATTTCTTTGGGCCGCTCCCATGGCATATGGAGGTTCCCAGGCTAGGGCTCCAATTGGAGCTGTAGCCACCGGCCTACGCCACAGCCACAGCAACTCAGGATCTGAGCCACATCTGCAACCTACACCACAGCTCACGGCAACGCCGGATCGTTAACCCACTGAGCAAGGGCAGGGACCAAACCCGCAGTGGTTCCTAGTCGGATTCGTTAACCACTGCGCCACAATGGGAACTCCCCCTTTTTTTTTTCATGAGTCTATTTCTTACCCAATTCTAATAAATAACTCTGATTTTCTTTTCCTAACAATATTCTAACCTTATAGAACAAGGGACATATGCCCTAAGCCTTGATTTGTTCCTGTGTGACTAATTCCTGCCTTGATGTATTTTGATACCCCAGTTCCCTCAGAATAGTTGTGCTGCAAGTTTCATGATGCTTTTCCTGGGACAGAATTACTACAGCTGAACCACATGGTAGCTGGAGAGTTACAGGCCATGCACCTGGCATTGCCACAGCTGACTCACTGGCTAATTTGATATTGTATATTTTCACCTTTGATCCCTTGCTCTGCTGCAATCCTAGCTGGGCTTCCTTGAATTAAGGATGTTCCTTACTCCAAGCCTGACTTAAATCCTCCCATAAAATCTGCTTCATGTTCCTACCTCATCTTACAGGTACTTCTTTTATCAGACCCTGCCAGTTCCCCTCTAAATCTGGCATGACCTCTCCATTTACTTTTATTCTTCTCTTCCCGCCATTAACAAAATACACTTTCCTCTTCTCATATATTCCAGGTGACCACACTAAAACTTGGCCCATGCACTTCTTTTCAAGGCTTTTTCTTTTTCTTTTCTCTTCTCTCTCTCCATGTATATATGCATATTCAAAGGCATTTTGCTTTGCCCTTAAAGGACATTTATATAGAGCAGCAGAGACCTCTACTGGCTATTCAGGACAACTTCCTAAAATGCTCAGTTAATATTAAATGTTGATTTTCTCTACTTTGTTCTCTGTTGGTTCTGGTGTAATGGTGTTTAATATGAAGGAGACCACAGTAAATGCAAGCCTAGATTTATGTACATCTTATGAGAAGAAAAAAATACTTGACTCGGAGTGCTGAGCTGCAGGAGTGAATATTCACAGCAGAGTAAAGAAAAGGAAATTACAGAAAGAGTAGATTACAGAAAAACTGACAATTTCCAGACAGTATAGGCAAAGCCAGTGGGATTCTCCATACGGATAATTCAGGAAGGGTAGATGATGCCAGCATAAGGTGCCATCAAGTGGAAACATGGATTTACCCCTTGAATATCATGAATGCTTACCCGATTTCCCTATTTTTGATGTAACTAAATTTTAACTACAGACAAAGTTTATTGCCCATGAATTTATTGATGTGCAGCAGGTAGTTATGTATATCCAAAAAGAATTTCATGAACAAAACATGTTTCTGCTAATAAAACTTCTTGGATATTCCAGCAAGCTGAGTTCTTATTTGCAATATATCCACTGATATTAAAAATGAAGAAAGGAAAGAAACATTTCCTGAATCCATGGATATATCTCTGACTTTGATGCAAACTGGGTGGATTGCATTGTAAGATCCTGTGTAGAAGGAAGGAGCTCATGGGGGTGGGGTGAGGAGGGAGGGAGGGGGAATAAAAAAAAGCTGTGCTTCAAAACTACAAGGAGGGCAGAGTACTTAAAACATGCTGAGTAAAACTTTCTAGTTTCATAATGAATTGAAAGTTGGTTAGTGTTTCTTTTAATTTTTGTTGGAGGGATTTGTGTTTTTTGTGATCAATGAACTTTATAGTATGATTATGCCATGTAGTACTCCACACTAAACCTTGAGTAATCCCAGTCGGCTTTCTATTCTTAACAGTTCATTTCTGGCAAATTGCTTTTTAAAAGGCATCCTTGTGGGTCCTTATGGATGCCTAGGACTAGAGAACAGCTGTTCCTGAATCTCAATCTACTGCTGGCATGTGTTTCCATTTAGTCTGCCTACATATAACTTACTGAAAACATGGACCCCTATTTTGTTACTATCTGGTTAGCAACAAAATAATATTCTGAGCATAAAGGACATGAATTAAGCCATTTCATCACTGTACGTGACCAATCCTCACCGTATAATAGAATATGATTCATAATGACATGTGATAGGAAGAAGGCCCTACCACTACCACCAGATAGGGTGGCATTCATATAATTCTAACAAACATTTTTTTTTGTCTTTTGCTTTTTAGGGCCACATCCACAGCATATGGAGGTTCCCAGGCTAGGGGTCGAATTGGAGCTGTAGCTGCCAGCCTACAGTACAGCTCACGGCAACACCAGATTGTTAAGCCCCTGAGCAAGGCCAGGGATCAAAACCACCTCCTTAAGGATACTAGTTGGGTTTGTTGACCACTGAGCCATGATGGGAACTCCTAACAAGCATTTTTATCAAGGAGCTGATGGCTCTATCCCTTACTTGCTGGGTGGTGATTTAATTTAAATGTAGACTAGGATTTATGGATATTAAATGACACAAGGTCCATGAGGCATGGAAATAAGAGCAATATGTATCCACAGCCAATAAAACAATATTTAGAAGATTATATTTAAATGCTTATTATAAATCAGTTGGATTTAGTATAAGATAGGGAGGCACAGATGTTACTTTTGTTTTGGCCAAAACATTAAACTATCTGCCCGAGCAATAGTTATGACTTCAAAGAAAAGATAGGGGTGGTTCATGTTTCATTGTTGTCAGAGGCAAATGCTAAGCTAGTTTTGTGGTATTATGTAATTTTTGTCATCATTTTGATGGCAAAAATAACATCTGTCCAAGAATACAGAGAGTCCTTCCTACAAAGGAAGGGGAAATGGCTAAGAAGTTTCAGTACTCAAGAATGAGAAGCATCACTGAATCTACTGTGAAAGGACTATCATGCTCTTTGCCCATATGTCTTCATGAATGCAAAGCCGTCAAACTGATATGGGTCTGTCTCAAAGACAAAGAGCTATAACAATCTCACAAACTAGCTCTCATAAGGCAGCATACTAATAACAACACCCATTTTCACATAACTATAATCTTGAAAGCAATTCCCCCTGATGTACATATTCTATCCACATAACTGTCTGTGAGTCTTGCAAAGCAAAATTTGTTTCCACACAACACAATGAAAATGCTGGGCCTAGGCCTGGGATTTACTTACATTTAAAAAAATTATTAAAGTATAGTTGATTTACAGTGTTATGTCAATTTTTGCTTTACAGCATAGTAACCCTGTCACACACACACACAACACACACAGACACAGACACACACACACATTCTTTTCTCATACTGTCTTCCATCCCATTCGAGTCCAAGAGACTGTGCTGTATAGTAGGACCTCACTGCCTATCCGTTCTAAATATAATAGTTTGCTTCTATGAACCCCAAACTCCCCATCCATCCCACTTCTTCCTCCTTGGCTTAACTTCTACTCTTTCTCTTTTTGCTACACTGCAATGCTTTGTTTCATAGGGAAACAGTCATGTATTGCTACCAGACAGGGGACAATAGCCTCTGCAAAACAGTTTCTCCAGTCAATCTTGGGGTAGGACTATACAAACCATTCCACTGACCAATCAGCAAACACCCAGTGACTCTTTTGGTTAAATCAACTCTAGCACCAGAGTAAATGTTCAGCAAGAACGATGCTGGGGCAAAACTTGGGAAAGCACAAACTGCTAAAAGGAGGCAAAACCCATGGAGAATTGTTTTTATATTGACTGGAAATATACTTTGACATCTTCCTGGTTGTGTCAGGATGAGGATTTGCAGGTGAATTTGGGATTGACTAGTCAGGGGATGATTTTCAGTGCCTCTGTTCCTATCAGTAGATTATTTCTTGTCTTGCCAATACTTATTCTGTTGCTGGAGGAATTTCCTTTGGAGCTAGTTGTCGCCATTTGATGCTTATTGGGAAGGATTGGGGCCAGCCTTGTACTTGCAAGGCTCAAGAGAGTAACTTTCATCTTTATGCTCACAGATGAGCCATCACAGGATTCATCTGGGGCTGCTCATGGCATTGGTTTCTGTTCTTCACACTGTCTCATTTTTGCCAGCTGAGATATAACCTGCAAGGGAAACTCAACAGGTTATTTAAAGACATTAATGTTCTCTAATGTTGAGGTATTTACTGTTTAAACCTCACAATTCTGTGGCAAGAGAGTGGATTGTCATGCTTTGACATGTTTAACCCCTTCAAAGCTGGATGTTTATGTACTGAAGAACCGTATGTACTACACAACCCTAATTGGTTGCAAAACTTTGGAATATTAGAACAGAATATGGTCAAGTCCTCTGATTGGTGGATCCTGGGTTACTCCAGTTCATCCGGGGACTTAAACTGATGAACTGTGAAAACACAGTGCATTTCATCAAGTGATGACCAACATCATTTGGTCCTATAGGGAATATTAAACTATTCATTAATATGGTATAGTGGTGACAGTTTCAAGAGTCCAAAAGTGTTTGGGTCTGATTTGGTCTCTGCTATTTGCTAAATATGTTACCATGGACCTCAGTTTAAGTATCTATAAAGTGAAATAGAGTGCTGTTACTATAAATCTCAACAGCCCTATATTACATTTATGAAGAAAAGACTAAAACTACTGTGAATATTTTAAAGGTCCTGTTGTTGATAGAAGGATATGATGAGAGAGACATATTTTAAAGCCATTCTCAAATAAATGTTAAAGATAGAGTACCAAATTACACTCGCTTTCAAAAAGCATTTTCTTTCATCCAACAAATATTGGTTAAGCAATTACTCACCAGTCACTGTACTTGGCCCTCAGAGACAATGAGAAAATAGACCAAATTCCTGACTTCACAGAGCTTCAAGTGTACGGGGTGAAAGATAAGTCAGCTTCAGAGAGAACTCTGTGGGTTACTGTCCAACCAAGAGTCTCTGTTTAGAAATACTACTTCTCTATTTTCAATGGGTCTCAATCTTGGCTGCACATTAGAATCATGGGAGGACCGTTTTGGATTCTCGAAGACTTGGCCTGTACCTCCACAGCAGCCTGAATCCACAGGGATGTCCCCTACTCTGCATTTTTTTTTAAAAGCAGTCTAGGTTACTCTATTAGACAAGTAATAATGGATAAAGGGAACAAAAGAAAACCAAATCAAAACATCTTATCAGATCAAATTTTCCTTTCATTTAATTTTGATAACAAGGGAAAAAAGTGTATCCAAAACTGAAAAAAAAAAAACCCTCTTGGGTCAATTTTCTTTTTCCGTAATATTCTTTCTGGTGCTCTTGGCAGAGTCTACCATATGTAACCAAGAGCATATTCTTGATTGAAAATGTCTGTGGCTTATTTTTGAGTCAAACTAAAAGAATTTGAATGTGCATCCTTCAGAAGTACTAATGGAATCCTGCAGAAGACCTTTTTATAACTATATCTTCCCTTGACTTCTATGGAATAAAGAAAGTCATAAAAATCATATTCCAATGAAATCAATGAATTATTTTTCAAGCAGCCATTCACCATTGAAAAGATTGTCTTTTTAGTCAAACCTGATAATCATTCTTGTTATCTCTCTTCTTACTCTCCTTCTGAGTCTATGCATTTCAATTGTTTGGCATGGCTGGGGTTAGAAGAGATAGAAAGAAACTACTGGGAATAACTCTTGGTTCCTTCAAATGCTTCCAATTTTCTTTGTTAAAATCTAAAGTATGTCTTATCAGAAGAAAGGCATTTTGGATTTTTGCTTTACATTTATATGAACTGGTCATAATAATTCTTTGCTGAGAATAAACATTCCTTTCTATTCTGGATCATAGGTGCATCCTTGTGTTCAATGTGTATCATTTAATCCTAAGTCGATGTACATATTTTATTCTATAAACATAGAATATATTAGTACTCCCCCTTGGAAAACATTGTTCTAGGATATTTAAATATCAGTAAAATTTTGCTTCTTTGAAAGTGCACAATTCATATGGTAGAATTTAGTAGGTTAATAAATACTGCTTCTTAATTTATTAATTAAAATGTTTTGTGTTCAGTCTCTCTCAGCAATATCAGAGCATGTAGAATATCCCCACCTCCACATTTTTGCATATGTGGCTTCTTAAATCCACTGTCTGTATTTTCATCAAAAATTGCATTTTGGGAGCTCCCATTGTGGCTCAGTGGGTTAAGAAACTGACATAGTCTCTGTGAGGATGTGGGTTTGACTCCTGGCCTCCCTCAGTAGGTTAAGGATCCGACAGAGTCTCTGTGAGGATGTGGGTACGACTTCTGGCCTCTCTCAGTAGGTTAAGGATCCAGCATTGCTGCAAGCTCTAATGTAGGTCACAGATGAAACTTGGATCTGGCGTTGCTGTGGCTGTGGCACAGGTCTTAGCTGCAGCTCCAATTTGACCCCTAGCTTGGGAACTTCCATATGCTGCAGGGGCGGTTGCAACAAGAACAAAAAAAATGCATTTTGACTATGTAAACTCTTTATTTGTTAAACAATAGGAAGAAGGGATAAATAAACCTGGAACTGAGGCAGAGCCTTCTCTTGCTGTGGGCACCCCTGACTCCAAACCTATCAGCCTCTGAGTTATTCAAAAAAGGAAATGAGTCAGAACCATTTTTAATGTGTGTTATATTCTGTCTCCGATATATACAAAGAATCACAAAGTGCTGTGTATTTTTCTTAGCGGCAGAGGATGTGAGTAGCTATTACTTGTCCATTTTCTTAGAAGTAGTATGCAACAAAACCCAAACCACTGGACTCTTACAAATTTTATTAACTGACTGGACTTTGAATTTTGTGTCGTTTATCTGTCACTTTCTGGTATCTGCTGCATTAGATCTTCTAGGGTACTCGTCACTTTCTACTCGCCAAGTCTAATAGCATGATGTTATAGGCATATTGTATCAGTGTAGTATGCTCAAGGTCCCCAAGACCCCATTATGACAGAGTGTGCAAGAGATAACATAGCTAAAAGGAAAGAGAATTATTTCATATTGCTCTGTAAAGTGAGGTTTGTTCTTTCCTGCAGGTATGATTAATAACTCATTCACTAGATCAATAGTACATGAAGCCTTAGAGGCTGTACTGATCAGCATTAATAAACAGCTCACCATCACTGGCCACATTATGACTTTCCCCTGGGTCTAAATGGGTTATTACATGGGGACATTATTAGCATCACTATCACAGCTTCTGTCAATTCTTTCCTGGTCATGTTAATCTCTGGTGCATATAACTAAGTCTTCTGAGTGGTAATATTGCTCCTATTTTGATTGGGGTGGGTGAAGGGCTTTTTAATGGGATTCCACTTGGCCACATTAAAATTATGGTTCTTATCATAGGTCACAGAATTACGTTATTGGTTCCGCCAGGTGCTAAGTTTGTCTGTCCCAATTATATGTTTGGGCCAGAAGGAAATAATCACAGGTAGGTCTATGGACCTAGGGGACTCATTGTGAGACAGATTTTGACCAAGTTCTGTTTATCACCTCCAGAAGCCTATCCCCACTTTTACCAGAAAACCCAGAAGATATTTTTGGTGACTTTTTTTCAATTCAGCTCAGATCATATATTTAATATTCCTCAAAAGTCAGAATATTCTCACTCTCCCACTGCACAGTTATTCTGCAAATGACTCAGACCCTATTTGTGAAAAATCAAGGGGATATTTAAGATATGGTATCAACCTTCATTGTGATAACTGGCTCCCTTTTTAAACAATACAGTAAAGATCTGTGAATGAAATTAGATATGGAAATTGATGGAAAGAATGTAAATTTTCCATTGCAATGGCTGACATAAGCCTTTTCCTCACCAGGTCCTGAGTTTTATTTGATTTCTTAATTTTTATTATGATTGATTTACAATATTCTGTCAATTTCTGCTATATAGTAAGGTGACCCAGTGATATATATATCATGTTCCATCACAAGTGATCAGATATATAGTTCCCTGTGTTATACAGCAGGATCTCACTGCCTATCTACTCCAAATGCAGAAGTCCTGAGTTTTAAAATTATCAAAATTAAGCAACCCTTTAGTCTATCATCTTTTTATTTCTGCCTAAGACCATAATGTACTAGCTTTCACCACAGATCTTGACAGATCAAGACACCTGGGCTATAGATCATGTCTTTCTGATCATAATGATACCTACAAGTACTCTGCCTCTGATAGCTCCCATCTGTCCAATGCCTGACATGTTAGCAACCAATCACTCTCATTTAGATGATGGATGCTATGCAGCTCTATGAAGCATTTCAACCATCAACTCTAACTCCTGAAGGTGGTGAAAGGAAAGCACTCTGAGTCCTACATGGGAACATAGCTATGTAGCATATTTAAAGGTCAAAAGATGGAAACCATTCTAACATATCTACTTTCCTGAACTCTCAGATCCCTTTCCAATACTATGCTAAGGAAATTCTAGCATCTTCACCTTATTTACTTTAAGTCTTCACCACGCCCAAGATTTAAGTGACCATGGTTAAAGAGCCAATTATGAATATCCTCAGTTTTTGTCAAAACACTAAAGCTTGAATCATGGGTGAACCCACCATATTAATAAATTTAGGATAATATTCTGCTCCCCAGTCCGACAACATCAAGGAAGACTTCCAGTAGGCTCCTTGGTTCCTCCCAAGTCCTGCAATTCATTCGGCCTATAAGTTATTTCCACTTTAACCTCACACTGTCTGAGATGTAATTCTAGTATTGGCAAATGGCATAAACTAGGTAGTTATAAGTAACAGGTATCTATATTGGATTAAAAGTTATGGGGTTCCCGTCTTTGCTCAATGGAAACAAATCCAAGTAGTATGTATTCATGAGGATGCAGGTTTAATTCCTGGCCTCACTCAGTGGGTTAAGGATCCAGCATTGCTGTGAGCTATGGTGTAGGTTGCAGACGTGGCTTGTATACAGCACTGCTGTGGTTGTGGTGTAGGCCAGTGGCTACAGCTCTGATTCCACCCCAGGACCTCCATATGCCATGGGTGCAGCCCTAAGAAGCAGAAAAAATATCAACTACAACTGAATATTATTTGACAATAAAAATAATAAAGTACCAATATGTGTCACAACGAAGCTCAAAACTAGTGTGGCTTTACACTAATCCACAAAGAACCATATATTGTGTGATTCCAGCTATAATAAATGTCTTGAATGGGCAGATCCATAAAGGAAGAAAGTTGATCTGTGGTTGCCTAGGGCTGAAAGATGGAGGTGGGCGCATAGGACTGCTAACAGGTATTAGGTTTCTCTATTGGGTGATAAAAATATTCTAAAATTAGATTATAATGGTGGTTGTTGAACTCAAAATTTACTAAATACTATTGAACTGTACATTCTAAATGATTGAAATTTATGGTTTATAAACTATATATCAGTTAAAATTCAACTAAATATTATTTTTAAGATGCTACCAAGTCAAAAAAAATACAATAAGCACAACAGTTTAGCTATTCAAAATAGACGTTGAAGTCAAAAGAGTTTTAAGCCTGAAGAATATCTCTAAATTAAAAAAAATTCATTTACTGGGCCCAAATAACTATTCCAAATATATATTCACCTATGAATACTGCCTCCAAATAAATACCAAAAAAGAAAGTAGAAGTTCGTGTCACAGCTTAGTGGTTACTGAACCTGCCTAGAATCCAAGAGGACCCGGATTCAATCCCCAGAGTTGCCGTGAGCTGTGGTAAGGGTGGCAGCTATAGCTCCGATTCCACCCCTAGCCTGGGAACCCCCATATGCAGTGGGTGCAGCCCTAAAAAGACAAATAGACAAAAAAAGAGAAAGTGACAGAAATTCCAGGAATAACTAGTAAACTTAACATTTCAGTGGGAGATTTTTGGACAAATCTCTCAATAATTAGTTATCATATATGAGATTAAAAGCAAAAATTTGTGAGGTTTATACTAAGAGATGGATGAATATATGTTGATATATATTTATGAATTATGTATGTTTATAATGTACATATATACATATATAATTCATAAATATATATCTGTATATATAATATATATGACTCATTGGCATATAAAACAGGTATACAAAATACATATAATACATAAAATATATGGATGTGTGTATATACACATATTGGTTACAGTTATTATAGTATCATAAATGGTGGTAGGGAAGAATTAAGATACTCTGTTATAAGGCACTGCACTAGACTTGAAGAGGTATAGTGCTATTTGAGGTGACTTTACTAGTCAAGAAATAGTTACCTATTTCTACAGCTATAGTAACTATAAGTAAACTATACTGGAGATTAGTATAAACATGTGTATTAACTAGCTCTGTCAGCAGAGAGGAGCCAGAAGCAATGACATGCTGTCACAATAAGCACACTTAACGCTAACATCTTGGTTTTAACACAATTTTTAATTCAAAAGACTCACAGAACAATACCTGTGTCCATGACAACAAATAAATATGATGATCCTAGAAATCAAGTATTTCTAGTAGGTGAGGATGCACTCAAAAACAAAACAACCACAATAATGTGGGTATGGCAAAGAGACACAGTGCCAAATGGAGGGATTCTCAATGGCCAAAGCTGGGAAAATTTGAGTAATAAAATAGATAACATAGTATTTACAGTATGCATTAGCATCCATAATTATTAGACCCATACTTAATAGAAATGAATGGTTTAAAATTATATATACATATGGAATATGTCTTCAATGCAGAATAATCATAAATAATTTGTATAGATACTCCACTCTCAAGGAGGTGAAACATAACTCCCACTAATGAGACCCTGCTGTATAGCACTGGGAACTATGTCTAGTCATTCATGATGGAGCATGATAATGTGAGAAAAAAGAATGTATACATGTATGTGTAATTGGGTCACCATGCTGTGCAGCAGAAAATTGACAGAACACTGTAAACCAGCTATAATGAAAAAATAAAAATCATTATATAAAAATAAATAGATGAATGTAGGCTGCATGTAGAGACTTCCTTCCAAAGAGCACAGTGTGTGTGTGTGTGTGTGTGTGTGTGTGTGTGCGCGCGCGCGCACTTGTGCACGCATATAAGGGTGAGTGGGATATATAATTCTGAAAAATATAATAAAGCCCATGAGTGAAAATTAGCATGATAGATGAGTTATCTTGATCTGAAATAACACTGGTCTTTTTTTTTATTATTTTTATTAAAAGGAGAGAGATTCTTCCCATTAAAGACAAAGCTTTATATTAAAAAGATATTTTTCTTTCCATAATAATCAACTTCTTATTTCATGTGATGCATATTCATGTGGTATTCAGTTTAATTATTTATTTTTCATTTGGGAAGGATATAATCTCCTCTTCTTGAATATAATCAAGAGAATGAGGATAGTATTTTTGGAGGGTTTGGATACACCTCTCTAATGCTTCATTCCAATAGAGACATCTGACAAGTCACAGAAATCTCCTTATTAGGAAAAAAAAAGCCTGATGTGCTATGGGATGGCAGCAGTATGTGCTTATAAATGGCATGTCACAAAAATAATAAACTGACAGTTCATGGATATCATGAAATTCTTTATTTCCCATGAACATCCTTATTTCTCTATATTTTTCAAAAACAGAGAAACGAAATGATTCCCCCCCCCCCCAGCAAGAGTTTGTAACTGATCCTACAGCTCAGGAATCCACAGTTGTAAAAGAAGTTACTTAGAAGATTGTGTAAATTAAGACCCTTTGTGCCTTGGAGACTGTATGATCTAGGTTGCTTACAGAGCAAGTTAAAATACAAAGAAAAATAACAGGAGCTTTTTCAAGCGCAGCTTCACTGAACATCCTATTTTCTGCTGTGAACTACATACATCTGGGAGCACAGACCTGGAGATGGCAGGTCTTCACAGAGAGGCACCAAGGAACAGGGTTTCTTTTATTTTATTATCTCGGCCCCAGTTCCAAGTGTACAGTTTCAAATAATAGAAGCAGAATAGCCCTTACCCAAGTTCAGTGAATAAAAGTTCCTAATATTCAATGAGCACAGTTTTCAGAGGGTCTTGCAGAAGTGAATGCTAATGTTTACAGTGTTAGCACAATAGCGCCAATATGATAAAGTCTCTAAAAATAACTCTTACATGAGAGTGGCATTTACAGTTTTGACCCTTTTGTGATATATAAAAAGCTGGGGATGCTGGTCTCTCACTAAGTAATATTTTCTTTACTTTCAATATTCCGTTATCACTACTTACTTAAATGTTTTATCATATGAGTAGAATACAGCTGGATTTACTTTACTCAGTCTGAGAATATCATTTTCTTAATGTAGGAATCTAACCCTTCTCAAGTATTTTTAATACTTATATGTCTGCACTTAATGTTGCCAATTTTTTACTTTTCATAATTTATAAACCTTCATCTGTGAAATGGGATATTAATAGCAAATAGTTCATAGCAATATTATGAGTATTGTGATAGTTATACATAAAGAATATGTACCTGTCAGATAAAATACATTTTTCCTTCCCTTTCCTCGAGTGTTTAGATGTACTAAATCTTGTTTTTATTGTGATAATGGTCACAATTAAAGCTTAACTAAACAATGTTTTAACAGTTTTTTCAAGCATCATAATAAAATGAGCACATATAAACTTTTTTCCAAACAAGCCAGGGTATTTGAATATCATCCCACTTCAATTATCAGTAACTGTTGCTTAAATATATGAAATTCTAGTTGCAGACATTTTTTTTGTACCAGAGGCAACTCATTCTGAATAAGGTCTGTAACCTTCATTTTTATACTAGTAGTATATTTTAAGATTTAATGATTAATTTTACTATGTACTGACTCTCATGTTTTGTAAGCCCTAGTTCTTTTCTCTTTCTTACATTTTATTTTGCTGCTCTGGATCTTTGATACTTTTTCTTCCCCTAAGAGAACTTTGCTGGTGATATTTTTGAGTCTTTACATGTTCTATGATATCTTTGCCCTCATGTTTCATTGATAATTTGGAGGGATAGAAATTGTAACTTCAAATAATTTTTCCCTCAAATTAAAAAAAAGTGAGTAACATTTTGTCAGCTACCTTTTCAAAGAGAAATTTTCTGCAAACTGTTCTGATTTTTTTCCCTACATTTTTTTTTGAGTTCATAAGCTATGGTAATAAACATGTGTATATAGGCCAGCATTTTCTTAAAATATTATTGAAGTGTAGTTGATTTACAATGCTGTGTTAATTTCTGATGTACAGAAAAGTGACTCAGTTATACATATACAAATATCCATTCACATATAGGTTATCACAGAATATTGAATACATTTCCCTGTGCTACAGAGCAGGTCCCTGATGTAGGTCAAGGTCTTTTATTTTTTTCTTCACTGTTGCTCAAGAGCCACTTTGATCTCAAGGTTTGTTCTGTTTTTAGTTCATAGAAATTCTTCTTCAATGAATCACTGCTTTAGTGACAATTCTTATTTCCCTGCCCACAACTGCATACACCCATATAATCTTTTATTTTCCTTCTTTTCCTGGAAGTTTTTCTACATGAATGTTGGATCTGCTCCATCTATTCTCCATGATTCTTTTCTCTCTCATTTTTCTGTGTTTTATCTGGGAGATTTCTTTGATACTGTCTTGCAGAAGGCTAATTCCATCTTCAGCTGTGTCTTTTGACAGAGAGCTGACTGCTGTCTCCAGCTTCTGGTCTGAGCATCTGGCAGACAGGTCTTCCCTGATGGGGTTTTGGTGAGAAGTATGAAAGGGATTTGGGCAGGTGCATAACTGCCAGTATAAAGATACCTTCTATATTAAATTTCCCTGATTCTCTCTGCAGGGAAATTTAATATAGAAGGACACACATTCACGGGCCATTCTGGACCAACATACAGACAGCTTATGATCAAAGAAAAAAGGGGCCATCTTTTAATCATCTATGTTTGAAAGTCTTAGAGGAGCTGCCCACCAGGTCAGTGTGGGTCATGTGCACAGCACACGAGCAATATAAGGCAAGTCCGTCTGCAATTTTGGGGTCATAAAATGACTCCTGTGACAAAAAAAGCAGCATTCTACAATCACCATGCTCATCAAGAAAGGAAGGAGGGAAGGAAGGAAGGAAGGAAGGAAGGAAGGAAGGAAGGAAAAATGAGGTGGGCAGGCAGTGGGGAATCAACACAATGGATAGATACATATGTTATATATTTTCTACCCTAGTATAATAATAATATGAATCTCATAGAACTTTTGTGAGCACGGTGTGAGGTAAACTATGGGAAGGGGTTTTGAAATGTATAATGCATCACACTGCATGAGACTGCAATTCTATTTTAATACCATTATACTGACTGAAGATATAGCAGTTACCTTTTTTACCACTAGATGACAGTCAAGTATAATTAGCCTATAAATATGCTGCTTTATACAGTTACTAAAAACTAAAACTAAAACTTAGTCTATATATATTTTTTAGGGCTGTATCCACAGCATATGGAGATTCTCAGGCTAGGGGTTGAATTGGAGCTATAGCTGCTGGCCTACGCCACAGCCACAGCAATGTGGGATCTGAGCCACATCTGCAACCTACACCACAGCTCACGGCAATGTCAGATCCCTGACCCACTGAGCGAGGCCAGTGATTGAAACTGTGTCCTCATGGATACTAGTCAGATTCGTTTCCCCTGAGCCATGACGTGAACACCATTTTTTTTTTAAGTAGCCATCAATGAGCCAGAAAGAAAAATGTAGAACAATTTAAAGAAGGCCTGCTTATTACTTGAAAATAAGATAATGCTTCTCAGCTTTAATTATTTTCTCAGATTCATGCATTCACTTCTTCAAAAGCATGCTTTCTGGATGTCCAAAATTTTCTTTAAAATACCCCAATAATTATTGATTTATAATTTCCGTATCATAAAGTTCATCCATTTAAAGTGTACAATTCCATCGTCTTTAGTGTATTTGGAGAGCTGTGCAATCATCACCACCATCTAATTTTATGGTATCTTCCTCATCCCCAAAGAATCCTCCTACCACTGAGTCACTTCTCACAGTTTACTGACCATTTTCCCCTGCCCTGCCAGCCCTGGGCAAATAATTGATTTTGTTTCTCTGCAGATTTTCCTATTCTAGATAAATGCCTGATTTTTAACTAGAGCAACTGAAGTTGGAGGTTTTTTCAGAGAAGTTAGAATATGGCTGATACTTTATCACCAAATAATGCCATTAACACGTGAGTGTTCTCACTTGCTCATCACTCGCTTACTCATTCTGTGCATCTGTAATACAGGCATGGATTCTTTCCCAAAATAGTAGAGTCTGTGCCTCACTTGAAGTTCAGAATGGTTTCCTTTGAGATGTATGGAGAAGAAACCCAACAGCTCGATCTGGATTCCCATCAGCTATATGTTCCAGACAGGAGACTCAATTTGTGTTTCAAACAACAACACAGATAATGATCAATATTTATAGAAAAAATACTATAAACTTGGCAGTATTCTAAGAACTTTACATGTATTATTATATTTTAATATGTAAAAAGATTTTAACAGACTAAGAATATTAATATGAGAAAGTTTCTTTGAGCTAATTAATGCACATTAGTGTTGAAAGCTCTAATAAACCATGATACATTATACAATTACTCTAAATTTGTGGTGCATATTCTTACTCTGCAACATTAGAGATGATAAAACTGAGATACTAGTTGACAATTAGGAAGTAGAGGGGAGTTCCTGTCGTGGCACAGTGGAAAAGAATCCGACTAGGAACCGTGAGGTTGTGGGTTTGATCCCTGGTCTTGTTCAGTGGGTTAAGGATCTGGTGTTGCCATGAGCTGTGGTGTAGGTTGCAGATGCGGCTCAGATCTGGCATTGCTGTAGCTGTGGCGTAGGCCGGGAGCTGTAGCTCCGATTAGACTGCTAGCCTGGGAACCTCCATGTGCTGTGGGTGCAGCCCTAAAAAGCCAAAAATAAAAACAAAATAAAAAAAAATGGAAGTAGATGAATCCCAACTCAAACTCAGGTTACTCATTTCTAAGCCCTGAACACAATAGTATAAATGCATGTAAAACCATGGAGCATATGAAGGATCATTTTTACTAGCTGTTGTAATTTCAGTCCTGGTACATAAACCAAAATATAATAGATAATCAACACCTATTTTTGGAATGTATACTTTTGTTTTATAAACATTTAATTTGAAGAATGCTGTCATTTATCCAGTGTTTATCTCTTTTATTTCTCACAGTACTCTTTTTCAGAAATATCTGGCAGCAAAGTGAGAAAAATATGGCTGACTTAAATGAAAATTTTCAAAAAATTATCCCACATTTAAGTTCTTTGAGGAAAAAAAACTGAATTTTTCAATGTGAAAAAGTTACATTGCAAAAAAAGACTCAACCAGTTGCTTTAGCCAATATATTAATTTCTGAGATATTCAAGATGTCACTTACAGTAAGGAAAGAAATCAGAAGACAGTTAAAAATGCAGTATGACAACCTCCAAATATTTTCAAAGTACAGAGAGGGAACATCTAAATAGAAGGGAGAGTAAATTATGGGATGTGGATTGGAAAAGTCTTCCTGGAAAAAAGTGGCACCTGGACAGAATTTTGAAGGGTCAATGGAATTTAAAGGATGGAAGGAGATTTCAAGGCCACTCGGAATTAGAACATTTATAAAGACTCAAGAATAGCTGAAGCACAGCACCTGTAGTGAGGAAGAGAGATGGAAATGAGGCTAAATACAGGAGATTCCAGGGTTTTCTATGGTATGATTTTAGTCATAAAGAGAATCCATTTGAAGATTTCAAACAGGGGAGAGATGTAATCAAATGTGCTTTTCAGAAAGGCAGCTTTAGTGGTCATTCAGAGAATAAAGCTAAAAGAATTCGATGCAGGCAGGATGGCCAATCAGGATTTCATTACAATATTTCAAGGAAGAACATGTGAAGACTTGAACTAAAACATAGACATGTCTTAGGAGAAATGACAAAAATAGCAATGGCTAAGCTTGGTGATCCATTCAGTACAAGATGTGAGAGAAAATGGAGATTCAAAGATCATATCCCAGAACTGTGCTTGGTCAACTGGGCAAGAGGTAATAGCTTGTACTGACACGGAGAATACAAGAGAAAGAGTAAGTTATAGATGGACTGGATAGACAAGAGACTGGGTATAGTTAATGTGGGGTTCCATATCCAAATGGAGATCTCCTATTAGCAGTTTGATATAAGAGTGTGGAGGCTGCAGATAAATCCAGATCCTGGAGATAAACTTTTCAGAGATGTTAGTATATAGATTAGAGCTGAATAGCAATGAGATCCTGCTGTGTAGCACTGGAAGCTATGTCTAGTCACTTATGATGGAGCATGATAATGTGAGAAAATAGAATGTGCACGGGTATGTGTAACTGGGTCACCATGCTGTATAGTAGGAAAAAAAAATGTATTGGGGAAATAACTATTAAAAAAAATAAATTTTATACCTCTTTTTTATCATCAAAAATAAATAAATAAATAAGAGCAGGCAGATCCTATTTGAATAGCTTTTCCCACCCATCTTCCTGGTCATTCTTTTGAGTCTTTTTTCTGTCATTTTCTTTCTGTGAAGCTGTTCCTGCATCTTTCAGGTGGGCACAGGTCTGAAGGTGCATGGGGTGCCCCTGCATTTTTACCTGCTCCATCAGAGCAGTCATCAACTCGAATCAAAATTATTTGCTTACATGTCTGCATGTCAAGCTTTTAAAATTTTGATTACCAAGTCTTTTCAAATCTAGCACCGTTTCTGGCACATAATGAATGTTCAGAAATAGATCAGAACTAATCTTTCTGAACCAAAACTAAATTATTTTCAAATTTATTAGGAGTTTAAAACATAACACTATAGAACGCAAAGTCCATATTGTATGGTGCCATGTTTCTAGTGTAAAAGTTTTTCTTTTAAAATCAGGAGTGCCTAAAATCCTTACATCTCTAAATAGCTAAAGAAAACCAGATGCTTTTAAATGTTTAATGCAAAACTTTCTGTACAAAATTATGATTTTCTTGCTTGACCTTTTACATCTAGCTTATTGTGAGCTAGTAAGGAGATCTCAAGCAATGCTTTCAACAACTCTAAATGCTGTTAGCATCATAACTTAGAGCATTATTTATTATTACATCTTTCCATTGAGAAATCTTTGCAATAAACTGAGTTCTCAAAATACAGCCGGAGGGTTCAGAAATACAGCACACAGGATGTCTCATGATATATTAACTGCTTTTCCTTACCTTGGTTGCTGGCAAGAAAGTAGGATAAAGTAGATGCAATTTTGATAAGGAATTGAGAAACTTCATCATTTTTATTTGTGGTATTAAGAAAGACTAATGATTATGAAGTGAACTGACAACTGTGATATTTAACCTATTGAACATTAAAAGAATGATTTAAATGTTTGCTTAAAACACAAGGTAGTCTCCGTAGTTACATGAGTGGTTGTGAATCTGGAGGCCCATATTTGTCTGATACTTCTGTCATTTGCCTTGAAAAGCTGTTTTGAAGTTCTTGTATGAAAATGTTCAAGTTTTAAAGTTAGGATATTTTACATCTGAAAAGCTATATATTGTATTTATTCTAGCAATGGCCCTTTAAAGTTGCCCAGATTATTTGTATTTTAGTTACTTTTTTTTCCCTTTGTCATTTTAAGATAGGTAGAGTATCAAATAAGCTTAATTTTATCACTTGATACCTTTTCCTTTATTGCTTTTTCTGTAACCTAGCAAATCTGCATGATGATGGGGCTTCTATATATTCTCCTAATTTGCAGTCAAGCTCATGCTTTCAAGTCACTCACATATCATCTGTTCTTAAAATCTGTCCTAGGTAGTAGTGTTAGCAGAGGGTGGAAAATCAGGAAAAGTGTACACATCTTTTCTGCATCACTGATACGTCAGTGTGAGTCCAGGCAGGCAGCCGCTGGGCTGCTCAAATGTGGAAACCGAAGAGACCATACTAAAAATCTATTTGAAAGAGTGTGGGGCAGGGTTTAAGGCAATCATCTTGAGATGGTGCATTGCCCTGTTGCTAAAGATATCAGGGAGCCATTATGACCCTAAGACATGGAGGTACAAGTGGAGGGAACAGGGGCTGTCGAAGGTGGCCTTGGGCGGAGGGATATCAAACTGTGGCTCAGTCAGAAAAGGAGCTGGAGAAGCCATTACCCCAACTCGTTCTCCTCCTACCCACTAGACTGATGCCAGTACCTGCTTTTGGGTGAATCCACCCTGAATACAGAGGATAAAGTAGCCTCACTGATGTAGGCCGCAGGGTTTGGTTTCTCAAGGTCTGATCTCAGATCAGGTAAAGGAGGGTAGAAATGTGATCTGGAGGGTACATGAGGAAAAGCCAGCACATGCTTACAGACATGTATGAACCTCAAGGTCCTTTTCATCTCAAGATTGAATGTATCAGTCACTGATCCACCAGAAAAAAAGACCCTAGAAGGTGGATGGATGGATGAATGGATGGGTGGATGCAAGAGTGGATAGCTGGCTGGCTGGCTGGCTGGCTGGCTGGGTGGATGGCTGGCTGGGTGGATGGCTGGTTGAGTGGGTGGATGGATGGATGCATGAATGCATGAATGAATGGATGGATAGATAAAGAGATAGACAGATGGGAAAACAGTGAAAAAAATTAGGCTTCCATGATTGTGAAGGTTAGCTAGGTACTTCCAAAATCCACAGGACAGGCTGTAGAAAGGATAAGCTGGAAACTCTTGGGCAGGAGATACCATCGACAGGTAGAATTTCTTCCACCTCATGGAAACCTCAGTTTTGTAATTAAGGCCTTTCAACTTATTGGATCAGATCTACTCAAATTAGCACAAATTATATCTTATTTAAAATAAACTAGTTGTAGATATTAATCACATCTATAAAATACCTTCACAGCAGCACCTAGATTCAGGTTTGAATGATTACCTCAGGACTACAGGCTGACCAAGCTGACACATAAAAGGGATCATCACACTGGAGGGCCAAAGGACAAAAGATTGCCCTCAGGTGGGCTGCTCAGAGAAACCAATATCAAAGACCAAAAATAACTAAGGGAGAAGAACATGTAAATAGGGAAGTTCTTTAGATATGTAAAGGCTGCTCTTGAGGAACATATTGTGAGAATTTGGAGAGGCATCCATAGGGAAACGGGGCCAAGCAATTATTCCTTCTGATTTTATCACTAACATGCTAGAAACACTATTGTAGAAACATCATTTGAAGAAAAAGATCACACTAAAATTGAAAGTGTAAACATAGAGCTAGTCATTGAGGGAGACAAAGATAATTAGACACAATCTCTATCCTCAAGAAGCTTATTCTCTAATAGGAATACAGCAAAGAACTCAAAAATTATAACAGAGTGTAAGGATTGGGACAGCCTGGGATGTCATGAAAGCACTGAGAATGGATAACTAAATTTGACCAGGTTGGGCTTCTAGGAAGAAATGATGTAAAATTATGCAGGGGAAAACAAAAGAAAGTTTGACAAAAGAAGCATGATTTGTGAAGGGAACAGCATGCTTCTGAGAAACTGCTGGCAGCTTAATATGGCTGAAGCAAAGTCTGGGTAAAGGGCGCAGGACTCAGGCAGAAACCATATTACAAAGTATTTTCTCTGGCTAAACTTTTGTAATTTACATCTTATTTCTGCTTTTTTCTTCCTATAGGAAAGATTTTGTGTTTCTATGTTTTCCTGTTAAGAATTCTGGGTGACATCACTCAATGCTAACATTCATCACAACGTTAATCTGTGCAAACTTTTGTTGAAAAATGAAACTGTACCCAAATTAAAATGTGTATACAGGAAAACCAAAGTAGTAGAAAAGGCATTGTTCTAATATACTATCATATGATTTTTATATTCATACCATTTGATTTTTTAAAAATAAAATGGTTACTATTAGAAAGAAAGCAGGGGTTCCCATCATGGCTCAGTGGTTAGCAAATCTGACTAGTATCCATGAGGAACGCAGGTTTGATCCTGGGCCTCACTTAGTGGGTTAAAGATCCAGCATTGCTATGAGCTGTGGTGTAGGTCACAGATGCAGCTTGGATCTGGTGTTGCTGTGGCTGTGGTGCAGGCCAGGGGCTGCAGCTCCAGTTCGACCCCTAGCCTGGAAACCTCCATATGCTGTGGGTGCAGCCCTAAAAAAGACAAAAAAAAAGATGAAAAATAAAATAAATAAATAAATAAAAAGAAACCAAATCCCTCCATATATCATGGAAGTCTAGGCTTGAGCTTAGGATGCATTTTTTTGAACTGAGGCACATTTCTTGGACAGGAGATTGTGTCTAAGAGTCTTGTTACATGAATACTAGAGGAAGCCCTGGGAAAGAACTGACAAGGAAGAGAGAATGGAGTAGATTCTAATCATTTCACGAAACCAGGCCAGTAGAGGTGTCTTATCTGCCACCTAAATGATCTCTACCCAGCTAGTATGTGCTCATGATGAATCTTAAGGCAGGAGAGCTGCAAATAAATAAGTAAGCAGAAGCAAGAAGAGCTGAAACCCAATAAAGGACGTGGTAGTCATTATTTAAATACCACTGTTATAGCTTTAAAATATTTTCATAAGGTCATGACCACAGGACATTGCTACTGCTTTAGTGTGTGCATGAATCACAGGGAGTGGGTCCTGTTCCCAAAGGCTCCCATCTCTGATTTTCCAGAGGACCGCTTTCAGGTGACTGGGGTCACCTCTCCACTCAGAGGTAAGCCTGAGTTGTTCTTGAGTCCTCAGAAACTGGATGCTGGAGGCGGGGAAGGAGTATACAAAATCCACTCCCTTGCCTTTAGGTGGGACAGGCTCCACAGTGCCCTTTTGGTGCCAGAGAATCACAGGAAAGGACACTGAGGCCAGACTCTTGGAACCTCATCCCTGCTTATCTTCTCCTTCTTCTCAACTCCTTGTAAGTTTCTCCTGAAAATACTCCCTCCATAAAACACTTGCAAAAACAAACAAGCAAACAAAAAAAACCCCACAACTCTGCTCCAGGCTCTACTTCCAGAGTAGAGGCCAAAATAATTTTAGGTCAATTATGTAAGCTGGTACAACCACTATGGAGAACAGTATGGAGGT
This sequence comes from Phacochoerus africanus, assembly GCF_016906955.1. Lineage (NCBI taxonomy): Eukaryota > Metazoa > Chordata > Mammalia > Artiodactyla > Suidae > Phacochoerus > Phacochoerus africanus. The sequence continues at coordinate 23,609,973 of NC_062548.1, forward strand.
ACCTTATAAATCTATACACAGAACCACCATATGACCCAGCAACACCACTCTTGGGCATATATCTGAACAAAACTTTCCTTAAAAAAGACACATGCACCTGTATGTTCACTGCAGCACTATTCACAATAGCCAAGACATGGAAACAACCCAAATGTCCACTGACAGATGATTGGATGGATAAGGAAGATGTGGTATATATACACAATGGATTACTACTCAGCCATAGAAAGAATGCCATTTGCAGCAACATGGATGGAACTAGAGACTCTCATCCTGAGTGAAGTAAGTCAGAAAGAGAAAAACAAATACCAAATGATATCACCTATATCTGGAATCTAATTAATATACGGCACAAAAGAAAATCATGGACTTGGAGAATAGACTCATGGTTGCCAGGGGAGGGGGGGGGGATTGGGAGCTTGGGGTTAATGGATGCAAACTATTGCCTTTGGAATGGATTAGCAATGACATCCTGCTGTGTAGCACTGGGAAAAAAATTTTTTTTCAAAATATGAAAGGAAAGTAAGTGACTGTATTATTTCAAAAAGAAAAACATGAAGCCAGAAACAAAACACATATTTGATAGATTTGACATTTTAAAATGTTAAACACAAGATTTAAAAGTCAAACTGGAGAAAACTTGGACCATATTTTGAAATCAATAAATTAATATATTTTTGATACATTTTTACAAAATCAACAGCCCAGAGGAAAATGCCCAAAGATATAATTCATAAAGGTAAAAGAGAAATGGGCAGCAAAATAATAACAAAAACCCAGATTAAAGCAATGCAGTAATATGCTTTGTTATATGAAATTACATGTTTTTCATTTGAATATAATAATGCTCAGTGTTGGTAAGAATTGGGGTAAAAGGCAGTTTTATACAATGATGGTAGGACTGCAAATTGGCATTTGTTTTCTGGCATGCATTTGTGCAGTCTGTTACTTACAGTTATGCACATTCTTTCAGGCAGAAATTCCACTTTTACTTATTTGTTTTCAGGAATCAGAGCAATGGTTTAAAGCTTTATTAATAGAATTTTTTTATTATACCCTTGCATTTACATGAAGAAGTCAAAAAGGTCTAAATGCTGAAGATAATGTATGGAATAACTATATGATGGTGAAATTTTAGCTCTTATATTTTCAAGTTATGTTATTCAATCTCATCACATGCTATCTGGTAGACATTATTATTATTTACATTTGTAAAGAGGGTGATAGGGCTTCAGGAAGGTGAAGTTGACACCTGAGGTCACAAGGTTGTTTCACCTCTAGAGGAACCATCCCATGTTCTCAACCAATATGCAATCCTGCTTTTGCTTGGTCTGATATAAACACAACCATTAAGAAAGTATATTATGCAAGTGTATTTGCTGACATTGAGCATGTTCAAAATATCATGCTAAATGAAAAAAAAATACAGAAAATAGCACATACACAGTAGAGAACACCTATTTGTATGAACAAAAATTATAAAGCAAATACACTCTCCTATCTCAAATTGTTTATAAACATTTGCTGTTTTACAAAGAGTTCATAAAACTGTGGTGTTGTGAGAAGACTGTAGGATGACCCTTCATCATCCCACCTAATACTAACACTGGTGCATAGTCCTCTCCCTCTTTTTATGGGGGGAGCTTGTGATATGCCCCCAGCAGAGAGGATACTGCAGTAGTGATGGAATGCCACCTTCAGATTCACACCATGCAAGACCATTTGACCCTCCTGGGGCCTGAGGGTGGTCTCTAGGAGTTGACAGCTGACTCCAACCAAAGGCAACCAATTCTACTAACAACTTCAGTAAGTTTGGAAGTGGATTCTTCCCAAGTCAATCATCTCAATGAGAATGCAGCCCTGACAATACCTTGACTGCAGCCCTTTTAGGTCCTAAGCAGAAGACTCAGCTAAGCTGTGCCTGGACTTTTGACCCACAGAAACTGAGAAGACAAATGTGTGTTGCTCTAAGCTGCTAAGTTTGTGGTTATTTGCTATAGGGCAATAGGTAACTAACACACAGAAGTATCTTGGGGCAGGTTCCACAGAATGGTCTATGTGAGAATGTCAACTCCAGTCCTACAACTTCAGGGCAATGAATTCAGCTCCCACGTGACACATGCAATTATCCTCATGGGCAGTTAGACATCCAATCTGGGGAAGTCAAGAACTGTGCTAAGTACTTTACATATTTTGCTTGTTAAACCCTCACAATAACTCTTGGATGTAGTTACTACTGCTATCTCTATCCTCAGTTAGAGGAATTGAAGTGATGAGGATTTACTATGCCAGTAAGAAAGAAGTCAGTATACCTTCAGATTTTTTTTTTGTCTTTTTGTCTTTTTTATTGTTGTTGCTATTTCTTGGGCCGCTCCCGCGGCATATGGAGGTTCCCAGGCTAGGGGTTGAATCGGAGCTGTAGCCACCGGCCTACGCCAGAGCCACAGCAATGCAGGATCCGAGCCGCGTCTGCAACCTACACCACAGCTCAAGGCAACGCCGGATCGTTAACCCACTGAGCAAGGGCAGGGACCAAACCCGCAACCTCATGGTTCCTAGTCGGATTCGTTAACCACTGCGCCACGACGGGAACTCCTACCTTCGGATTTTATTGTCAGTACACAGTGAAGCATTTCTTTTGTCTATCATTGTTTACAGTACTGGGAAGACAAAGAATCCAAAGGCAGGCACTGAAGGTGAAAAATGTATACCATTCACAAAGAATCCCAGGCAAATGACTAGATTTGGTCCATGAAGAAGATACACTTTGCTCTCTAAGTGCAAACCTCGGAGAAGGCTTACCCTACCAGGAAACTGTACTGGAGACCAGAATGTCTCCGCTTCCATGTGACTTTGAGAGCAGAAATCCTCGCAGTGTACACCCAGAAAAGACTAAGTGTGGAGGAACCTCTCCTCTGGCCAAGAGAGCCCAGCCGCTTTCCTCACGCTGCCTCATTCCTAACTATCGGGAAAAAAAAAAAATCACTGCCTAAGAAATTCTACTTTGCAACATAAATGGACCAAAATTTTAATAATAATAACACAAGGACAATTAATATTATTAATCACTGGATCATGTCAGAAAACCCAATAGCTTAAAGGAGATGGTCCAAAACAGAAAAACAGAATTGATATTTCCTCTTGAAGATCCTAGAGAAAGTGCAATGAGTTCAACACGAGGAAAACTATTAAAATTATTTGCTATATTTAGAGAGTAAAGAAAAGACAGGTAATAAAATAATTTCAGTATATTACAAAATAACTTGATAGTTTATAAGCAGTCCTGCTGAAAACTGTCTAGCCTGAAATAGGTGGATATCCCTTTAATGATATATATTAGAAAACTGCCACCAACATCATATGCTATCACTGACATGTGAAATATAAAAAATGGATACAGTGAACTTCTTTGCAGAACAGATACTGACTCACAGACTTTGAAAAACTTACGGTTTCCAAAGGAGAAAGGCTGGAGAGTGGGGGGATGCTCTGGGGATTTGGGATGGAAATGCTATAAAATTGGGTTTGATGATCATTGTACAACTATAAATGTAATAAAATTCATTTTAAAAAGAAAGCTGTGTCAAAAATGATAATAATGAATATTAGAAAGTTGTCTAATATACGTAGAATATAACAAGATGCCTGCTATTCTTCCGGCCATTCAACATTCTATTACATATCTTACACACTTCAACATAGCAAGAAAAAATAAGATATAAATAGCAAAAAAAAAAAAAACCATTAATTTATGTTTCTTTAGACTTAGAAAAATATGAGAATCAACAGGAAAACAAAAATCATAGATGAGTTAAGGGAGTGACGATGACAAAATACATAGTGAAATCAATGTTTTTCTATATGTGAGTGATCATATAAATGTTTTAAAAAAGTTCTTAAAAGACAAAAATACATAGAAATAAATCTCTAAAGAAAAAAATAAAATTTTAATAAAGCTATATTTCACTGATAGATCAAAACGATGACAGTGAATTGAGAAATTTATGTTTTGCAAATATTCAATATCATAATGATTGATGTTCTGAAAGTCATTCATATAATCAAACTAACTGCAAATGAAATCTCTATGGAATGTTTTAAATGCAACTTTATAGGTGAGTTTGTAGTTCGATGTAGAAAGATAATATGTAAAAATAAACCCCAGAGGAATTAAATCTAAACAAAAAATTAAACTAAAAATATCAGAATAACTAACATAATAATATCTTTGCTATATCACACTGGGGGAAATCTTCCTAAACAAGGCACAAAATCCAGAAGTCACAAAAAATTAAAGATAGCTATGACTACATAAAAATATGAAATTTCTGTAAGAATTAAGACTTTGTGGAGTGAGATTTACACAAAGTACTGGCTACATCATGTATAAAGAGCTGGCATCCCACTGGGAATCATCACTGAGGATTCACTTGGAGAATCAGGAAGATCATTACCAGTCCTTTCTGCTGAGTCCAGTGCCCTCTGCTTCCCTGAATTCCAGCTTTGGCTTTAGAGATCTGTGCTGCACAGTTCTTCTAATGATTTTGCAAGACTTTAATTCTCTCCATCAAATTACTTCCTTCTACTACTAAAAATAGTTTCTATTTGCCTGGCTCATCTTGATTCATAGGAGATCTCTCTGTAGAGAGACTGGGGCTAACATTTGTCCTGCTCTCTTTTCACAGCAACTTTATAGGGCGGGAGCACCATGTCCATAAATGACCACTGGGAGTGTCCACCCTCCATTCCATCTTCCCTCTTTTTCTGCTCAGCAGTATGACTAACTCCACCCACACTTACACTTCCACCTTTGTATCCAGCTCCTTCCCCTTTCTCATACTCAGAATAGCATTTAGAGGCTGGCTGCTTATTTTCATTCTAAGGGCTTTCCAAGGAGCAATTAATTCCTGGTTCCTCCAAAAATGTGGAACCTGAAAACACTAGCACCTAGTAGAATTTTTATAGTTTATTTTCTGTGTCTTGCATGCTTAACTGTTATGTCAAACAACAGACATGTCATTCAAATTACAGCATTTTACACTATTTCTTCACTTTTCCTACCGTAGGTCCATAGTTTTATTCTTACTCTTTTCTATTGTTAGAAAATGGGGAAAGAAAGAGAGAGAAAAGATACAACAGACAGGAAAAGAAAGTAAGAGAAAGAAAACATTTTCTTTGGTTCTTAGATACTAATTTTTTATTACACACTACCAAGAAAAGGACTTTTTAATCTAGACAGAATTCGGTAAATACTGACTTGATTTGATTTTTTCCCATAAATAAAGCTCACATTTCTAGTTTCACCTTGCCAAGAAATCATAGCAAGCTTTGTTGTAAACCCATTTCTCACCTTTTATTTTTGTGTCTTCCTCCTGTTAGGAATGTCTTCTAAAACATTTGAGGATAATCAGCAATAAATAGCTAACTCTTTTAATGAAAAACAATGAAATGGAATACAAGTTCAGAAAGGCCACTCATTACTCAGAAATAAGTGAAGTAGCTTACTTTCAAATAACAGACCAACAAAAGAAAATTCCTTGCAAGTTATAAAGAGGGAACAAATTATCCCTATACCCTTCCAAAACATCCCGCTGAAAAGGGAGTATTTCTCAAGTTATCATCTTTGACAATTCAAAATCTAAAAATAATTATCACTGCAGATTTTTAAATTATTCTATATTGAAATTATTCTTGATTACCGGTCTATAAGCTAAAACACATATAGAAATTATGATCAGAAAGCAAAACTTTTCCCCCAACATTTGCTTCTCTCCTTATAGATAAAATCCTACAGAATGCATGGATATCCCACAGCATCCAATAGAGGGTTGCTGCCTAGTGTCTTTGTTTCTGCTGGTTTAACTTTGTATACAGAACAATCATTGAGCTGTCAACCCAAATTAGCACAGAAATGCATGGAATCTGTTCAATCCAAGCTACCTCCTTTTTCCAAAAATTGTTTTCCAGTTTATTGTAGCACAGTGAGTTATGAAAGGGGTATCTACATGTTCAAAATTAATTTGATAAAAATTAGAAAAGGCAGAAAAAAGCACGTGTCCTTTAAAATTGCTGGCATTATTTATACAGGATATTCTCCACTATAGGAAGCATGTAAGATATGATCAATAGGGACTAGCCTTAAGTTTCTTCTTTAGTGACTTAGCACAATATTATATATGTATTTTTGACTAATACTTTTCTAATAAAATGAAAAAGAAAAGGGAAACCATTATAACTGACTTCCCTTTACCACAGTTCTGCATTAACTGCATTATGTATTTCAGAGAGGTGTTTCAGATAGAAAAAGGAAAAGCATCAAAAAATCAGTCTCAAAAATTTTCAAGCCATTCAAAGGGGGTTCTGCCTTGTGTATATATAGGTTATTTGTCTGGACAGCCTATAAAACTCTTAAGAAAACATGGAAATTAACATCTTTTCATAATAAATAAAAATAATGCCGTTCAAGTCTTTTAAATTCTATTTTTTGATTCTTTTTAAATCTATGAAATTAAATGTATTGTGCTGCTTTTCTGGTTGGGTTACAATTTTTTTTTAGTAATGTGCAGTCATGATTTATTTATTTATCTATTATTATTTATTATTATGAACACTCATGTGTATTACTGAGGGACAGAGAGAACATTAACCAAAAGTTGTAAAAAGTTACTAATGGACTTGAACTGATTTTTGCACTGTATGCTTCTGAAAATTTCACATTACCCTGATATATGTAAATGTAAGCTACAGAAAACTACTTTAGCTAATTCAGACATTAAAATATTTTATTGAAAGAATAATTGATCGCTCATAAAATATCTGAGAGGTTTGGAGAGGTGGGCTTGGAGTACAAGGAGCTAGAAACAACCTTTGCAATTACACTGCTAAACTGGGTCCACGAAGACACCTGGAGAAGGACACCAGTGCTCCAACCATGCCAGGGACTCATGCTATATGAAGGCTGCATCACTGCTGTCTCTGGCAACTACTACCAGCTTCTTCTGCTGCCACCATCCTTGCAATAATGGATTCTGTGCATTCCTGCCTTCCTGCATTGCTAGCTTCTCTCCCAAGGATTGGAGGTGACCTATGGATGACTACAACCCAGAACATACCTTAGATGCAGGGGACATGGGGATAGCAAACGTTGTGATCATGGGTGCTACTTAGGTAGTAAATAGGCTTGATTACCTCAGGTGTGGATTCCTCAAAAGTGAAAAGCATATTCATATTGGGTGACAAAAGCAATGACATATATCTACTACATATATACCCCAGCTGCTGAGATTTATTTAGCAAAAATTTGCAAATTGCATACCAGGTACCTTTGAGTAATCTTAAGCGATGTTAAGGATAGAATTATAAGCCCCACCGTATTCCTCCCACTGTGGAGTTTACATTCAGGCAGGTGAGGAAAAAAAAAAACACAAGCTATATAAATTAATAAGTATATGTCTGTCTAGACAGTTAAAAAATGAAAATGATTAAAGTATATTAAAGGAGAGAGAGAAAGACAGAGACAGAAACAGAGGAAAGGGAAGGTCAATGGAAAGAAGCTGTCCCCTACCAAAACCTCAGCCTCAAAAGGGTCAATCCAAAGTCTCATTCAGTGGTACATGCAACTCCAAGATAAAGATTTATTTCTAGGTGTGATCACTGCCCCTTTAATTCTACTGTTATTCTGCTTTCCTATTCTGCAAAGTTATAGGTTAACTATAAAATTAGCACTTGTTAGGAAACAACTCTCTATAGGAACCTTGTACATTTGCGTGTTTTGGGAAGTACTAGGGAAAATGCTGGATATATCCATTCATGAGCAGCCACCTTTAAATACGAAGTTGGGGTTTCTCAGTTTTGATACAAAATCGCAGCATCCACAGTGTCTCTCTGAATCACCCCCATGGGATTTGAGGTGAAGAGAGACAATGGGAATGTGAAGCTCATGCTGCTCCCTAGGCTATGAGTGATACAGTCCTTTGTTTCTGACCCAGAACTTTTGTGTCTTCTGTTAGTGTCCAACTGTCCCTGAATAATTTGTCAGCTTGGAAGCAAAGGAAATTCCAGACACCTTAAAGTTCTTCACAAGCATCACTAATATGCTATTTGTTTACATACTTAATTACAGTACGAACATTTAATTTACCATCATAACAAAGTTTTAAGTATGCATACAGTATTGTTAATTATAAGCACAATGTTGTACAATAGATCTCCGGAACTTAATCATTTTACATAACTGAAATTCTATCCCCACTGAATAGCAATATTTTATATTGCTTGAAGAAAAACTCTTTATTTCCAATATTAAAACACTGCTCTAAAATGCCTTGTAAAGCAAATTATGGAAAACTGCTATTTCTGTGTTAAAAAAAAGAAGTAAAGCCCAAGGCTAAACTTCATGGAACAATGGGATAATCAGAAATGTGTTCCCAGGATTCTTGACTTACCTCTTTCCTTTTCTTACTACTCAATACCACAGAGAACGAGTTATTTAATTTAATAATCAGTTAGTTAACAGTTATCCTTAATAAATAATCAAATACATTCCTATAGTTTAAAAATCATTTATAAATATTTATTTCTGCTTCCATGGCATTTAAGTTTTAATTAGTTATGCAAAGTTATAAGCTACATAAATTTGCGTGGACAGTATTATTTACAAAAGTTTCCCTTGTGGGGGGGGAACCTCCCAGAAAGTATACACTGATCTGATGGCCCAGTAAGAGTATATTAACTGAAAACACTTCTGGGATAGTAGAGTGAGGGCCTCCAAATACCCAATCCTCTACAACAGCAACAAAAATATTGGAAAGCACTGTCAACTTAACTTTCTTAAAACTCTGGAAATTTATCAGAGGTTACCACAATAGAGGAGCATTTATTAAGAAAAACGACTGAATCTAAGAACACATGGTTTGTGGCATCTTAACTTATCCAATTCCCATCTTCCTTTCAGTGGTTCTGCCATAGCTTAAAAAGTAACAGCCTCACAACCAAAGTAGCTGTGAAAACCAACAACTCAGCAGCCACTAAAGAGTGCAAATAGGTTTGATGTTCCCTAAAAAGCCCAATCACCAGAGCACTGTCACTATTTGACCTGAATGACAGTTTCCTGGAAAAGTCCCAGGGCTTGTCTTTATTTGACTTGACTCAAAACTCTGTGAGAACAGTTCTACCTAGGGCATTTGTCAAAAACAATTAGTGGCAATGTTTTAACATCTTAGCTGCCTGAAGTGGTGATGTCAGTTGGAGCACACATGAGCAAAAACATTTAAAAAGAAAAACTGGGAAATGAGAGGTTCAGAGGGCACTTTGAATAGCTTTAATCCATTCCTGGAAATCAGGAAGATCACATGCATATATAGGGCTGTGGCCATGCCCCAGAAAGAACTGAAAAACCCTAATGTCTCTGCCATGACACACCTTGAGCCTCTGCAAAAACAGGAAGTGAAGTCAAAGGAAGAGTGTAAACAGTCAGAACACCAAAGATACCCACCCCCCATATAAACACAGCCCCTCAACAAAGCATTAGAAACTTTGGGGGTCAAATCAGTTCAGGATATCCCTCTCTACTCATTAGCTAACCGCAAAAACAGCAGAACAGAGATTTGAATGGTGGCATATGACAAAGAATAGTGACTTTAGAATTAGTTCATAAAGACATTAAACAAACAGCAAATATCAAAGGCCCTAGTAAAGAAGATGACTTATTTCTAGAGCTATCAAATTATATTATTAAATTTCCAGTTTTTAGTAAAAAAAATGAATCTATAGTACTTACCAAGAAACTATGGCTCATACACAGGAAAACAAAACAAAGTAAAACATAATAGTAGAAACTATACCTTAGGAAGCTCAGACATGTGATTTATTATACAGACTTAAAACCAGATATTGTAAATGTGTTCAAGTAATTAAGCAAATCATGCTTACAGAATTAAAGGCAGATATGAGAATGATGTGTTATCAAATAGAAAGTATCAATGAAGACACTGAAATTGTGAGAAAGAGCCAAATAGAAGCAATTGAGTTCAAAAATATAACAAAATAAATTTTTAAAAATCACTAGAATTGTTCAACAGTAAATTTTACTCAGCAGCAGAAAGAATCAGTGAGTTAAAAAATAGATTAATTAAGCTTACAGGGTAAGTAACACAAAGAAAAAAAGAATTTAAAAAATTTTTAAAAGTGACTAGACCCTCAGAGACAAGTACCAAAAAAAGAAGAAAGAAAAAAAGGTTAGACTATTTGAAGAAATAATGGTCAAAACTTCTCAGAAATCATGGATGTCAGAAATAAAACAGATGATATATTCAAAGTGCTGAAAGAAAAGCACTGTCAACCAAGAATTCTATCCAAAAAGACACATTAAAAATCAAACAATTATTTAAGACATTACAAAATGAACAAAAATGGATAGAATCTTTCATTAACAGAATTTCACTAGGAGGTTCTTCTGGCTGAAATGAAAGGATAATAGACAATAAATCAAAATCATACATACAGATAAAGAGTACCAGTAGAAGCAAACACACAAGTAAACTATAATTTTGTTTTTAATGCTTCTCTTCTTATACCTGATCCATAAGACACATGCATAAAGCAATAATTATGTAACTGTGTTCAGAGTTTATGATGTATAACTATGTAATTTACATGGCAATCAGAGTACAAAAAAGGGGAACAAATAGTGCTATATTAGAACAATATTTTTGTTTACTATTGAATTTAAGTTAGTAATAATTAAACTAGATTATTATAAGTTAATACATTTATTGTGAACCCCAGGACATCACTTAGAAAATAACACAAACAATATAATAGAAAATTCTACAAAGGAATTAAAGGAGTATACTAGAAAATATTTGATATAAAAAAGTCAATGATAGAGGAATAGAGGGAGGAAAAAAAGACATATGTCACATAAAAAACAAATAGTTAAATACCAGGCATTAAATCCCATTTTAGTGAATGGACTAACATTAAATGTGAATGGACAAAATACTTCAATAGAAAGGCAGATACTGACAAAACAAATTTTAAAAATGGCCCAACTATAAGCTGTATGCAAGAAACACACTTTAAATTCAAAAACACAAAGAAATGGAAAATAAGATAATGGAGAGAAATACACTATGCAAACAGTAACCACAGAGAGCTAGCATGGCAAAACTACGCCAGACAAAGTAAACCTCAAAAAGAAAGTTTTTACTAGAGTCAAGGAAGGACATTTTATAATAATAAATGAGTGAATCAATAAGAAGACTTAGCAATTATAAATGTATTTGTTTCTAACTAGAGAGCAACAAAATAATGAAGTAAAAACTGCCACAACTGTAAGAACAAATGGCAAAATTTAACAATAATAGTTGGAGGCTTCACATGCTATTTATAATGATGGATAGAAGCGGATAGATTAGTTAAGAAAGTAGAAGACTTAAATAAGACTATTAAGTACCAGAACTAACACATACAGTACTTTCCACCCAACAACAGCAGAATTCAACATTCTTCCCAAGTACATGGGAAACATTCTCTGTGATAGCCCATAAGTTAGGTTACAAATCAAGAATGTTAAAGGATTTAAATAATACAAAGTATGTTCTCTAATCAGAGGAGAAATAAACTGGAAATCAACAAGAAAGGCAGATTGGGAAATTTACCAGTAAGTAGGAATTAAATAACACACTACCAAATACAAAGTAAATCAAAGAAGAAGTCACATAGGAAGTTAGGAAGTATTTTGAGATGAATGAAAATAAGAGCACAGCCTAACACTTATGGCATGCAGGTTAAAATACTGCTTAGAGGGAAATTTATAGCTATAAAAGTATAAGAAAAAAGAAAGGTCTTAAATCAATACCTTTTCCTTCCATCTGAAGAAATTAGAAAAAAAGGAGAGCAAAAGAAGCTTAAATAAGCAGAAGGAAGGAACTGATAAAGATTAAAGCAAAAATGCATGATGGAATATTATGCAACCATAAAAAGAACAAAATAATGCCATTTACAGCAACATGGATGTAACTAGAGACTCTCATCCTGAGTGAAGTAAGTCAAAATGAGAAAGACAAATATAATATGATATCACTTATATCTGGAATCTAATATACAGCACAAATGAACCTTTCCACAGAAAAGAAAATCATGGACTTGGAGAATAGGCTTATGGTTGTCAATGGGAAGGGGGAGGGAATGGGATGGATTTGGAGCTTGGGGTTAATGGATGCAAACTATTGCCTTTTGAATGAATTAGCAATGGGATCCTGCTGTGTAGCACTGGGAACTATGTCTAGTCACTTATGATGGAGCATGATAATGTGAGAAAATAGAATGTGGACGGGTATGTGTAACTGGGTGTATGTGTACATTAGAGAAAAAATTGCATTGGGAAAATAACAATTAAAAAAATTAAGAAATAAAGAAAAAATATTAAAGTAAAAATAAATAATAAAGAGAAAGGTAAAAGAAAATCAATGAGGGAATTCCCATTGTGGCTTAGTGGTTACAAACCTGACTAGTATTGATGAGGATGCGGGTTCGATCGCTCAGTGGGTTAAGGATCTGGCATTGCTGTGAGCTGTGGTGTAGGTGGCAGAAAAGTCTCAGACTCTCTGTTGCTGTGGCTGTGATATAGGCTGGCAGCTATAGCCTCAATTCGAACCCTAGCCTGGGAATTCCCACATGCCACATGTGTGGCCCTAAAAAAATTCATTTATGTTCAACAGAATTTCTACAATTATGCCAAAATAATTAAAAAAAGAAAAAAATTAAAATCAATGAAACCAAAATGTTGTTCTTTGGGAAAAAATAAAGTCCAATGAAATAAAAATTAACAAAACTTTAAGGGGATTCACCAACAAGAGAAAGAACTCAAATTTTTATTAAAATCAGGAATGAAAGAGGTATGTGCATACTAACCTTACATACAAATCAGACATAGAAAGGAGTTTAAGAGATTACTATGAACATCTGTACCTTCCAAAATTAGATTACCCAGATGAAATGGAAAATTACTAGAAGACATAAAAAATCACTGAAACTGACTTTAAAAAATCTTGTATACCTATAGCAAAAGACTGCATTAGCAATAATAATTTTAACAAACTTCCTACAAAGAAAAGCTCAGGCACAGATTATTTCAATTATGAATTATAATATTTAAAGAAAAATTAACACAAAATCTTCACAAACTCTTTGAAAAGAATAGAAGTAGAGGGAACATTTCCCTACTCATTCAATAATCCAGTGCTGTTCTGATACCAAATCAAAGACATCACAAGGGGAAAAAAGCTTAAGAAGACTATTAGAAAAATTACCCAGCTATATTTAATAAAAAAGATTGTAAACTATGAACAAGTGAGATTTATCTAAAGAATTTAAGGTTGGTTTAAAATTCAACTAATGTACCCCATATTAATATTATGAAAAAGTAAAAACTGCATGATCATCTCAATAGAAGCAGAAAAGCACTCGAACAAATTCAAAAATGTTGTGCTGGAAGATCTAGCCACTGGAGTTAGGGAAGAAAATGAATAAAATTAATTCAGATTGGTAAAATAAATTCAATTTATTGGAAGGAAATAAAATTCTATTTACAATTAGCATGGTTTTGTATATAGAAAACCATAAGGAATCCACCAAAAGCATTTTTACTAGTAAGTGAATAAATGATTTCAGCACAGTTGCAGGATATAAGATCAACATAGAAAAAGCAAATGTATTTCTATACACTTACAATAAACCAACTGAAAATAAAATTATGCAAACAATTCCAATTATAATAGCATTAAAGCGAGTAGAATGCTTATAAATATGGAATAATAAAGAAAGCCCAAGACTTATTTACTGAGTATCATGTAATATTGCTGAAATAAAATAGACACCGCATATTCATGGGTCAGAGATGATAATGACACTCTCAAAATTGATCTACAGATTGAGTGCACTTACTCTCAAGATCCCAGCTAGCTCTTATTCAGAGATCAGTTAGTTCATTCTAACATTTATATGGAAATGCATGGGACACAGCTAAAATAATCGTGGAAAAGAAGAGAAAATTAGAGGTCTCCCACTTTCTTATTTGAAAAATTACTACAATGCTACAATAATCAGAATAGTTCAGAAGCAAATTTGTTCATTTATGTTCAATAGAATTTCTACAATAATGTCAAAATAATTCAACTGGGGAGTTCCCGTGTGGCTCAGCAGATTAAAGACCTGGCATTAACACTGCAGTGGCCTGGGTCACTGCTGTGACACAGATTTGACCCCTGGCCCAGGAACTTCTTCATGCCCCAAGTGCAGCCACCCAAAAATAATAATAATTCAATAGGGAAAACAATAGTCTTTAAAATAAATGGCCCTGAGACAACAGGGTATTCATGTGCACATGAATAATTTGGACCTATACTTCACATCATGTATAAAAATTAAATTAAGAAGTATCATAGATTCATATATGAGATAAAAGTATAAAACTCTTTAAAAAATCACAGGAGTAAATCTTCATGAACTTGAACTAGGCAATGGTTTCTCCTTCATAGGATATTATCAAAAAAGTTGAACAATAACATGACATAGGAAAAAATATTTGCAAATATTTATACAAACCCCTTATCATGTTTGATAAGAGGTATGTATCTGGAATACACTTAAAAACAATTCTTATAACTCAACCATAAAAACACAACCCAATTAAAAAGAGACAAAGATTTGAATAGATATTTTTCCAAAATAGATTAACAAATGTCTAATAAAAGAAAAGATGTGCAACTTCATTAGTTAGTGGAAAATACAAGTAAGATTCCCCATGAGATACCACTTCATACCCACTGATATATCACTAAATTTTTTTTAAATTAACAAGTATTGACAAAAATATGGAGAAAATGGAAGGTTGACAATCTCTCAAAATGTTGAACATAGAATTACCATATGATGCACTTGTGGATATATACCCAAGAGAACTGAAAACATGAGCTACACAGAAACTTGTACATGAATGTTCACTGTAGCATTGTCTGTAGTATGTAAAAGGTGGAAGCAACCCATAAAACTTTCCAATGAGAGATGGAAAAATAAAATGTAGTATATCTTTGTAATGGGGTATCAGTTGACATTAGAAAGGAATGAATTGCTGATACATACTAAATCATAAAGGAACCTTGAAAACATTATGTCAAATGGAAAAAAGCCTATTACAAAAGGTCACATATTTTATGATTTGATTTATATGAAATGGTCAGAACATCCAACTCATGGAGACATAAAGTAGACTAGTGCTTTCCAATGCTAAGGGAAGAAGGGAGTGATTTCTAATAGGTATGGAGTTTATTTGGGGGTAATAAAAATGTTCTAAAATTAGATAATACTGATGGTTATGTAACAGAGACTATACTTTAAAAAGGCTGAGTTTTATACTTCATAGAATGACTGTTACAGTATGTGTATTATACCTCAATAAAGCTGTTCTTTAAAATAAAAATAAATTAACTAAAATGGATAACTTGATAAGATTTTTGTACGGAAACATGTAATATGATAGGGGAGGTGGGTTCCCAGAATCTCTGAAAAATCCCTTTACCCAAAGGATCACTTACTAATACTAAACATTAGAATTTACTTTTCAAAGTATCAGATAAATCAAAGGATGTGGGCCAAAATTTACAGAAATGATCTGAGAATGTGAATGCTCCTTCTGAGCTTCAACAAAACACGTGAAATTCAAGACAGCATTTTTGTAAATGAGTTTGCTAAAATCACTGGCATGTCTGTTCTTGGGGGAAGGCTGGACAGCCTGAGATTATTTGCCATTCATTCATCCAAGTGCTTTGAGCAGAATGCTGCTAAATATTGGTGATTAAGCACCAGAGTAAATGTGATCTCTATCTTCTAAACTTGAAGTCTAGTGAGAAAAAAAGATAAGACTATAAATGAACAATAGCAAAAGAGTGCCCTACATTTTATACTGGAGATATATGTTTGGCTCTGTGGAAACACAAAGGGTAAAGTAGCAACTCTGGGTTGGATCAAAGAAGATTTACAGGAACCCAAGGTTTTTTGTTTGGTTTTGGTTCTAGTGTTTGTTTTTGATAGTGGTGCCTCTGGACATGCAGAATTCTGGAACCAGAGATGGAATCAGAGCCATAGAAGTGACAAAGAGCTGTAGGTCACCAGGGAAGTCCAGGAGCCCAAATTTGAATCCAATCAAAGCAAAAGGATGAGGTTACAAATAGATAATTTCAGGCAGAATACAGAAAACATCTTGGGAAATTTGCTGCAATACTGACTTACTCCTTTTGGAGGCAATAGAGCAAAGTGGTTCCACCTGAAAATGGCACTGTTATCCAGGCTTTTTCATGACATAGTTGTGTGTTCTACAGTAGATTATATAAACTCTCCATGCCTTCATTTTCTCATCTATAATGTAGAAATAATGCTAGTACTTATCATGTAGGGTTATAATGAAAATAAAATAAATTTATGCACATAAAGAATTTGGAAGAGCAGTTGGCACACAGTAAGTGCTCAATAAATGCTACTTAGATGCTGATGCTGACTTACTTGTCTTTCTGGATTGTGAGATCATTAGTAACTTCTCAAAGCTAAACACCAGTTCAATGGTGTAGAGTTAAGCACGAAGCAAACTTTTCAGCTGTATATGCTATTGCAAAGTTCTTAGGAAAAATTGCCACCTCATTTATTTTCTGGGTGTCCTGATCTCTCCCTCCTTATCTTATACCACACTTCCAGAAATTTCAGTACCAGCCTACAGGTAAAATCTTAAGGAGACATATTTACTCTTTGGAGTCTGGAAAATTTATCTGCAGTAAAAAGCAAATAATTAATATACTTGTGATTGGAAATATGTGTTTTAGAACAGACGTGATCTTAGGTGAGCAAGTGAGGACAGACTTTTCCATCAAATGATGGCTTGACAAGTATTATGAATGCAATTCTCACACATCTATGTCCAAATAGAATATTTGTACAAATGAATTAAATCCAAAGCTTTGGATTAGCTAAGAGGTTTGAAAGATATACACATATGAAGGGACTCTGATGATCCCAAGTTTTTAAAAGACTATTGGATTCTTTGCAGAATTGAGAAGCTCCTGTCAGTATAGACATGTACCTGTCAGTATAGCCTTGCTGGAGTTTGTGCTATTTTAGGTTTCAATTTGAAGAGGAGAATTTCAGGTCTTAGCGAGTATCAATTCTATTCCCAGGAGGCAAATATTAAAGGTGGAATAGAAGCAAAATGTACAACAAGGTATTAGAAACATATATGCATACCCAGACAGCTGCAAATGAAGGAAAAATGAGTACCCCTAATCACATGAATTTCTCAATCTGCAGAGTCCAACAGTTATTAAAGAACTTGGGGCTGTCAGAATCCCTGCACATGGTTACCTATCAAACCTCTTTAAAAAGTTGTGGCGGAGTTCCCGTCGTGGCGCGGTGGTTAACTAATCCGACTAGGAACCATGAGGTTGCGGGTTCTGTCCCTGCCCTTGCTCAGTGGGTTAACGATCCGGCGTTGCCGTGAGCTGTGGTATAGGTCGCAGATGCGGCTCAGATCCCGCGTTGCTGTGGCTCTAGCGTAGGTCGGTGGCTACAGCTCCGATTCAACCCCTAGCCTGGGAACCTCCATATGCCGCGGGAGCGGCCCAAAGAAATAGCAAAAAGACAAAAAAAAAAGTTGTGGCTATAATAATACCCATTTAATTCAATAGGCATTAGGCATGTATTTAGTATATGCTAACCATTTATGAAGCAAAAATTAATATGAAACAAATCTTTCCCTTTAGAAGTTACCAATGCTAGCTAAAAAACAGGTTACCACAAAGGGTTAATTACCATATTTTTAGTCAGTGGAGAAGTTTTCTTTTTAATTTCTTAAAAATACTCTTTATCACTGAACTTTACATCCATTTTCAAAGTGAAATTAACAAATAACAACTGAAAAAACATTTTAGCAATCTGTCAATTCATTTAAAACAGGTATCTGTCAGCATGTTAGTAGCAGTGCCAGCTGGTGAGCTAAAATTGTATCTACTTAATTGTTATTCTGAGACCATGAGAGAAACTATCTAAAATAATATAATTACCTGGCTTGTAAATATTCATAATTTCAAAAATGTTGGGTGGCAGCTACTAGAAAAAGTTTAGACTACATTTTTTTTTTCTCTGTATACCATCCTGATTTCTTCGTGGACTAAGAATATAAACTCTTGGAGTTCCCGTCGTGGCTCAGTGGTTAACGAATCTACGAACCATGAGGTTGCGGGTTCGATCCCTGCCCTTGCTTAGTGGGTTAAGGATCGTGTTGCCGTGAGCTGTGGTGTAGGTCACAGACGCGGCTCAGATCCCGCATTGCTGTGGCTCTGGCGAAGGCTGGCAGCTACAGCTCCGATTAAATCCCTAGCCTGGGAACCTCCATTTGCTGCGGGAGCGGCCCAAGAAATGGCAAAAAGACAGAAAAAAAAAAAAAGAATATAAACTCTTGCTTTTTAAAGGAATGTTGAATTCACCCCCCAAATAACTTGTCACTGCCTTTCAGAGTTATATGGGAAAAACATCACATATTTTCAAGACAATCAAGAACACTAGATATCTCAGATGATTATGTCAGGATACTATATGAAAGTATGTCATCCATTACCTCTCTAGCAGAGATGATGCTACAACTATTTTATCCAAAGGGTCTCCATTATTGAGAGAGAAAGAGGGTCATTTAACAAAAGATCTCAGCTGCTTACCCTCCTTTGATATTTGAAATGTATTTCCAGGAAAAGCCAAGTCTCACTGTATATATACATAATTTAAAAATGCAGCCCCAGCTGCTGATTCTTATCTCCACCTTGGGTAAGAAATTCTTGTTTTCTGGAGTTCCCGTCATGGCGCAGTGGTTAACGAATCTGACTAGGAACCATGAGGTTGCAGGTTAGGTCCCTGCCCGGGTTCGGTCCCTGCCCTTGCTCAGTGGGTTAACGATCAGGAGTTGCCCTGAGCTGTGGTGTAGGTTGCAGATGCGGCTCGGATCCTGCATTGCTGTGCCTCTGGGGTAGGCTGGGAGCTACAGCTCCGATTAGACCCCTAGCCTGGGAACCTGCATATGCCGCAGGAAGCAGCCCAAAGAAATAGCAAAAAAAAAAAAAAAAGAAATTCTTGTTTTCTTACGAACCAAAAGATTGAGTTTGTGGATTACAAGACAGAAAAGGTATAATGGTTTGCTGGACAAACAGATTTTAGGGGATTATATTTTGAGCATTTTTTTAATTGGAAAAAAATGACAAAATGCAAAAGAGTGCTTTAGTTGGTAGAGCTGTTCTTTAATGAAGCATGAGTTAGTAATTCTGAAAATATAACCTAGTTCTTAAAGGAAACATCAATCATTTTATATTTATAAAACATTGAAAATTAAATGTAATTTCATTCTTTGCATCTCATTTGGTGCTTAAATTGACCTGCCCTCTGTATGTCCAACTTTGGTATATATGTTTAGCTTTTTATTCCAAAGAATAGTGATATCTTTCTCTGGCAATTGGACTAATATGTAGTATCTTGCCTTCCAAAGATGCTATGTATGTATATTTTTTTAGGAAAAAAGGAACTAATCATTTCTTTAAAAATATAATAATCATAATAATAATTAAAAAATGAATTCCATACTCTCTAACCAAAATGTATACATGAATGAAATTAAAGTATACCATTAAGTACCTACATACTAGTATCTTAGCTTTGCCCTGTTGTTTCTGAATTTTGCAGTGAAATATAAAACACATGCACAAAATAGGAAATGCATAAAATTGGTAATCAAATACAAACTAGTAGAAGGGCTTGACATGAATAGATGGGCAAAGAGACAAAAGTATTTTAATTATGGCAAAGAGCATTAGGAAAGTGTGGACAGCAGGTGCATGAAGGGGATAAACCTGCTGACTCAGTAATTCTGTATCAACAATGAACAAATATTATGTACTTAAATATACGAGGGAAAATTTCAGGCTGGTATCTCTGCATGTATTTTATAGATAAAATATTTATGTCTAAACTGTTCCTTGGATATTTCCAAGAAAGGGATTTTAGGAGTTATTTCTTCATCAGATTAAGAGATTCTGGTTAGGCATTAACTTTTAAAGAAAAATAAACCAAATTAGATTCTAAGATTAAAAAAAAGTTTTGAATGTTCTTCAGTACCTTGAGTTAACTCAGTATTTTTGCCACAAATCTAGGGTTTCAAATATACTTTTAACTTCGCTCCTTCCACATGCATTACTGAATACACCCTCACTTTGAATGACTATATTAGTAACAGGAAGATTGTTAATTTATATTACTTGTACTGTGGAAAGGCAGCAGAAGGTAATGGTTTATATTTGGTTATAATATATTTTATGGCAACTTAAGATTCATAATCAGAGTGACATGATTTAAATTCTCATTTGTAAAATCTGGTGCCATTGTGCCTCTACCCCCCTCCATTTCTCCAGCCCTTCACAGATATTCTTGGAAATCTATTATGCCCTGAGCACTAGGAATGTTATAAGAAATAGGAGAAGCCAGGTGGCATAGTGAGGTCTCTGAAGCTAGTTTTCCTAGTTGCAGATCTCAGTCTGAATGATATATACACACACACACATGTGTATATGTATATATTATATATACACATACTGTACACCTATACACGTATGTGATATATACCTATATAATACATATATGTGATATATATCTATTAAATATAAACACATATATCTGATATACCTATATCCATATATCACAATATATACATATGCATATATAAATATTTATATCACTCTCTCTCTACATATATATATACACACTAACACATGTATCCAAACGAGAGCTGTCTATACACACACATATATGTGTGTGGGTGTGGTCTGTCATTTAGAACAATAAATGGCCTATGGTAAATTCTTCTAATCATTTCTCACATAAAAGCAAGAGCTGCCTAGCAAGGACTGAAAGAGTAGAATTCATAAGGGGTATATAAAACTAGTAGATCTTTTAAATTTGGAAGTGAAAAACTTCTTGGGCTATATTTTATTATACTAGTGACACAAACTAATTTTTAGGTGTAAATGAACTGAAAGATGCTCAACATTGCAAATTATTAAGAGAAATGCATATAAAACTACATTGAAGCACCACTGCACACCAGTCAGAACGGTATTCACTAAAAAGTCTACAAATAATATATACTGGAGAGGATATGGATAAAAAGGAGCCTTCTACACTGTTGGTGGGAGCATAAATTTGGGCAGTGGGCTATGGAAAACAGTATGGAGTGTCCCTAAGAAACTAAAAATAGACAGCATAATATCCTGCAATCCCATTCCTGGGCATATATTAGGAGAAAACTCTAATTCAAAAAGAAACATGTGTCCCAGTGTTCATAGCAGCACTATTTACAATAGCCAAGATGTGGAAGCAACCTAAATGTCCATCAACAGATGAATGGATAAAAAAGTTGTTGCCAAATAGGCGGCATTGGAAGAGGGATGGCGTAGGGGGTTGGGGTTAGCAGATGTTAGCTATCATACACAAAGGGAATAAACAACAGGGTCTTAGTGTATAGCACAGAGAAAGAATGATATTAAATGTCCTATGATAAACCATATTGGAAAAGAATATTAAAACAAATGTATATAATCACTTTGCTATAAAACAGAAATTAACACAACACTGCAAACCAACTATACTTCAATTTAAAAAAAGATGAGCAGAGTTCCCGTCGTGGCGCAGTGGTTAAGGAATCCGACTAGGAACCATGAGGTTGAGGGTTCGGTCCCTGCCCTTGCTCAGTGGGTTAACGATCCCGCGTTGCCCTGAGCTGTGGTGTAGGTTGCAGACGTGGCTCGGATCCCGCATTGCTGTGAGCTGTGGTGTAGGTTGCAGACGTGGCTCGGATCCCGCGTTGCTCTGGCTCTGGCGTAGGCTGGTGGCTACAGCTCCGATTAGACCCCTAGCCTGGGAACCTCCATATGCTGCGGGAGCGGCCCAAGAAATAGCAACAACAACAACAAAAGACAAAAAAAAAGATGAGGCATGTATTATATATTCATCATCTTTTTTTGTATATGTATATAATACACACACACACACACACACAAAGGGTGTATTACTCGGCCTTAAAAAAGAATGAAATGACACCATTAGCAGCAACATGGATGGACCCAGAGATTATTATATTAAATGAGGTAAGTCTAATAAAGACGAATATCATATATATCACTTACGTGTGGAATCGAAAAAAATGATACTAATGAACTTATTTACAAAACAGAAATAGACTCACAGACATAGAAAACAAACTGATGGCTACTAAAGGGGATAGCTGAGGGAGGGGGAGATAAATTAGGAGAATGGGATTGGCATATACACACTACTATACATAAAAGAGATAAACAAAAAGGATCTGCTGTATAGCACAGGGAACTATATTCAATATCTTACAATAACCTACAATGGAAAAGAATTTGAAAAAATATACATATATATGTGTGTGTGTGTATGTATATATATATATATTTATAACTGAATCACTTTGCTGTAACCTAAAAGTAACACAGCATTGTAAATTAACTATACTTTAATTTAAAATGACTGGGTCACCTTGCTGTGCAGCAGAAAATTGACTGGACACTGTAAATCAACTATAATGGAAAAAATAAAAATCATTATAAAAAATAAAAATTAAAAAATGGTTAAAAAATAAAATTTAAAAAATGTTTTCTGAACTCTAAATTATTTCATTCACAAAACAAAATGGTGCAGTTAATAAAGTTGGTGACACCAAATATTTCTTTGTGTTATTAACAAATTAATTCCCTCCTCCATTTATGATTATGACTATAGCTTTTTCATGTCAAATGTTAGATCTATAAATGTAGAAATGAAAAAAATCACCAGTAACTTTTAAGAACTGAAAAAAAAGTTTCCTTTAAAACTAGCTTTCCTTTTCTTTTCTCCTCCCACCTTATACACATTGATTCTTACTTCTCCATTGTTTTTCTTCAGTTATCACTTAATATTCCTTTTGTTTACATCTGCTTTAAAGGCATTGTTTACAGTTCTGTTCTGTTTAATGGAGGACAGTTACTTGAATTGAGTTGTTATAGGAAATGTGGCTCAAGAAACAACTATCTAGAAGTTCAGGTCAGTTTTTCCAGAGCTTCTTGACCTCTGACTATGGTTATGTTATTTTTTAAGGTACTGGAAAATATCATTAAAAGTCTGTAATCTCTAGAGGTAACATTCTTAATGATTAGATTTCTCCAATGGATCTAAGCCTGACAAAACAATAAGTACCTTTATAAGCTTAACATTTAGAGAAGTATGATGTAATTCAGAGGCTTAAGGGACCTCCAGAAATGAGAAATAACTGGACCAGATTTTCAATAAATCATTACCAAGGACCTGGAATGGCGCTTCCTCTATTTCTGAGATTTGAGAAATATTCCTTTTATGGGAAGAGATGAACAAGTCAGCAAGATTCAAAAAAGAAAAGAGAATATGCATTCAAATTAGCTCTTATATACAAAAGATATACTAGAATTGACAGTTATGTGGAGTCTTTAGAAGGACTGAAATACTTGGCCTTGTCTCCAAAGAGAAAATGGTGGTTTTACCACCTAGAATATTTCTTGAGTGTTCAATCTGTCCCATGGCTTTCTCCCCACTTGCTATTTAAAATTAAACATCTCTCATATAAGCATTCTTCAGATGAGAACTTCCATCAATAAAATGCATTCTTTTGGGGTTTCGTTTGTTTTTTTGTCTTTTTGCCTTTTCTAGGGCCACTTCCCGTGGCATATGGAGGTTCCCAGGCTAGGGGTCGAATGAGAGCTGTAGACGCCGGCCTACACAACAGCCACAGCAACGCCAGATCCTTAATGCACTGAGCAAGGGCCAGGGATCAAACCCACAACCTCATGATTCCTAGTCGGATTCGTTTTAGGACTATATTCTTTTTTTTAATTTTTTAATTTATTTTTAATTTTATTTTATTTTTATTTTATTTTCCCACTGTACAGCAAGGGGATCAAGTTATCCTTACATGTATACATTTTTCCCCCACCCTTTGTTCTGTTGCAACATGAGTATCTAGACATAGTTGTCAATGCTACTCAGTAGGATCTCCTTGTAAATCTATTCTAAATTGTGTCTGATAAGCCCAAGCTCCCGATCCCTCCCACTCCCTCCCTCTCCCCCGCCAGCAGCCACAAGTCTATTTTCCAAGTCCATGATTTTCTTTTCTGTGGAGATGTTCTTTTGTGCTGGATATTAGATTCTAGTTATAAGTGATATCATATGGTATTTGTCTTGGTCTTTCTGGCTCATTTCACTTAGTATGAGATTCTCTAGTTCCATCCATGTTGCTGCAAATGGCATTATGTCATTCCTTTTTATGGCGAGTAGTATTCCATTGTGTATATATATCACATCTTCTGAATCCAATCCTCTGTTGATGGACATTTGGGTTGTTTCCATGTCTTGTGCTGCAATGAACATGCAGGTGCATGTGTCTCTTTTAAGTAGAATTTTGTCCGGATAGATGCCCAAGAGTGGGATTGTGGGGTCATATGGAAGTTCTATGTATAGATTTCTAAGGTATCTCCAAATTGTTCTCCATAGTGGCTGTACCAGTTTACATTCCCACCAACAGTGCAGGAGGGTTCCCTTTTCTCCACAGCCCCTCCAGCACTTGTTATTTGTGGATTTATTAATGATGGCCATTTTGACTGGTGTGAGGTGGTATCTCATGGTAGTTTTGATTTGTGTTTCTCTTATGATCAGCGATGTTGAGCATTTTCTCATGTGTTTGCTGGCCATCTGTATCTCTTCCTTGGAGAAATGTCTATTCAGGTCTTTTACCCATTTTTCCATTGATTGATTGGCTTTTTTTGCTCTTGGGTCGTATAAGTTGCTTATATATTCTAGAGATTAAGCCCTTGTAGGACTATATTCTTAAACACACTTTTGAAACTTGCTATGATTCAAGTTTGAGATGATGTGGTTCATCCACTGCCTATGTTCTATTAGTTTTAGCTTAGAATAGATCTAAAACTAGCATTTACATGGATGAGTAGATATAGAATAAATGCTTTTGCTGAAATTATGTATTGTTAATGTGCTTTAATTCATTTCTATTTTATAGCATTTATTTCTTGCTTATTTCATCGTTATGAACTCTGAAGGACACAAAGAAGAAAAGCATTTCTGTCCTCTAGAAGCATATGATCTTCTTGGAAAGATAGATAAAATAAAAATTAACATCACAAACACAGAATGCCATGATCATCATTAACAAGTCAACAAATAACAAATGCTGGAGAGGGTATGGAGGAAATGAAACCCTCCTATACTGTTGGTGGGAATATAAATTGGTGCAACCACTATGGAAAACAGTGTGGAGGTACCTCAGAAAATTAAATATAGGACCACTATATAATCCAGCAATCCAACTCCTAAGCATATACCCAGACAAAACTTTCATTCAAAAAGATACATGCACCCACCCTATGTTCATTGCAGCACTATTCACAACAGCCAAAGACATGGAAACAACCTAATTGTCCATCAACAGATGAATGGATTAAAAATATGTGGTACATATATACAAAGGAATACTACTCAAGCATAAAAGGACAAAATAATGCCACTTGCAGCAACATGGATGTAACAAGAGATTCTCATAATAAGTGAAGTAATTCAGAAAGACAAAGGTAAATATTCCATGTTATCACTCATTTGTGGAATCTAAAATATGGCACAAATGAACCTATGTACAAAATAGAAACATATCACAGCCACGGAAAGCAGACTTGTTGGTTGCCAGGGGGTAAGGGTGGGAGTGAGATTTGGTGGATGAAAACTGTTACCTTTGGAATGGATGGGCAATGGGGTCCTACTGTATAGCACAGGGAACTGTGTGTGACTGGGTCACTTTGCTGTACACCAGAAATGGAATAAACAGTGTAAATCAGCTATTCCATAATAATAAAAAAAAAACAAGCACAGAATACTGTTAGTTCACACTAAAGTTACAAATAAGCAATTCTAGAGTCTCAAGGATGGCAAAGACTTATTTCATGAGGAGGTGAAAAACCTTTCTGGAAGCAATGGCAACTGACCTAAGATTTGAAAAATTCTAGGAGCTGAATGACAAGAAGCAGTGCGAGTTGGCTTGACATGACTGAAACCCACACAGAACTCAGCATGGTGGTATAACAACCCAACTGAGGAAAGATGAGGTCCTGCAGGGCAGATGCAGAGGGGAAGGAGAGAAGCACCATATGAAGTTATTTAAAGGTAGAATTGATCAGATCCAATGAATGGTTTATTGGAATAGGGAAGATCAAGTGATTTCATCCAAAATGAGTCAGATACTCTAGTTTAAATCTCAGACGCAGAGTTGAATGAGAGATACTATTGCAACCACTGAGGTAAATAAGACTACTCAGAGATGGTACAGTTAGAAAATTTCCCAGGACAGAGGAAGGCAGGCAATGAAGCAGGACAAAGGCTCACTGAACAGGGCTGATGTATGGTGTCAGTTATATATTTGTCACACTGTGTTGAGTATGTATGTATGCATGGATGTATGTATGTATTTGTTTATTTATTTATCTTGGCATCAAATTGGTGCACAGTGACGTTTAGGTTTTCTTTCTTTTATCCCAAAGTCTTTTGCCATTTTTTTCATTGCTTAACTGAACGAGTATTTTGTGGATATTGATTTAACTGATAAAGGAAAAACAAGCCCATAATTTAAGCCACTAACACGAGTTTTGTTGGAGGTTCACTCTCCCTTACATTTTAAGACAATTCCTGGAAGGTTATTTCATATGATAACCTGCAACTGATTAGCAGAGCTACATCAAGACCCACTTGATCCACTTTTAATACATCGGCTAGTTAATAGTACCATAGATACTTAAATACATTATTGCTGCAACTAGTTAGTATTAGATAAAGAATTAAGATATAGAGAATCCATTAATGTTTTCATGACACCATAAAAGATTAATGAGTTTTGAGAGAAAAAGTAATCAGATTACCACTACTGCTATTTTCCACTTCACCATTTTACTTTGTCCACATAAACTTTTGTTGTCTTGGAACATTCAAATTTTTGGTGATAATATTTGGGGAAATATCATAATCATCTTCAGAGCTAGCTTGTAAGAAGAAACATTTTGAAGAAAAAAATCTTTTTTTTAAGGGATTGAAGAGGAGGATGAAGGACACTGTAAAACTTCCAACGAAGAGATAGCTCTGTAAGCCATGAACACTTTAAAGTGAATTTAATTTTATGTGTTATTCAATACAGAAGCATTAATGTATACAATTTGACATTGATGAGACATTTATTGAAGTGTGTATATAGGACTTAGCAGAAAATCAGTCATGGAGGAGGATTTATTAATTCTTATTAACTGAATGAATCCACAGTAGAATTTCAGAATCTGTGTAACTCCTCTCAGGACATTTGTTCCTGTCAGAATGTCCATAGAACATTAGTTCTATGCCAAAATGTTCTTGATATTTGCTCCAATCAACATCAAAATATCTTTGATATTTGGTCCTCTCCAGAAACATTTGGTGTGGACCAAAATTGCTCATGGTCATTTTGAACAGTGCCAAATATGACCAAATACCAAGGATTTCCTGGCATGGAATAAATGTCTTATGGATGTTTTGGATGGGACCAAATGTCCTATCTTCATGTAAGCTGACTGGGCAACTGCTTTCTGTGGCCTTGTTCTGACTTTGACCACCTTATACCTCTTAGCCTTCTTACTGAGGAACTGACTTACATATTTTCCTACAACACTGGGTATTTTTTTCCTCTGGGTACTAACCTTTGACTTTGAATTTACCCTGGGAATTGGAGTAGATCCAGGTAGATAGAGAAGTTATGGCTCTTTCAGCTGAAAATTAAAAAAAAAAAAAAAGCTCTACTCTAACCAACCTAGTCAACTGACTACTGGACTGGACACACTGCTTCCCCAACACTCCCAGTCATCTCAAATCTATTTTTCTTTTTCCATAGACTTTAGCACCTTTTTAACATGATGGCACAAATGATCATGTCTATTATTTATGAGCTATCTCCCCTCAATGGAACATAAGCTCAGTTTGGAGTCCTACAAATGGAGATGAAATTCATAAGGAATAAATGAGTTTATATTTATATAGCACTTTGAAAAATGTCTGCCCATAACAAGCACCATTAATACAATTTCAGTTATATAACAAATTAATAAATAGCTGTTTTAAAAGGCCCTTTGAAATATATAGCTATGGATGGGGTAGAAAAGTCTGAAATGGGATGTTTATGCTTATGTGAAACAGCTTGGTTATAGAATAAAGCTGATCAAAGGCAAGCTGAGTGTGAGCCAAAGCCATAATGACATCACAAGTTTCTCAGTGTCTCGCTGTGCCCATAGCCAGCTATTTCTCTGGATTGTCAAGGTATAACTTTTTTTTGCTTTTTCATGAAGTTAATTTGAGTTGATGTTTCATCACTTGCAACTCATCAAATTATGAATAATATATAGGCCTAGTTCTGCTAACTGAATTTTGATTTTGCATTCTGTTCAGAGACATGTATCCATTCTCATCTCTTTATTCATCAAGTATTTATTAAGTACCTTTTATATACTGAGCTCTACTGAATAAACTGACATGAGTACTGTCCTCAAAGTGCTTACAGTCTATTCAGGTGGAGAGAGAGGTGAGAATTATAAATTATGATAAATGCTATTAAAAATAAGCTGAGTATCAGAAGATAAGGGTATGGTATTCACTTAGGATGAATTATCAGAGGATAGCCTTTCTGAACAATAGCTATTCAAGTGGCATGTGGAATTACAAGAAAGAAGCAATTAGAAACAAAGTAGGTGAAAGAAAATTCAGGGCTGAGAAGAAAAATATGAGTGAAGCCCCAAGATGCCAACTATTTTGGTGTGTTCATGAGTTTGAAAGATAAAGCCTAGTGAGCATGGTGAAGCAAGATGCAGGGAAAGAGTGAAGTGGTAATTAGAGATGGTACCTAACATGAGGGGAAGAGTAGGTCAGTGAAGCTGGGTGAGGACAGAAGCGGTGGCATGTGTCTTGCCTTGGAAATAACTGGAGAAATGTGGACAGGGGACACAGCAGGAGGGAAGTTGGGTTACTAATGGAGTGCCACTCTATTTTTCTTCAGTTTCCCAGAAAAATATGAGGTACACCCATACACAGTGAATGCAATTTGACATTTAAGACTGGGGACTTAAAACTATGCTCAAATTTGTTAAGACTGTCTTGGTAGTATCCTTGATAATCAGTGAGAAAGGATACAGTGTACTTTCCATGCTATACCATTACTTTTAAAAGTGTGTAGCAGGGAAGGTATCTTTCAATGGTTAGCATTAAATATGTATTGATCATCTACATAAGTAATGTTACAAACACTGCAGAACATTTATAACCTGTTCTTAACTAGTATATTCACAGTTACTTTGGAAACAGTGCAGTGCTTTGGACTCAGATTGCTGAAGTATGCATAGTCAATGAGCATAGCTCTTAAATAGCATCCAATGTATAAATGATACTTTTCCAAAGATACATACAACAGTTCTAACAATGTTTTTGATGTGAGAAATGCTTGAAAACTTGCTTAACTAACGATCATGACTGTTTTGTATGATTTTCCCACACAGCATCATCTATAGTTGTACCAGCAAATGGCATCCAAGTACCTCAGCAATGACTAAGTATATGGGACCTGATATATACAAACACCTGGATGTCTTATATGCATCAATTATTTTACAAGACGAAAATGTTTTAAAATTACCAATAGGTTAAAGAACACCTTCATCACTTCACATAATTACTGTGTGTGTGTGTGTTTGTGTGTGTGTGTGTGTGTCAGAGAATGACTGTGTAAAAACATTGAAGACTTTCTCTCCTAGAAACTTTCACGTGTATAAAATATAGTGTTGTTAATATGGTCACCATGCTGTTCATTAGATGCCCTGAACTTATTCATCTTAAAACTGGAAGTCTGTACTCGTGGATCAACATCTCATTTCCCCCACCTCCAGGGCCTGGCAACCACCATTCTACCATTCTGCTCTGATCCCCAGTTGCTGTCCCCCAGCCACCCCCCTCCCCGCCCCCGCCTCAGTTGTGCAGCTCATGAATCAGTCCTCTGGATGGGATGAGAGAGAAATGGGCCTCTCTGCAGCATCTAGAACAGGTGGGGAAGCCAAGCACTTAACTCACATGTTCTCACTTCCCTGATAGGGAATTCTCAGGCTCAGAGGGCTCTCAGGTCCCTGAGCTGCACTGCCCTGGACTCAGTGAGCTCCTCTTACCCTCTTCAATGAGTAACAGTTTCAGACTTCTTTTTGCTCTAATAGTGTGCTGGAACTTCTCTGCTGGACTCCTGAGCTTTGCAAAAGTTGCCAAATTGGTGGTGGAGGTGGTATTCTTTGGTGAAAATTTGATAAAGCAAACAAAAAAATCTCCTATTCTCCTATTTTGATTATGTCCCTCTCCAGGTGATCCCTATTTGTGTTCTTTTGTTTGTCTGTTTGTTTCTTTTTTATGGCTGTTCCTTCAGCATATAGAAGTTCCCAGGCAAAGGATCTAATCAGAGCTGCAGATGCTGGCCTAAACCACAGGCACAGCCACCTGGAACCCGAGCTGTGTCTACAACCTACACCACAGCTCACAGAAATGCTGGATCCTTAACTCACTGAGCGAGGCCAGGGATAGAACCTGAGTCCTCCCAGATACTATGTCAAGTTCTTAACCTGCTGAACCACAATAAGAACTCCTCAATTTGTGTTTTTAACTGAACATCAAGACCTTCCATTATCCCAAATCTACTCTGTAAGAAGTAGTGACTGTTAGAATTTCTGTAACAGTTTTTCTGACTCTTAACTTTCAAAAATTTATTTGAATATGATAGTTCATTGACCAAGCTAATCTGGATCATTCTGATACAATCCTATAAAAACATGCATAAAATACCATTATTTAAACACAGCTGAGATTAATGGGATGGAATGAAATATGCATGTGGAGGGGGGTGTTAAATGTTAGAAATACATAGAGAGAGGATTAAGATGGCAGAATAGAAGGACTAGAGCTCAACTTATCTCCTACAAACAACAAAATTCACAACTAAAAGCTGAGCAATCCCCTCCCAAATGGACCGGAAACCATAAAAAACATACCCCAGTCCAGAAGACAAAGAGGGAGCCACATCAAGAGGTAGGAAGGCCATTTTGTGATATAAAAAACCCCATACCTCCCAGGTGGGAAGCTCCACAGACTGGAAACTAACTGGTTCACAGAGAGACTCACCTACAGGAGAGAGAGTTCTGAGCCCCACATCAAACCCTCACATGCAGGGATCTGCCACTGAGAGAAAGAGCCCCTGGAGCATCTGGCACTGAAGGCCAGTGGGGCTTGTGCGCAGGAGCTCCACAGGACTGGGGAAATGGAGACTCCATTCTTAAAATGTGCACACAGACATTCACCGGCACTGGGTCCCAGGGCAGAGCGAGGTCTCCACAGGAATCTGGGTCAAACCTGACTGCAGTTCTTGGAGGACATCCTGGGAAAACAGGGGTGAATGTAACTTGTTGTGAGGGCGGGACATTGAAGGCAAAGCTCTCAGGAATATTCAGCAACTGCCTTTCTCTGGAGGTGGCCATTTTGGGAAAATCTGGCCGCACCCATCTGTCATCTCTGAGAAGCCCCAGGGAAAACAACAATCCAGGTGGGATCACAGCCCCACCCCTCAGCAAACAGGCTCCCTAAAGACCCCTCAGGCACACAGCTGCCTCTAATCCCATCTGGAGACTAAGCCCAACCAACAAGAGATTAGAATCTGCTCTACCAGTGGGCAGGCATCAGCCCTTTCCATCAGGAAGCCTACAACAAGCCCCCATACCGACTTCGGCCACAAGGAGGGCAGACACCAGAAGTAAGATAGGCTACAACTCTATTATCTGTAAGAAGGTCACCACACCAAAAACCTATAAAAATGAAGAGACAGAGAACTATAACTCAGATGAGGGAGAAAGGAAAAACCCCAGAAAATCAGCTAAGCAATGAGGAGATTCTTAGCCTCCAGGAAAAAGACTTTAGATTGTTGATGCTGAAGATGATGAAAGGCATTGGGAATAAACTGGAGGCAAAGATGGATAACTTACAGGACACACTGACCAAAGAGATACAAAACATAAAGCTTCAACCAGAAGAGATGCAAAATGCAATAACTGAAATAAAAAATTAACTAGAAGCAGCTAACAGCAGAATACAGGAGGCAGAGGAATGAATAAGTGAGGTGGAGGACAGATTAGTGGGAATTACGGATGCAGAACAGAAAAGAGAAAAAAGACTGAAAACAAATGAAGAGAGTCTCAGAGAACTCTGGGACAACGTGAAACACACCAACATCCATATTACAGGGGTGCCAGGAGGAGAAGAGAGACAGAAGGGGACAGAAAAAATATTCCAAGAGATAATAGACAAAAATTTCCCCAGCATGGGAAAGGAACCACTCACTCAAATCCAGGAAGCACAACGAGTACCATATAAAATAAACCCAAGGAGGAATACACTGAGACACATATTAATCAAACTAGCCAAAATTAAAGACAAAGAGAAAATCTTGAAAGCAGCTAGGGAAAAGAAACACGTAACATACAAGGGAACCCCGATAAGGTTGTTGGCAGATTTTTCAGCAGAAACTCTGCAAGCCAGAAGGAAGTGGCATGATATACTTAAGGTGATGAAAGGAAGAAACCTCCAACCAAGATTAATCTACCCAACAAGGCTCTCATTCAGATTTGAAGGAGAAACCAAACCTTCACAGATAAGCAAAAGCTGAGAGAATTTAGCAACACTAAACCAGCCTTACAATAAATACTAAAGGA
This sequence comes from Phacochoerus africanus, assembly GCF_016906955.1. NCBI lineage: Eukaryota > Metazoa > Chordata > Mammalia > Artiodactyla > Suidae > Phacochoerus > Phacochoerus africanus. The sequence continues at coordinate 23,642,945 of NC_062548.1, forward strand.
ACTTCTCTAGGCAGAAAAGAAAACACAGCAACAGGAAACAAAAATTCCACAAATGACAAGGCTCACCAGGAAAGGTATATATACAATAAAGATATGAAGTCATCCATGCACAATTATACCATCAAAATCAGAAATCATGAGGAGAGGTGGGTACAAATGCAAGACACTGGAGTTGAACTTGCAATTAAGAGAACAACAACTTAATCTCATATACATATAGACTCATATCGAAACTTCAGAATAGTTGCAAACCAAAAATCTATAATTGATACACAAACAAGGAATCTCTGTAAAAGAAATATATCTCATAGGAAATAAGTGCATAATCCACCATGAAGGAGGTCATTTGACATCATTCTTGGAATGCTGAAGTCTTCTTAGAACTGATTCTGATTTCCTCTCCATCAAAGAATTTATGATAATTATAATTAAATAATGCAACTGTACAAATAATATAGTTCTACAGTTTTATTACTAATAACCATTTCTGTCCATGGTACAATGTAAAGTCTATAATGTCTTATCACATCACCTAGAATGGTGTAAGGCCTTTATTGAGGAATCAATAAGATGTAACAAACTGTGAGGACATATTTATATAGTTACACTGTTTTTTAACCAATTTATGCATTTTATATTTTACTTATTTTCAGAGGGTGTATTATTTTTGTTATTCTTACCAGTTAAGTTATTCTTTTTATTATGCTATATAAAATATTTAATGGTATATAAGGCTTTCTTCTTTATAAATTTTAGTTGCATAATATACACAATTTTAATATAAGACTAATTTTTAAAGAAAAATTGAAATGTAATAGATAATACTAAATAGTAAAGATGAAAGCCATACAAAATGGGATAAAGTATAGAATAAATTTCCTATTTGTCTCAGCATACTTTCCATTCCACTTCTCCAGAGGGAGTCACTTAGTCTGTTTCTTAAGATCCATGATATAATAATCTGTGTGAATGTAGTTGTGTTTAAATATATGTATTTTATTTTGTAAAGAGAAAAAAGAAAAAAAGAGAAAAAATGCACCAAATGTTATTTCATTCTCAGCCCAAGATTATTGCCACCTCCCTATGTAAGTTATAGCTATAGAGTACCTTCTAGAGAAAAGCCAAAGAAAATTAATAGTAAGTCAGTAAATTAATGCAAAAAAAAAAAGAAATGTAGAGAAAATTTAAGTCCTGAGCCCAAAAAGTAAGTGCTAAAGCTGTGGTGATTTATAGAACTAAGATATGATCTAGTCTTCAGGAGGATGAAATTTTAATACTGAATAGGGACAGAAACTGTGGCTTTCAACCACTCTAAGGCAATGAAATAGATTTGGGACCACCTCAGAGAGCCTGGGCTTTCAAAGAACTGGGCATTACACCACAGAGGATGAGAACAGCTCTGCCCGCTGGCCCAGGGGAGTGTTAAGGGAAGCTTTCTCTGTCAAAGGCTCTAAATAGAAAAAAATTATATATCCAATTAGAAGAACCAAAGTGAGCACTAAGCACAAGTATGACACTCACACTATACCAAGCAAGGAGTGTGGAAATTCCAACCTGAGGCGTTAGTGCTGAAACCAGTTCCAGACTGGGTATTCCCCTCCAGGAAGTGAGCAAGAGCAGAATTGTTCATTATACTTTCCACAATATGAGGTGCATGAGATCCCTACATAGGAAAAAAAATGAACTAAAGATTCAATTACAGATAATAATTACAAACTGCAAGAGGAAACAACATATCATATGGTAGGTGACCCATGACAGGACGATTATATTTCCAAGAAAATAAAAACACAGTGAAAGAGTCTGTCTCTGGGTGAGCATAATTTTCCTGGAGATGCTCTTCCCAGGAGGTTTCTTGTGGAGCTAAGTCAGATTGGCTTTCCATGACTCTCGGCTCAAATTTCTTCCTTCTGTTTACTTGGCACAGGTATGCATGTGGATACTCTATTAGATTTTCCACTTGTGGCCTCTGGACTCCACTCCCAAGCTGGTGCTTCTGTTTCTTCTCCATTCACTTCCTTCCCCAGTACCAGGGCAAATTTGGTGACAACTTTTGCACACTGCCTAGCTGAAATTTTTCTGTAATTCCCTTTCTGACCTGTTATTCCAATGGTTGCTACCCATTACTGTTTCTTGCCTGATGCTACCTTGCTTTAGGAAACATTGACACATAATTCAGAATTTATGGGTTATATTTCTTTCCTGGTTTCACCATCTTTTTTTTTTCATTTTTACTTTTTCTGATAACCTTGGGCAGCCTTATGATCAATTTTATGACTAAAAACTTATATTTACTACCATTCCCTATAAATAAATAGCTTTAGATCTTGTGTTTGAAAATAAATGTTCATTTCACTCTAGCTATGATGATATGGTTTTGGAAAACAAACCAAAAGAGAAAAAAAAAAGAATGAGAACAGAAAGGGAATATCTGACACAGTTATACAAATAATGTTGAAATAAAATATTTTAATATGAAGCTATTTGATCAGAGGAGAGGAGAGGCAATCTTTATCTATCTCTTCCGCATATTTCACCTCTCATGAAATTGTTAAAATCTAACATCCCTCATTCATCTTCTGGTGTGCTGTATGGAACAAGGCAAAAAACATGGAAATAAAACATAATGGTCAGATTGCCAAGGATGCTAAAACCAAATTCTTATTTTCAGAAGCAGCCCATCCCTTAGGACCACAGGGATACTTCCAGTCTCTCAGGCTGAGGATAACTTTTGCTGACAGGATCAGAAAATGGAAAAGAGAATTTAAGGTGCATATTTATAAAATCATACATTGAACAAGAAAGAATTCAAACTCAATGAGACAGCTATATCGATGGTAACTCAGGCAAGACAATCATCAAGTTTCACATCATATGTATTGTTACTTTTTTTTAAGAAAAGAGAATCTTAAGAAGTCTAAATGCAGTTTGATAAACAAAGAATCAAAAGGAGAACTTGTGTTACTGATAATCTCCTATTTATAATATACTTTGCAGAGTTACTAAAGTTTTTGGAGATAGAGAACATAATTTTCATAACAAGGTGACAAACAAGACAGTCCTAAGGATTTGATCTCTGTAGAGAAGGGATTTGATTTTTTAAAATCCAAGTGATCAAAAGATCTGGCAGTTTGGAATGCAATACATTTTTAATAAAGATGCAACATAATTTGAAATGAAATATTTAGAAGGATAAAGCAAACTATTTGGTATTCAGAAAAAAAATGAAAAAAAGGAAAGTCTTTAAATAAGTAGGATTTAGAATGTAACAGAGAATAACTGTAAGGTAGATGAATAAATTAAAAAAAATTACAATGTGACATAAGGAAGATGTTATAAAAATAAACTTGACTAGAACATGTTTTACTATATTAAGTACTGTATTCTGCTTTTAAAAAAATGTCTTTAGCAATACCTTAGAAGAACATCAAGCTGAATTGTTTTTGTGTTATGTAGAGAGAATTTCTGTTTCATAATGCAAGCACATTAATGGATATAACTTTCTGCTCAATCTGGATACATTTTATAGGAAATAATAGTGAGGTCTCTGCACTGGTTTAGACTGCAAAACATTTCTTTTAATGTCATACAAAACCTTCAGTGTATAATATATTTTGTCTATGATATATTTTCCATAAAAATCAGTGATGTGAGTGGTTGATTTGTATCATATTTTATGCTATAGTTCAAGAGTGAATTCTGTAATGTGTCTGCCTCTATTAATATCAAAGAAGCATGAAAAGTGTCTTCTGCTCCAATTGTGCACCTTAGATATTTCCTCAAATGATAGATTTCAGGGACAAAATACCACTGGCTAAGCAGTTCTCTTCTAAAACAAACAAATTTTAAAAATCACATCTATTCTAGGGAATGAAATGCCTTGAAATTATCTAGGAAACTGAGCCAAGTGTGGGAAATAGTACACATCAAGTTCAAAATATCATCAACCTCTTTAGGTGAAACAACTGTGATTGCTCCAGAAAAGACATCTATCTGTCTTCTCAGCAAAGAAATTGTTGCATTATAAAATGAAATGCTTGCATTATTTAAAACAACATATTTGATTTCACTAATGGAAGAGAAATACAAGAAATAACCTGGTCTTAAAACTGGTCATCATGGGCAAAACATTCTCTTACATCAACCATACAAATATTTTCTTAGGTCAGTCTCCCAAGGCAACAGAAATAAAAGCAAAATTAAACCAATAGGACTTACTTAATCAAACTGATAAGCTTTTGCACAGCAAAGGAAATCATAAAATATATATATATAATCTATGGAATGGGAAAAATTAGTTTCAAATGATGCAACTGACCAGTGCTTTATGTCTAAACTATACAAACAACTTATATAACTCAACAGCAAAAAAACCAACAAGCCAATTGAAAAAAATGGGCAAAAGACCTGAATAGACATTTCTCCAAAGAAGATATACAGATGACCAATAAGCACATTAAAAAATGCTTAACATCACTGATTATTAGAGAAATGCAAATCAAAACTACTATGAAGTACCACCTCACACCAGTCAGAATGGCCATCATTAAACAGTCAAAAAAAAAACCCCACAAATGCTGCTTGGAATTCCCGTCATGGCTCAGTGGTTAATGAATCTGACTAGGAATCATGAGGTTGCAGGTTCAATCCCTGGCCTTGCTCAGTGGGTCAAGGATCCGGCATTGCCATGAGCTGGGGTGTAGGTCGCAGATGCAGCTTGGATCCTGCATTGCTGTGGCTGTGGTGTAGGCCAGTGGCTACAGCTCCGATTCGACCCCTAGCCTGGGATCCTCCATGTGCCACGGGAGCGATACAAGAAATGGCAAAAAGACAAAAAAAAAAATTTAAAAAAATGCTGGAGAGGTTGTGGAGAAAATTGTTTGTGGGGATGTAAATTGGTACAACCACTATGGAAAACAGTATGGAGGTACCTGAGAAAACTAAATATAGAACTAGCATATGATCCCGCAATCCCTCTCTTGGGCATATATACGGCTCTGATTGGACCCCTAGCCTGGGAATGTCCATATGCCATGGGTGCGGCCATAGAAAAAAAGACAAAAAAACAAAAAAACAAAAAAAAAAGAAAGAAAAAAAAGAGAAAGACAAATACCATATGATATCACTTATATCTGGAATTAATGTAGGGCACAAATGAACCTTTCCACAGAAAAGAAAATCATGGACATAGAGTACAGACTTGTGTTTGCCAAGTGGGAGAAGGAGGGAATGGGATGGACTGGGAGTTTGGGGTTAATATATGCAAAATATTGCATTTAAAGTGGATTAAGCAATGAGATTCTGCTGTATAGCACAGGGAACCATATCTAGTCACTTGCGATGGAACATCATGGAGGATAATGTGAGAAAAAGCATATATATATGCTTTATATATATATATATATATATATATATATATATATATATATATCTGGGTCACTTTGCTGTACACTAGAAATTGACAAAACACTGTAAACCAACTGGAAAAACTGGAAAAAATAAAAATCATATAAAATATTAAAATGTCAGAAATGAATCCGACAAGGAACCATGAGGTTGTGGTTTTGATCCCTGGTCTCGCTCAGTGGGTTAAGGATCTGTTTTTGCTGTGAGCTCTGGTGTAGGGCACAGGTGGCTTGGATCTGGCATTATTGTGGCTGTGACATAGGTCAGCAGCTACCTAGGAACCTCCATATGCCATGGGTGCAGACCTAAAAAGACAAAACACACACATACACACACATTAAGTGTATGTTGGGGATCAGTCCCATGGGAATGAGCCCATAACCTGTGAGATCTGATGTTATTTCCAGGTTGATAGTATCATAATTGAGCTGAATTTCAGGACCCCCAGTTATTGTCTGAGAATTGCTATGGACATGTAGGGAAAACCCCCCATACCCTCACACATCTGAACTGGGTTTAGAACCCTTAGTAACCTTTGGGAGTGGACTCGCTAGAACAATAGCACAGGGGACCCCCAGTGTCCACAGATCCAACTACAATACAAGAGATGCATTGCCTTAGTTTTCCGCATCAGATTTGTGTGACATTTTACATACAAATTATTTTTATAGCTAAAATTATAGTTAGGGAGAGACTTCAATCAGTAGACAAGGGAAACTAGCTGTTTCTCATGACATTTAATCACATTTTACTTTTCAATGCCTCTAAAATACATTTGTCATTTAACAATCATAAAACTCTGACAGAGAGGTGTTGATATTCACCTTTTCAGGATCAGAGGAGTGAGCCTTATAGAGGATTAGTGACAATCTCCCAAAAAAATGCAAATGGAATTTGTTTATCAGGAATTAGCCGCCTTTCTAACTCTGGGATCCAGATCTAGGTTTTTTTTTTTTTTTCTATTACGTTTTTTTTTTCTATTACATCGTGACTATACCCTTAGGAGTTATTTGATCAATATGACCAATAAAAATATGAAATCCAGTAATTTGCAAGCTTCTTGAATTTTCTCTATTTTCCCTTCCTTCCCATAACATAATGAACTTTACCCTTTAAGCAGTGGCAGGAAAAAAATCTTGACAAGTCTCACAAACTACACTGCCATTCTGTCTTACTTTATTATTATACTTATAGCATTAAAAATTCCCAACAGGGTTATGAGCCTTGAGTAGAAAGAAAATGGAATAATATTTCTATGAGGTGTTTAACGTGACATTCCATGACTATGGGAACTTGAGACTCCTATACTCATTTCATAGATAAGAAAATAGAATTGAAAAGAGATTAATTAATTTGTGAAGATCACATAATTAGTACTGTGCTCAGGCAAATGGGCTTCAGAGTTTATTTCAGAATACTTTGCTCTAGCAGGCTTCCCTCTCCTGTTTTCTCCAGGTACCTCTTGTGAAAATTTTCCCTTTTTTATGGCACCCTCTAATACCCCAGTGCAAGAAGCAGCTGTGTTCACTCAAAAGAGGTGTGCTTGCTGGAGGAGGAGTCTCCATATTTTTCTTCTAAACATGTTAGTCCATCTATTTCCTTCAAGTACACTGTCTAAAATACTTTTTGAGATAAAGCTCCTGCAGCTGAATCACACTAGGTATAGATTATGGGTCATTATTCTGGTTATAAGTAATTGCCTTTTAAGAACAATGATTATTGAGGAATTTGGGGGTAAATTCCTAAAATTTAGGGGAAACGTTTTGAGCATCAGGGCCTTCAGTTTGTATGATCATGTTCTCCTTAGTGTGTTAAAGCTGGTCTTTCTCTGAAATTTTACTTTATTGGTATTTGAGTCACTTGCTTTGAAGGGCTCCAGAGGGGAGTCAGGGAAGGGACCTGGTCTAGAGAGGGATCTAAGAAGGCCCAGTGGAGTAAAAGTGAGTAGGGCCAGCTTCTGTGAGGGTACCTCTATTAGGGTTGTAACTAGACAGGTCTAAACCAGGTTATGTGTAAAAAGCAGAAACATTTGGGAGAGGAGGTGAAGAGAACTACAACAGAAAATGTTGTTTGAAGAGTTTCTGCACGGTGAGTTAAGGATTGGCACTGTCTCTGTGGTGGCATGGGTTGGATCCTTGGCCTGGTACAGTGGGTGAAAATGATCCGGCACTGTTGCACCTCTGGCATAGGCTACAGCTGTGGCTTGGATTCAGTCGTTGGCCCAGGACCTTCTATGCTGTGGGTGTTGACATTAATGGAAAAATAAAGGAAAATGTGGTTTGAAATCTGCCTAGGAGCTTCCTAGGGAGTTTCTGGGATGGATACAGGAACATTTATAACCTCTTTTATTACTGCAAGTTTGCTGAGAAGAGGTGATAAGAAAAAGATTGAAATGATAGTTTACAACTTACACAGAACTTACTAAATATTGTAATTAAACATATACATCCTAAGTGTCATTCCAAATTTTTATTAATACTGGAGATTCTGGTGGATACCAGGAAAAATCCTTCCCTAAGAGAAGTATGTTCTTAAATATAAATTGAGTTAGCCTGGCACAACTACACAGAGTAGCAAAAAATGGCGACATGAATTTGAATAAAAAGAGAAAATAAAAGAAATGTACACCAGTTTTTAGATTTGTCTTTTTCAAAGATTATTGCTCCATGAATTTTTTATTTTTCTGTTGATGGCAAATGTTTCATTAGAAGCACTGGGATTTTTTCAGGATAGTTATTTCTCATAAAAAAATATTTATCAGCCATGGAGAACATCTCCAACTCTTGAGTAAAGTAGGAGGTTACTATTAGGGCGATGTTAAGGTTTTCCCTGAGAGAAATGCAATATGACAATTTCACATTTTCAGAAGACAAGTGCAAAAAAAATAAAAGCCCAGAGAAAACAGTCCCTAACATCCAAGAGTAGTAACTGACCATCTAGGAGTTAAAAGACATCAAGATAAGTTTCTGAACAAGAGACATGGGCCAAAAGCAATTATAATTATATCAATAAAGCAGCTATGACTTTAATTTGTACAGCATATTGCCATAAACTATTCTGTTTGTCCAGGATGTCCCAAAGGCTATATATTAATTTTGATCTTAAGCTCAGGTAAATTGCAAATGTAAATGTTGAACATATACCAGCAGCTTAATATAAAAACCAGTGTGTGCTTTTCATAAAAATTTCAGACCCGCTAAGTCTCTCTCAGTATATTCTTTTTCACTTTCTCCACTGATTATTTAATCTCCTTTCTCTTAGCCAGAAGCAAACGTGACCAGAAATTTAGAGAATTATGACTGCAATTTTTTATGTAGGGAACATTCATGAGAGCGAGAGGAAATTCAGCTTGAACAAAAGTAAAATTATCTTATTGTCTAAGATAGAGCCTGGTGTTCCTAAGAAAACATAGGGAGAATGAAACTTAGATGAGGAAGAGAAGAAAAGCAGGGAGATAGAATGCAGTAAAGAAAGAGGGGGAAAGGAGATAAAAGCAAAAGAAACAGGGAAGGCAAGAAAAAGACAAAGGAAAAAGCACAAAGAGATTCTGGAGTATGTTGGATGTAATACTTAGCCTGGTCCAATATTTTCCTCTGTATATCCTTTCTCTCTTACTGTTTGACCATATTATCATTTTCATCCTACCCACTGGAGTCTTTACTTAGATTCTGACCCTTGGACATCAACACCAAACAGATCCAAATTGTGCCATTCCACTAGAACCCTGGCCACTCTGCCTAACCCTCATCCTACAAAGTCAGGATACAGAATCCATTTTGCTAGAATGAAGTAGAGCTAGCATACATTTTCACATTCCATCTAGGTAGATTTCATTTGCATATATATAGGTGGCCTCGGCTCTCTAATTTCCTAATTTCATTTTTCAATAGAAAAAAGGAAGCAAGTAATGCATTCTCAACATGCATTATGTTTTGATCAAAATATACCAACTCCAGAGACTGAATATATAAACAGGTAATATCCAGACTATATACGATAATGGAACTCTGGCCCAGATAAGAAACACAGAACAAACCACAAACTTTGCTGCAATCATTCCTGAATTGTCAAGACTTGGCCAATGACTACTTATTTCCATATGTATATTGCCCTCCTTTCAACTTAGGACAAACTGGAAAAAGCCAATGGTTCTCCTCACCAACCACATAAGCTGCAGTGGTCTAGTTTGCCCACCCCCAACTTCTCAACAGGAACAATACCCAGTCAGTGAATAACTAAAGCTTACCTTTTTCTTTCCACTATAAAACTTTTTCACTACCCTCCCTTTGTGTCTTTCTAACAAAAACAATGATGGCTGACTCCCTTGCTAAAGCAAGTTATGAATAAACAGGCTCTGTTCGCAGTTGGGTAGTCTTCATTTACTCCCCCACACACATTTTTAAGGCTAGTTTTTTTAAAAAACAAGAAATTAAAATGAACAAACAACAACAATCTGTTTGTGCCTCCTTCCTACTCTGGTAACATTCCCCTATATATGCTTTTTCTTTCTCCAACCTGTGGGAAAGGAATAATTCAGGTTGCTTAGCAATAGGGATTAGTGCCAGTTTCTTGCTTAAGTGGACTTAAGCTACCAAAAGTCAAGCATGGGGGTTTGAAAATTTTTCTTCTTTGTACACGTTGATTTGGTAGGTAGTGACCTGGGTAAGCATTCTGTAAATGCAAAATTTCCTTGCGGCAAGCTCTAAGGGAGTGTTAGCTACAGAGTAAGGCTGTCTTTTAACCTAGGCTTTCAGTAATTAAGATGACATCTGAGCTTGGCCTAATTATTGATTTGGAAGATGGGAAAATATTGAGACTCTCCCAAGCACCAACAGGTCTTTATGCTTTGTTCTTTTCTTTTGCCTTTTTTCTTTCTGACATTAGAAAAAGAAAAAGAAAATACTGCCTTGCTTCACCGGAAAACAAACAAAAAACCAAAACTGAAAATTACAGGTCCCTGTTAAAATCATAAGAAGTCCTGTTATTTATTTTATTTTTTCCAAATGCTTGTTTTTTTTCATGCAATCTCACTTGTTTTTTAATTTTGCAAATTTATAATTTTTGCACTTTCACTGTGTGGGTGTGTGCAAATGAGCCTAATGTGCTTCTGTTAATTTTCACACTGTTTTCTGCTGTGTTCCTGCTGGGCTGCCAAAATCAACTTGGAAAAAATGGAATTACTGTTACCTGGGTAATAGCAAATTATTATTATTACTATTTTTATTGTCATATATGAAAAACAATCATTTTAACCAAACAAGTAAAATATCTTGCATTATATTATTTTACTTCAGACCCCTGGGTTGGCTTTTAGAGGTCCCCAGGGACACCAAGTCTGTGATTAAAAGTTTGCTCCAGAGAACAGACATGAGGGTCTAGTTATATGGATAGAAACGCCAAGCAATGACAAAGAGATATTTGTAAGAGAAATGATGAATCTACTTTGTCTAAGATTTGAAAATATTTTGAATTCTTTCTCATCTTTAACTTCTTTGCTATTTATTTAAGAGTGTTCAGCTAGTTCCTTTCACTGGAACTTATGATGCATAGAAGATGAAACAAAAAAATAAGATGTTCCTTTCCAACATCAGGCTAATTTAGGACTCCACTACTGGCAAAATAAATACTACAGATGATTCCAACATTGTAAATGACTTTTCTACAGGAATGTGGCTGCATGCTCTGAATGTTCCCACATTTTTTTTTTCTTTTCTCTTTCTCAAGGAAGGAAAACAGAAAATAAAAATAGGAACTTTTCCCATTATGGATCTGGAGGTTAAGAACCCAACTAGTATCCATGAGGATACAGGTTCAATCCCTGCCCTCATTCAGTGGGTTAAGGATCTGGCATTACTGCAAGCTTCAGTGTAGATCACAGATGTAGCTCAGATCTGGCATTGCCGTAGCTGTGGCATAGGCAGGCAGCTGCAGCTCCTGCTTTGACCCCTAGCCTGGGAACTTCCATATGCTGCAGGTGAGGCCCTAAAAAAAAAAACAAATAAAAAAAGAAAGAAAAGAAAAAGAAAATAATAACAGGAAATAAAATGAAAACAAAACTCAAACTATACTTTTAGTGAAAGTAGGAGTTAATGGAAAACTCATAAACTCCAAATGATATATAAGTATTGCTAATACCACCTGACACCAGAAAACTTTCAGCACTGAGAGTTTCAGTCAAGATCTGGGAGAGGAAGAGGGCTAAGTGCTTGTTGGCTTAAACATAACAAATATTTAAATAATGTTGATTTAAGTGTTAGGTATTATTTGAAGTGATTTATGAATATTAACTCATTGAAGCCTGGTAATAACCCTGTAACCTCTTATTATTATCCACTTATTTCAGATAAAACAAATAAAAAGAGGTGTAGAGCTTCGATAGCAATGACGCACAATGATTCAAATATTTCCTCTAAAGAGGAGGGATAATGAGCAAAACTAATAGACTAGGTAGAGAGAAGAGGCCCAGAAATCCCAAAGGAACTAGAGGTGAAGCTATGATGGAATGTCTGTGTCCTTCCAAAATTCAAATGTTGAAATCCTAACTCCCAAAGCAGTGGTATCTGAGGTAAGGCCTTTGGGGAGGTGATTAGGTATTGAAGGCAGAGCCCTCATAAATGGAATTCATGCCTTTATACAAGAGATTCCAGTAAGCTCCCACATGCCTTGCACCATGTGATGATACAGCAAGAAGATGGCATCTGTAAACTAGGAAAAAGGCCCTCGCAAATTCCAAATCTGCTCGTCCTTTGACCTTGGACTTCTCAACCTTCAGAACAACAAGGAAAAAAAAAGTAAGGTGCCCTTGAGCTATGCTACCAGAGACTATAATGATCCTCCTCCAAAAAGAATCATCTGTTAATAACTTTCTGAGGAGTTCCCGTCGTGGCGCAGTGGTTAACGCATCCGACTAGGAACCATGAGGTTGTGGGTTCGGTCCCTGCCCTTGCTCAGTGGGTTAAGGATCCGACTTTGCCGTGAGCTGTGGTGTAGGTTACAGACGCGGCTCGGATCCCATGTTGCTGTGGCTGTGGTTTAGGTCAGCGGCTACAGCTCTGATTTGACCCCTAGCCTGGGAACCTCCATATGTCGCGGGGAGTGGCCCAAGAAATAGCAAAAAGACAAAATAATAATAATAATAATAACTTTCTGAAAATCCGGCTCATTCAGAATTGAGCAGCAAAACAAGAATGAGTACAGAATTTTAAAAAAATTGCAATAAAAGAAAAGATAGAAGGCAAAATAATCTGTGTATTTAAAAAAATTACCCAAAACTAACCAAAAAATGATGAAAACTCTTCCTCCAAATTCCACCACAAAATAATGACTAATGAATGACTAATGACTACTGAAGCAATCAAATATATACATAAGAGGAAAAAAAGGAAGTGATGACCAGATAACTAGAGAATATAGGGGTTAAAAAAAAAAAACAAAAAAACAGAAACCTAGCATTCTTAAGAAAGGATTTTTTATTAAAAGACAAAGAGTTCATAAATAAAGACAACATAAGAAGGAATGCAAGGTAGAACAGACATCATGTATTTGTGTAAAGAAAAGGGGAAAAAAGGAAACATAATAAAAAACAAGGACACTAAAAAATGGCTATCTATAACCAGCACCCAAAGGAGAGAATATATTCTATACCCTCCAAAAATGGAATAGAGCAAGTATTTAAAATGCAGCTCAAAAAAAAAAAAAAAACTCCTAAAGTAATGGAAAATTAAATCTACATATTGAAAGGAAACACTGTATGTCAGGGAAAACTGACCCCAAGTAGTGAACACAAACATATGTTCTAACTTTAAAGTTAAATATGTTTTAAGAAGGCAAATAAATATATGCAGCCTCTTATAAGTAAAATAAAGTCAAGTTGTTGGAAAGCTTTTTTCAAATGAAATTCAATGCCAGGCAATAATGGAGAAGTATCTTCAAGAAACTCAAGGAAAGAAATGGCAAGTCAAAGATTTTATATCCAGACAAAATTTTATTCAAATTTAAATGATACTCTCAAAGAGATTTAAATTTAACAACTCTGTCAATATTTCTCAATGAGGTCAGTGTGAGCAAATACTAGAGAATAACCGATCAATGACTGAGAAAATAACAGCAAAGGCCCAGTGATAGGCTGAATATATTTAATTGCAGATCCAATACCAAAATGAAAGCAAGCACAGAATTTTTAGAACAGAATGTAAATTTTGTAAACTATAAAAATGTAAAAATGATACAAATAACAAAAAAAGGGGAGAGAAAGTAATTATTAAAATGTGTGATACTGACTTATTGCTAGTAGCTGCAATTAAAACCTTTAATTTCTTTAATGATATACTTGAGTTTTCTACCAATTACTGAAAGCTAAGTATTGAAATCTCTACCCATAAGTGTAGATTTGCTTATTTTTCCTTTTAGTTCTGTCAGTTTTTCCTTCATATGTTTAAAGTATGCTAATAGGCACATATAAATTCAATTTAGTATTGCCACGACTTCCTTTTATCATTTTTATTTATTTATCATCTTCATTTATAGTAAACTTCCTGATCTCTCAGTCCACTTTTTCAGGTAATAACAGGGCCACTCCATATTCCTGATGATTTACATGTTGTTGTCTTCCATTTTTTTACCTGCAATATACATGCAGCTTCATATATAAAGTATATCTCTTCTCTGGTAAGCAGTTGAGCTGAAATTTGCCTATTTAGTCAGTACTAATTACATATAATGTAATTATTGATGTAGTTGTATTCAAGCCCATTTGCTTGCAATTATTCTTCTTAAAAATATTTTTATTATAGTTGATTTACAAGGTTCTGTCAATTTCTGCCTTACAGCAAAGTAATCCAGTTATACATACATATACATTCTTTTTCTCACATTATCCTCCATCATGTTCCATCACAAGTGATTAGATATAGTTCCCTGTGCCATACAGCAGGATCTCATTGCTTATCCATTCCAAATTATTATTCTTTTTTATGTTTTCAATTGTTCTATACTTTCTGGAGTTCTTTGAATTAATTAGGTACTTATTGATATTCCACTTTATCTCCTCATTTGAGTATTTTGTTATACACCTTTACTTTTCAATGTTTTCTTAAAGGTTTCTTATATGAATTCTTAATCATAGTCCATCTTCAAATAATATTATATAACTTTAGTATAATTCAGGAGTGTTAAACAGTATACACCCATTGACATCTCTGCCCTTTGTGCTATTGTCACACACATTTTAGTTTTTCGCTATAGACTTTATAGTTTATATTACTGTTTGTACATTAAACAGTCATCCTTTATCATTTAAATATATTAATAAATGAGAAAATATGTTTTTTATCTTTGCCATCCCCACTGCTCTTTAAAAGACCTTCCTGTAGATCCAAGTACCGTACTGATAAAATATTCTCTCAGCCTGAGAAACTTCCTTTGGAATTGCTATCAGGGAAGATCTACTGAGCATTAGTTTTTTTAGCTTTTGTTTAGGTGAAATTGTCTTTGTTTTTGAAACTGAATTCTAAGCTAAAAAAATTAATTTTTTTCTTACGATATTTTAAATATACCAATCCACTGTCTCTTGGATTTGCATTTGTTATGAGAAGACAAATGTAATTTGAATCATTATTCTGCTGTATGTAATGTGCTCCCACCTTTCTCCACCCAATACACTTAATATATTTACAGTTAACTTAGTTTTATGTTAAGAACTTAATTTGACAAAGAAGCACTTACATGTTGTATTCTTTGTATTCTCTCTAGAATTTACTGATATCCTGTTATTGTGGACTATACTTTTTTTAATCCAATTTGGAAATATTTTGTGTGTTACTCCATCAAATATATTTTTCTGCATAAATCTCCTCCAAGACTTCCTTTCCATGAATATTAGAAACTTAATACTTTACAATAGTTTACTGAAAGGTGGCTCGTTTGTTGATGTATTTTTCTCTGTGCTTGAATTTTATAGTTTTTCCTAGTATTTGGATTTCATATCACAGAACTTTTCAGTGCCTAATATGATGGTCAGCCTATCTAGTATTTTTTTTCACTTAGTTTTTGTATTTTTTAATTCTATGATTTCCATTTTAGATCTTTTATATTTTCTATTTCTGTTAATATTTCATCTGTTGAATTATTTTGCCCATGTTTTCATTTTCATCTTCATCATTAAATGTATCATTAAATGTATTTATAATGCCTAAAGTCCTTAAAAGCTAATTCCAACAACCGTATCAATGCTAGTTCTGTTTCTACTGTTTTTTCTGTTCCTTGATGATGGAGATATATTTGACATACAGCACTGTATAAGCTACAGGTGTACAGCATAATGATTCAACTTACATATATAGTGAAATGATTACCCAAATAAGTTTTGTTAACATACATCATCTCATATAGACACAAAATAAAAGGAAAAGAAAAGAAAAAAAATTTCCCTAGTGATGAGAACTCTTAGGATTTACTCTTTTAACAACTGGGTCACATATTTTTAATTTATTCACATGCAAAGCAATTTTTAAACTTTATGTTGAATAGTCTTGATGATACTTTGATGAGAGTATGAATTTTCTTGTTTCCCTTTAAGTAATATTGAGTTTGGTTCTATAAAATTGTTTATATTATATAAATGAGGTTGAACAATTTGATTCTTTTCTTGATGATTTACATTTTTTTTCATCAAATCATGTCTAGCTTTGCTCATGTTTGTGGCTTGTACACACCCTTACCCTTTTCTTTTCTTTTCTGTAATGTTCGTACCCATGGTATATGGAAGTTCCCGGACCAGGAGTGAATCTGAGCCATAGCTGCAAGCTACATCACAGCTGAAGCAACACCAGATCCTTAACCCACTGTTCTGGTCTGGGGATTGAACCTGAGTCTCTGCAGTAACCTGAGGTGCTGCAGTTGGATTCTTAACCCATGGTATCACAGTGGGAATTCTAACACACACCATTACTCTTAAGGTGTGGTATTTCTGAATTCTCAGCTGAATACCTGGCCTAAATCTTACTATTAAGCCACAGCCTTAAGAGACTTGCAGGCAGATTTCTGTACCTCAGCTTCTCAAGTATTGTGCCTCTTGAAAGGCAGCTGCCTCAACAGTACCACATCATGTACATTATGGGCCTCCTCAGCTCAGTGAAGTTACCATGCTTTGCTTTGTCTCCATCTCTCCGATACATTATCTGGAAGGGACATAAAGCAGAATCCAGAACAATCATGTACATTGCCTATTTGTTTCCCTTCTCTCAGGAAACAGAGACATATTGTTATTTCATATATTTGGCTTAGAACTGTCATGTTTAGGGTGGGAAGATCAGTCAGGTACAAGTTCCAACATCATGACCATAAGCAGAATTTGTCAATTTATTATTACCATTATTATTATTATTATTATTTTAAATCCTTTTTTTTTTTCTTTTTAGGGCTGCGCCCGTGGCATATGAAGGTTCCCAGGCTAGGTGTCGAATCGGAGCTACAGATGCTGGCCTATACCACAGCTACACAGGATCCAAGCTGCATTTGCAACCTACACCACAGCTCACAGCAATGCTGGATCCTTAACCACTGAGTGAGGCCAGGAATCAAACCCACAACCTCATGGTTACTAGTTGGATTGATTTCTGCTGTGCCATAACGGGAACTCCTAAATCCAGTTTATTTCTGAAAATTATGAATATATTTTATTTTGTTTATGACTATTCTGAAATGATTTATATCAGTAAATAATTATTTATTGAGTGTTCTATAGGTTCTTTGAACTATTCATAGGATTAAAATTTATCTAAAATTACTACTAAATAGTATCCCTGTCTTTAAGTATTTCCCAACTTTATTGAAAAGTAAGACAGATACACTGAAGGTGGCACTCTGCAAATGTCACTGCATAGATGATCAGGGTGTTGCTGCACTTGGTGTGGATAGCATCTATTTATACATTTCAAGAAAAGTATTCCTCTCTCAGAGAAGTTTTGGAGAAGGAAAACAGTAACTGTTGTTATTGTTACTGTTACTTTTCCTAGATTCACATAACTATTACCAGTGATAGATACAGAGGGATACAAGCTTCTATGTGTTCTTACTCTGTGCTGAAAAACATCTTCTATCCAATACCTACCACCAAAAGTAAAAGAACATGAAATGAAATGAAATGAAACAAAATAAAATATAATGATCTCATAAGCTGTTAGCAGGTACAGCCTATGATTTCTAGAGCTGTAGCCTCCCACAGAGATGTTTCTGAGTCAGGCCTTACTGGTTAATGATATGAGTCAGCTGCCTCACCTTCTCCAGGTAATTGATCTTGAAGTCAGTTTTGTGAGCATGCATTAAGACTCAGCCAGTAATGTACTGAATGTCATTTCTAGTTTGCAACCTTTTACACTCCCTTAGTTTTCAGCCCAGTCCATCTCACTGGGCTTCTGTTTTGTCTCACCTGCCTAGAACGCAAGTCTCTCACCAGACCATGAACTTCTTCCAAATCTGCACTTGCTTCCTGACATTCTTACCAGTCCATTTAGCCTTCCTCCACGAGAAGAGGGTTAAAAAAGTTATACTTTGACCATCCAAATCCAAACTTTTAAAACATTTTGATAATTTATGCCAGGGGAAGGATAGGGTAGAAGCATTTGAAATCAGAGTAAATTCAGAAAAGCTCCTATGTGTGTTGCTAATTCTGTTTTCCTTAATAACACCTAAACAATTGAACTATTTACCCATAACATGGATGACAGTAGTTACATTTCCATATCCTTATTTGTTTGTTTATCCCAACAAGAAGCAGAGGATCTCTGAATCAGGAAGCAGATCAGAATATCTTATCAACACTGATTCACAACACTCCAGCTCCCTGCAGGCTGACACACTGAGGGTCAGATCTGTTTGTGCCACTGAGGAAGGACTCTGAAATTATAAGATCTAGAACTTATCTAGAACACCTGGCATATGTGCCAAGAAAGGGGTGTGTGCGAATGTATTTGCTGTGGATTACAAACATATTTTCTCTGGGTTAGAAGATAAGGTTTGTAAATTTGTATTCCCTTTAAAACATAATCAAAGATCCTGGAGGAGGTACATCTTTAAATCCATCTGAAGCAGTTGACCATCTCTGATTTCCAAGGTATACTGACCATTCCATCATCATTTAAGTAAGGTTACCAATAATCTTTGGTCACCAAGTCATGGTAGAAAATATTCATTCATGAGACATGAATGTTGAGGTTGACTTGATCTGAACATAAATCTCTTTACAATCTCTACCAGCATATATCTTCCAGTGTCTCAAAATCCCATAGTCCTATGCCAGCTCCTAACTCATCATCATTACTGCTCTCTTTGCATACTGTGCAAAGATGCAGTGGCTTCTTAGCATTCTTCATTTCTCTGTGCCTTAAATGCATGGTCCCAGCACCTTTCCCATCAGCAAGTTGCAGTTCCACAGTGTCTCATCCCCAAACCTTCCAGAGTTAAAATATTAGAAGGCTTCACATAAGTTCTCTCAATCCCCTATTTAACATGAGATACCAAAGAAAGGTGAAGAGAACTAGAAGGAAAAGGAAAAAGCTCTCAGAAGACTATAATATGAACTACATATGGTTGGCTAAACTTAAAAGAAAAGCAACATATTCATTCAGTTAATCATGGACAAAGTATGTTTTGTGACCTGCTGGGAAACTAGCATTTATACTTATTTTTTATGTGGCCAAATGTTGAGTTTTGGCTTCCAAATAACATTAAATAAGCTGTGAAACAGAATCCTTTTTGCTGACTTGTAACTGATGTGAGCTTTCAGAAACCAGTTATAATTTTTTAATATAGAAAAGTAGGAGGAGAAAAATGCCACATTATGTTACTGTCTGGATAAGTCTAGTTGTCATTAAACAGAGACTTGTATGAGTACATGTGATTTACTTACAGAGTTTAGAAAATGCAAACTGAATAGATAGCTTAATAGATCAAAAACAGAAAGTGAAAGTTTCCTTCCCCACTTCAAACTCACTACTACCTTCTCTCCCTCATCTCTCATTCTTTCTCTCTCTCCTTCTCTTTCTCCCTCTCTGTAAACAAACTCTCACACATAAATACACACATATGCATGTGATTTTATTTGCATACTATTTGGAATTTTTATAAACATCACGTGTGTGCTATTGTGTGTATTTCTTGCTGACATTTTTATGCCTGATATAGCTTTTTATATCTTCTTTTTAAGTGAATACAGTGATAATATTAATGTAGTACAATTCCACTACAGTTTATATCATTTATAGAATCAGAAACCTATTGGCAGGCATGTTAGCTGTTCTAGAGTCATTTTCACTATTTTTAACAGCACTACTAAATCAACGTCTTTATATATTGATATAAGTATTCATTTAAAATTCTAGAAATTGGATTTTTAGGTAAAGTGGTAATTGCATTTTACATTTTGATATAGTTTGTCAAATTTTCATCCAGAAAGTGTGCAATAGTGGCTACATATTTCCCACTCTAATGCACAGCATAGGGGAGTTGGACAATGATTTGGTAAGAAATGCAATGACTTCAGGCATGGGGAGGCATGGAGGCCTTTAATTGAACTTTGCTTAACATAACCCTACATACACATACATATGTACAAGTATTAAAATTTAGAAGATTAAAAAGCAATTGTTAGCACAAGTGGGAATTTACAGGAATTTACATTTTCACTATGGTAATGCTTAAGTTTTATGTGTATAAAGTAATTTTACACAGGCCAAGTAATTATAGAGATAAAAAAATACACACCCAAACAATTCAATAATATGAAATGTGATTTTGAACATCTCCTTTTTTTTTTCTTTCAATAGGAAAGAGAAGAAAATAAAATTATTCTTCTTGAGGAAAAGTTAACTTAGTAAGCTAAGTAATCAGAGTAAAAGCTTAAGAAAAATTTGAGAGTAGCGTAACTATTCAGATTCAAGTTTTCCGATGTCCATAAAATTCCAGTAAGGGGATCATAGTAAAATGTCTGAGTTAAGTACATAAGATACAAATCCTACTAATATCCAGGAGAAAAAATAAAAATAAACAAAATGAAATAAAAATCCTAAGAAGGAACACAGAGGAACACTCTTTTTAAATTCCTCCTTTGTAACTTTTTATGTACACTATAGACTCTCTTCTGCATAATTTTTCAAGAATACTAGTATGAAGTATTTTTCTTAATCAGTCAACTGAAATTCTTGTTATACAAGGACACCATAAATATAACATGAGTGTTAGTTTTTTAAAAATTTTGTATTTATAAATATAATAAATAATAAAAAATGAAGATTATAAAAATTAAAGAAACTAAATTCATATATAAGTTGAAGAATTGTATATGTGGTTATGAAGCAAATAGAAAGGACCTGCAAATTTACTCACACATAATGTTAAGTATAAACAAATATTTAAAACTCTACTCAAAAACTAAATATAAACAGTTACATATATATTTATATACATGCATACATATATACACAGTTATATAAATATATTTATATACATACATTAAATGAATAAAGAAAATGTCCAGTAGTGCAGGAAAAAAGAGTTTAAATCCTGGTGGGACCGCCTAAGGAAAGTATACTCTGTTAATTGAGAATTAATACTGTATCTTATAAAATTTTTTAAATTAATGAATCAAAACTACAATGAGGTACCACCTCTCACCTGCCAGAATGGGCATCATTAACAAGTCAACAAATAGCAAATGTTAGAGGGTGTGGAGAAAAGGGAACCCTCCTACACTGTTGGTGGGAATGCAAATTGGTACAACCACTATGGAAAACAGTATGGAGCTTCTCAGAAAACTAAATATAGAACTACCATATGACCCAGCAATCCCATTCCTGGGCATATATCTAATATGTTAAGATATGACATGAAATTCCTAGAAGAGAACATAGGCAAAACATTCTCTGACATAAACATAAAAATGTTTTCTTGGGTCAGTCTCCCAAGGCAATAGAAATGAAAACAAAAATGAATAAATGAGGCTTAATCAAACTTACAAGCTTTTGCACAGCAAAGGAAACTGTATATATATAAAGACAACATTCAGAATGAGAGAAAATATCTGCAAAAGATGCAACCAACAAGGGCCTGATATCATATATTTTTATAATCAGAAAACAAAAAAGGTAACAATTTTAAATAAATAAATGGTCAAAGTAACTCATTTCACTGATAGGTCATTAATTCAAAGTGAGTAAAAAGATAAACTCCAAAAAAACATAATATTGTTTTTGATTAAAAATTCTGACTTCTGTTAACCTCTGAGTTTCTGAGCCCAATCAATTCACATGATTGCAGAGTTCCCATTGTAGCACAGCAGAAAGGAATCTGACTAGGAACCATGAGATTGAAGGTTCGATCTCTGGCCTCACTCAGTGGGTTAAGGATCTGGCATTGCCATGAGCTGTGGTATAGGTCACAGATATGGCTCAAATCCTGAGTTGCTGTGGCTGTGGTATAGGCTGACACCTGTACCTCCAATTGGACCCCTAGTCTGGGAAGCTCCATGGGCTGCAGGTGCGGCCCTAAGGAGCAAATAAAAAGTAAATAAATTAAAAAAAATTTACATGATTGCTGTAACTGCTTTGGTCTTAACATGGAAACTGGATTTTTAAGTTAAATTTTAAAGATGGTTTGAATGCTAGTTATTTTTATGTTGTATCATCAGTGAATATTTATTCTTTTTCTAAAGAAAGTCCTTAAAGACAAAAGTCATCCTACTGAATATGATTTCTATTATAAAATATATATAGATAACAAGATGAGTAAAAGACATTTCCTAAAGTATTTTTAAGCAAATAAAATACATGGCCAGGAATAGCTAGTTAGCATTTGATTAAATGTTTCAATAATTTTTCCATGGCAATGTGTTTCAAAGGATGTAAGTACTAATAGCAACTGCACATTTGTAGTTAATGTGTTGTTAAATTGATATAGAAAAGCAATATTGATATAATAATTCTCACTCATGCATTCTTAACAGAAAGTTTATAATAAATTGAGTGAGCTGAGATGCAAAAAGCAAGTAATATAATATTAATCGTGAATTCTTTACCTTGCCAAATCAATTGTTTCATTTTGAGTAACATTTTTCAGTCTTTACTACAAAATTAGTTAAATTCACCTTCCTACATAAAAGTTCATATTTTTTCTCATCATAGAAAACATTAAATTTTCTATTTAGCTTTTTAAATGAGTACAATTAAAGCCTTCATCAGAATAAATGAAATTTGCATAAACATACATGCCTTAATAGCCTTTGGTACTGAAACAGAAATTACTCTTCTTGATGTACTGACTCTGTTGCACCATTATTACATTGCTCTAATGTCTTCATAACTGGATGTTTTTTATTCATCTTTTGTTAAAGTTCATTTTATTTGTGAACAATGCATTTTAGTACAATCCAATTATTTATTTCAAATTTTGGTTAATTATGGGGAGTTAATTCTTACACATTTATTGAGGCCGAGAAAGTTGAACATTAAATTCAGTCGAGTTAATGTGACTTAAATTAAAGTAAGTCAATTTGGTACTGCTATAAAAATTGTGTAGATGTTTTTCAATGTTCACTCAATGGCAGATCCTTTCATATCACCTTTATCTGGAATTTAAGCCCCTGGAATTGTATTAAAGAAGATTAAGAAATATTGGAAAGTGCTTTTCCCACTTAAAGAATCTCTCTCTCTCTCTCCATAGTCAAAATTATTATTTCTGTTAATAAAAATAGAAGAAACTAGACATTCCTTTGATAAAATGATCTCTCAGAATTAGCACCACTTATCCCTTATGCCCTGGGACTTAGATATTGGCCTGTTAATTTTAATTTAAAAGAAACAATATCCTATGCCTCTTTTACTTAGATTTACATAAACAACTGACTCAGTTATGCACAATGGGTGGACTCACAATAAACCATAAGTGTCAAGCCTGCAGTGAGGAAAAAAATGGATAATCAAATAGTGTCATTTTTATATATACTTCACTCATAATGCCTCCCATTTTTTTTCCTTAGGCCCTAGCTAGACTACTTTTGACAGAACAAGCCAAATCTATTTTAAAACCTCAAGATGTACATTTGCTTATTGTTTTGATAGAATGGGAGTATCTGGGAGATGTTACAATCTAAAAGTTCTCAACAAATGGGACAGTGAAATATATGATGAAATGTGTCTGTGTTTTTACATAAGAAAACATGCAAGCTCTATTAAGTGAAAAGAAGAATGCTTTTTAAGACAATATGGAAAAATCTCATTCAGATTTTAAATACTACATCTACTGCTACTATGACAACCCTTGCTAAATACTATCGGAAAAATAGAGAAAAATAAAAATTAGAAGACTAAGAATCACACTGTTAAATTAGTTGTCAGAGGAGCACAGAGAAGTTCAGTGAAAACTTTCACACCATATTTAGGAATTTTATTACACAAGTTTGTTTTTTGCTTTTTTTCTTGGTCTGTAACTTCTACATGGAAATCTGCAGAATGATGATACTATTAAAGGAGCCCTCTAAGATGGACACTTATCCTGTTTCCATTTTTATGCAGTTACATAGAATGCTGCAATAAACATCTTTCTCTGTGCCTCCTTCTTTACAACGTGGGTGTTTTTATAGAATACATGCCCAAAGGCAAACTTTAGGTCATAGTGTATACTCATACTTGAAATTTTGTATCATTTTGTCAATCTGCCATCCAAAATTGCTCCCTTGATTTCCTTTCACCAGTCATGTCTACTATCCTCACCAAGAGAACTACTGAATGCTTGAAAATTCCACTAATCTAACAAGTGAAAATTGGTATTGATTTTTTCATTCACTATTGATAATTCATAACTATGATCTAATTTTAGTGATAAACATATTGTTTTGACTTGGTATTATTAATAATTAGCATTAAGTATGACAAATTAGAAAAATCTAATCTTTAAAAATTCAAATAATGGTTTTACTACTTGAGATTATGCTATTGCTTAATTTTTGTCTCTCAAAATCAGGGTTTTTGTCTTTAAATGCCTCCTTATTGGGCAAAATAAGGTCTCAATCCTTCAGTTTGGCTGATAATAGTTTTAGAATGCTTCAGAGCTTTTGAATAGATTGGAGGAAGTTCTACATAAATGTATTAAAATCCAGAGTTTAGAACAGACTAATAAACTAACCCACCAGTATCCTCAAAAAAGAAACAAATGCCAAATCTAATATCTCTCTCTCTCTCTCTATATATATATATATATATATACACACACACATATATATATATACATGCTATTAAAAGGCCTTGGTTGGTTTTAGAATGGGTGATGAGAGCAGATTTAGCATGACAGCTTAGTAGAGATTTCATGTATACAAGTGTAGGATCATCCAGAGAAGCTAAATCAGTAGGATATAGAATCAGTAGGATTCTATAGATTAGCATCACCAATGTGTGTATACACACACACACACACACACACACATGAATTTTATTACAAAGAACTGGCTCACAAAATTGTGAAAGCTATATAAGGAAGAAAAATCTTTCTGGAATGATTCACAATTATTTGCAGTTGCATTGCTCTCCCAACTTTGATTTGGAAGATAAATACCTTTCATGGTCTAAGTTTTGTCAACTCCTCAGAAACCTTCAGAAGTTTAAACAGAACCTGACCTCAAGTGCGAGTTCAGGTTGGTTGGTAGAAACATCTCTTGGTGGACCAGACCATTTTGAAATGCATAATTTAGTATTGGGGAGTTTTCTCTTCCCTGCTTCCATAATTTTATCAATTAGTGACTTAATAATTTGAAATAATTTTGAATGAACTATGTGCATTCCATCCTTTGTTCCATTCCCAGATAAATATCTCCTACTAAGAAAACAATATGGTTTTATTGTAGCAACTTAGAATAAGTTCGAAGTTAATTGATTTGGGTACAGAATTCCTTTGGAGGCAAGGTAGGAATAAATTATGCTAAAATACAAAATCATATATTTACTAGATGCATTTTTAAACAAGTAGCTTATAGTGACTAATTCTCAAAACCACATGCTATCAATTATTTTCCACTGATTTTGGAGAGCTTTCAAGGGTGTCTATTCAATTAGGTGCTTCATAGATGCATTATTGGGAGTTTTTCTTATTTTAATTTAGTCCAAAGAACAAATGTCTTTAAAGCAAAAATTACTGTGACTATAACCACTTTGAGGTTGCAAAAGTTTCTGTGTTTTTAAAATGAAAAGACCCACAAGAGTAAAAGTCTTGACTCTTCCAACAGTCACCATTTAAGGAAGTATACTTTGATGCAGGTAAGAGTTTGCATTAAGTGCTTTAGCTTTAATGAGTATGTCAATCCTACTTTCCACTTTGTTGATTTTTAAAGTTCTTAAATCTGTCATTATTAAACACATAGTGGGCCTGTAATATAAACTATTTGCAGGCAATATAACCGCTACTTTTATTGCTTCTCTAATCTCTTCAAATTCTTTTTCTTTTTATTAAAAAAAATGGAGTATTTTCTAAAAAGTAAACCAGCCAGCCATTTTTATATATATTCCTGTGTATACTATGTTTGCTCCTACCTACATCATGATTACAAGAACCGAATCCCTTGTGAAGTCTTCATGCAGCTGAGGTAGAAGGATTGAAGAATGTCTTAGTCCATTCAGGCTGCTACCACAGATAGCATAGACTAGATGGGTTATAAATAATAGAAATTTACTTTTCACGAGATCCAAGATCAAAAGTGCCAGTAAATTCAATGTTTGGTGAGAGCCTGTTTTTTGGTTCAAGGACTTCTTTTCACTGTGTACTCACCTGACAGAAAGCACTAGGGAGCTTGCTGGAGTTTCTTTTATAAGGGCTCCCATTCTTAAGGGCTCCACCTTCATGACCTAAACACTTCCCAAAGGACCCCATCTCCTAATATTAGCACCTTGGGAGTTAGCATTTCAGCATACACAAACATTTATTTATATCAGAGCAGAAATTTTAAAAATAACCGAAAAACAAGACAAAACAAAACAAAGAAACAAAAAAAACCCCAAGCCCAGCCATCTTTCTGATCAGCATCCATGCAGCATCTGGCAGACACAGCAGTCCTGGTGGATGCCCAAACTAAGAAAGAAAAAAGTAGGAGATATTCTTGTTCCTGCTGGCCACCCCTGCTGGTTCCCTGGACACACCTGTATCCATCAGACATCTCCTATTTCTCTGCAGACTCCAGTGTCTCCCAATCAGCACTGCTGCATCTCTCTCAGTTTTCTTACCTTTTGTCTGAGTTAATAAAGCAACAAAGCTTCTCAGGTGCAAAACCTGTGCAATGATTTTGCAATTTTGCAAACATTTTTCTTCCTTGTGTAAAACTTTTCCAGAGAAGTTCTAAAATGAAACTGTGCTCCAATGCATTGCAGAATTTTTTCTTATTCCTTTTTTCCAACTGTGTTTGCAACCCAGAATTAACAGAAGATTTTATTTCCATGTCTCAAACATAGTCTTGTGGTAGCTGGGGAAGAGAATGACAATATGTTCTATTCAAAATTTCCTCAGAGATAATGAACTAATGAACTCTGTCAGCTTCCCAAACAACTGTGTTTTTCATAATCTTCCATCACACAAGCTATTGTTAAATCTCCTTATTCCTTCATGCAAATAGGGTTCTGATGACCCTGCTTCTTTCAAATTGACAGACTTCCTTCATGTGCCTCTTGAACATAGCTTAGGTTCAGACTGGGTCTCAAACTTGTCCAGATTTTTACTCCTAAACCAAGTGAGACTGGCAGGGAATTTAATTATTGGACCTTAAAATACTGTTTCTCAACCATCACCTCTCCTCTCTAGATTCGCCCACCTTATGTCTCCTCACAAAAAAATTCCAAGATGACCACATGGGCATATCTGTTCCTGGTGAAAGCGCTCTTCTTGGCTTGTAAACAACTGCCCCCTTGCTGTACCCTCACATGGCCTTTCCTGCATGCACATGGAGAGAGAGGGAGGCCTTACCTTCTTTCTCTTCTTCTGAGGGCAATCCCATCAGGCCTAAGTGCATGTCCTCATCTAAACCTAGTCTGTGAGGACAAATACTCAGCCCATAACATCACTGTATTTGTTGCATATATTTTTATATGCCACATAAGATTATTTTGGAGAATGGGATAATAAGAATAAACTTAATTGGGTGTTTGA
Organism: Phacochoerus africanus; assembly: GCF_016906955.1. Lineage (NCBI taxonomy): Eukaryota > Metazoa > Chordata > Mammalia > Artiodactyla > Suidae > Phacochoerus > Phacochoerus africanus. Next base: position 23,670,524 of record NC_062548.1, read on the forward strand.
AAATATGTAATGATTTAATGAAAAGGGAAACAGGTGAGCCAAGCCCCATAGTTTCATGGAAAGGATGTGGTGTGGTGGCCACAGGTACCTCCTAAAGACAAAGGCTTGGAGCAGAAGACATAACTTTTCATATCTGGAGTTTGTGTCTAGAAACAGTATGATGCACTGACTTTAAATGTATGTTCTTTCCATGTGTGTGTGTCCATGTTTCACTGCACACATTTAAAAAAGTTCTTCAGGTGGTTCCAGTTCTTTTCTTCAGAGTCCCTTTACAGCACCTTCAAAGCTAACAGATGAGTTTCCTATGAACATTTTTTCAAAGACTGTCTACACAGCTATCTCCAGCTCCCAACTCAGGCCATACTGTGTATTCCTCACTCTCTGCTAACTCTGCCTGGATGCATCTGAAAGGAAGGATGTCTTCCATGTGACCATCTTCCTATTATCAGAACACTGCGGTTCAAGCTCTCTTAGTCTATTCTCCAGTCACATGGAAGAGCTTGCTTTATAGTGTCCACTCATTCTTTCAGCACAAACAACATCGATGCACTGGGAGATGATCTGAATATATTTTAAAGACATCCACTAGGCAATCGTGGGCCTTTTTGAAGTTTGGGCTAACATTTGTTCTACAGTACAGATTATTCATATCCACTAGTAATAGCAATAGCATTGTTTCATTGTTTTATTTTATTTATTTCATTTCAAACAAAAATGGAGCAGAAAGTAGGAAAAAGGCGTGCATCTCAATTATAAAATCATTGAGATGATTTTATAAATATAGGGAAGACTATTCCAAATTGATGGGTAAACTATAAATTTAAAAGGAAATAATTTCCAAAGCTAAGCTTACTTTTAAAATACTATGAACATATAAAATACAATAATATTTTTTTAAAAGAATTACCATCTCTACATAAAAAAATTGATGTGAATAACACACATAGGATGATATATTGAGATGACCATATCATTTAGTGTTAAATTCCCCATTTAAAAAGTACATCATTTTAAAAAATAATGTATTTTAAAAATAGATTGAGCCTTTGAGTAGGAACTTTTTAAATAAAATATTTTTAAGTAATCAACACTGTGTGTTTTGGCTTTTTTCTTTTTTTTGAAGCTTGTCTTAATGGTGAGCCAAGTAGATATTTTTTTATAGGAAGGAAATTACATCTTGCGGGGTACCAAATTGTAGGTACATATATATAAAAGCATGACATTCTTTATGACTGTAAGAGCTTTCCTTTTACTTTCCTTGAAGGAATTCTCTTAATAATTTGATTTAAATCTTCCTCCAAGCAAAGAATGGTGTCTAATTTGCTGTACTTCAGCTCAGAATAGAATTAATGTTTTTAATGAATCATTCTCCTTTGTAGAAAGAGATATATGGCCTCTGAACCTCAAATTATAAAAACTCCTTCTCAGTAATTAAAAGATAAAAATAAGCCTGACAGCATAAACCTTTTAAATTTACCTATTTTTCACAGTATCTTTCATGGAGTTTCAGGTACAAACTTCACATCTCTACCCAGTTTTTAGTAATGGTGTGGCCTACTTTAAACTTTATCTCTGCAAACACTTGTAATTTACTCTGATAGTGTTGTCAGTGTGCATTTATATATGGAACATCTTCACAGTAAAAGTAAAAATGGGCCTCTTTCAGAAACATTTACTTAAAAATGAAGAAATCAGCATATATACATGCACAGAGAGAAAAGGAGAGGGAGAGAGAGAGAGGTGCAACTAACACAATATTAAACTAACACACGTCAGGATTTTTTTTTTTTTTTTTGCTTATCCTACTAGGAAAATTAACACACAAAACACACACACACACACACACTGCATGGGCACACACACACACACACACAAAGAAAATTCCAGAAAAAGTATAAAAAGGCATTATACTTAAATTAGGATTAACTCTATATAGGGATATCTGTAGAAAAATGTTCATAGTTACTACTTTTTATCATATTGTTTATATTAAACGTTCCCCTCCATGCTTGCTAATCAATTAACCATAAAGTCATCTGAAAGATTGGATCCTCTCAGCAGAAAGCACATATTCCCCATTAATTTGTAATTCACCAAATATATTTAAGCACTGGAATAATATTTGAAGATAATAATATGAATAGTTAGGAGGGAGATGTAACAGGAAAGGAGAGTTATTGCCAGGGTATGATTCAAGTCTTTAAACAAATGGCACCACATTCCCAAATCATTAGCAAATTTACCTAGTGACATGGGCAAATCTGAAGACATATTAAAGTGAGCCTAGGAAATTATGCAGGCTAAATGAAATCACAAAGACAATACTATTACAACAAGCTCTCTGTCTTTATCTCTGTAAGATTAAACAGTATTAATTAAGGAGTATATATTGAGGAAAAATTGTGTATCAATTTAATTGTTGTTTCAGTGCATTTCTGTAGTTATTAGAAAATATGCATCCATGTATATTATCACATCTCATATTTATAAAAATTCTACAATTTATCCAAGTCATGTATGCTTTGTCCTTTTATGCAGCATTCACTCTGTGTCAAACACTTTTTAAAGAGACTGTAGATATTAACTCAATCCTTGTAACAAGGTATGAAGTCTAATCTATTATTATTTTTTCCTTTACTGATGATAAATGTGATTTAAGTAATTTTTCTCACATCTCTTACCTAAAGAGCAGTGGAGCCAAGATTCAAACTCAGGAGATCTGGCTTCAAAATATTGTTTTAACCAAGGAAATACTTAAGAGATACAACTACAGACATATACCCACTAAGCAGAAGGGCTTGGTATAGGATATGGTTCTGATTTCTCCAAATCTAGTGGTTTTTCCATCACAGATATGTGGTGGAGGAATTGATCACTCAAAGACTTATTTTATACACACTTACAAGACACCACTGACCATTTGAATAGCTGCTGGGGTCTGAAAGTTAGGAGACATCTCCTAACTGCCAGACCCAGAATTAGTGTCATAACTCTCTGAGTAACTCAGGAGCATTAAGTAAGGGTGACAGAGGAGGCATTTACTTATAAGCATTGTCAAAACAGGGAGTTCCCATCATCGCGCAGTGGTTAACGAATCCGACTAGGAACCATGAGGTTGTGGGTTCGAACCCTGGCCTTGCTCAGTGGGTTAAGGATCTGGCATTGCTGTGAGCTGTGGTGTAGGTTACAGACGTGGCTTGGATCCCGCGTTGCTGTGGCTCTGGCGTAGGCCGGCGGCTACAGCTCCAATTCAACCCCTAGCCTGGGAACCTCCATATGCCACAGGTTCGGCCCTAGAAAAGGCAGAAAGACAAAAAAAAAAAAAAAAAAGGCATTGTCAAAATAAAGGGAGGACAAAGGATACACAGTTGCAAACTAGAACAGATTTGATCTGGAGCACTGGAAACAGCACAAAACTATATGGGAAGTCCATGGAAGTCAAATTGATAGGATGGAAACCTCTATCTCTAGACATGAAGTGTCTGAGAAATGACCTTCAATTATCCTGCCTCCCAGTAAACACTCAGGAATATGCTGAGGTGCTTACCGTTACTTGTCCTTAATGAGGAGGTGAGAACCCAGCCACTATCAAATCATATTGTATGAAGAAAAGAAAGTCAGAGAGACTGAAAGAGAAATGACCCCAGTAGAATGTCATGTCTCAATAACTCAAAGGGAACTTCCCCCAAAAATCACTGAATTAGCTGGTGGATCTCTGGAAATTCTTGGGAAATTTCAAAGGCCACTGAAATTTGTCTCTGATGGAGAGGGCAGCTGTGTCCCTGTTCAGTAAGAGCCATCGTTAATGTAGCTAAGGTCCAAAGCCCTATGCTAAATTTAAGGGAATCTCTATTTCCTATGTCTTTTGGAACTTTTCATCACTGCTTTTGAACAAGTGTTCTAGTGGGTCTCTTCACATATCAATACATACAAATCTTTCAGGAAAGAATCCACAGTAATATTATTTGGTGTGATCCCATGGTTTCCTCCATTAGATCTCTAACAATTTTGCTGACTTCTGCACTATCCATTTAGATTTTAACCTAGAAATATCAAAATTCATCTTCACTTATTAAGTCTAATATAAATGTTTGCTTTCATAATTTATCTGGTAGTGATAGAAACTTAAATCTTTTTCACTTTATTCTTCACCTACTTTGGGACTATGTTTTCATACATTTTCAGTTATCCACATAAATTAAATTCCACACTTAACTCTACATTGAAATTATTATTTTCTATATGCCATATTCACTTGTACTTACTCACCTTTTCACATCTTACTGTGCTTTTTATTTCCTCTGTATATTTATTTCTATTCCTCTCTGGAATCACTATCCATCTTTAGTTTTTCCTTTAGAGCAATAGTTTCAGCCATAAATTATATCAGGTTTGTTTGATATTTCTCTGAAAATGTTATTTTTTTTACCATTCTGGAAGTTTAATATTGCTGGATAAATAATGGTAGGTTGTTATATATTTTTTGTTATAATTTTAACAACACTCTTCCTGTATCCACTGGTTCATATCATTTTTGTGAAGAATCAGCTTGTGATTCCTGTGATTCTTTGAGGGTTATTTGTCTTTTCTCTATAGTTCCTTTTAAGATTTGCCATGATTATACTGAACATTTTAACAACAGTTGCTCTAGCAATCTTTTCTGAAAGACTGCAGGCAGTTTTACTGACTTTGGAAAATGCTAGCTTGGTTCCTTAGCCTCTATCAGAGGTCAAGAATTGTGCAGAAAGTCACCCACGCAAAATTTCTCCAGTGACAGCCAGAATTTCCCCTTGTTTCCCTTTTTTTCTAGTAAGGATCTTGAGCAGTGCTCTTCAGGTGATAGGCAGATAGTTAAATCTCCCAGAAGAAATAACAGCTGGTGGTTATGCTTGTCATTTCCCCTCACAACGGTTTATCATCTCTGTTCATCTAGTCATCATTGCTCCCACAGCCCTGTTTATAATTATTTTCCCCTTTTCTTAATACTTGCTGCAGTGGATGTACTGGACTGGAGTGACCTACTGTAACTTACTCGGCAGCAGACATTTTATTCTGCCATTTTCAAATAGAATTCTTCATACACTTAATTTTGACTAATGACATATTACAGAGTGACCCTGGTAGAAGAGACACAGCATACTGTTTATGTTTTGTTGTTTTTTTTTTTTTGAAAAAGAATAAAAAGTGTAGATCAGTCTAGATTTCTATTTGGCAAATATAATTAATATGAATTTATTAATGTGTTATAACATGTAAAAAAGGAATTATGTGAATATTATACATGTATGTATGTGTGTATATATAAACCTTTACATTTGTGTGTGTGTGGTGTGTGTGTTGTGTGTGTGTATATATATATATATATATATATATAGTATGTATGTATGATATATACATAGCCTTAGTTCAAAGAAAGAGTATGTAAAATGATGCAAAGGTATTAATAAAAGAGTATCAAAAGTGAAAATTTGTCAACAGACCTAGCTTTATATATATTGAGGAAAAAAGGAAGAATTAATTTTAATTGGTGGTTTTTTTTCCCACTTATATTGTGATCTAATAATCTGACACTGTATGAGTATTAGAACATAAGATAGAATATACTAAAATAAAATGTAACTGTAAGAATAATTTTAATGACTTCAAATTTTTAATCTTTCTAATTATTAGTGACTCTTATAGTGTCTGAGGAAGCTCTGGAGGCGTATCCTAGACCCTTTCAAGGAATTTAAGTTATCAGACACTTTTTTGCATACCAATACTTACATGTTAGTTTCTTTGTTCACTCTTGTTCTCTCATGAGTGGATAGTAAGATTTACAAGAGGCTTTATAAATAATGATGACACCTTTGTCTTAATGGCTAATGGAAGATATACTGTGGACTCCTATGTTGCTTTCCTTCAGCAATTTGTGTTTATACTCCCTTTTCCTCTATTGCAATAATTATTGTAAACATATCATCATCTAATACATTTTTACATTAAAACCCTGATGTTTTCCTTGCACCAAACAGAAACACAAGAAGATAACAGTACATATAATAGTCTTTTAGTTCAATAACATTTATTTAAAAAACTTTTCTCAAAATTTTAAATTTAATTTAAACCATTCCTTTTAGAATTAAATTATATACTACTCAAAAATAAAAGGAAATTATAAAATATTTATATACTTAAGCTTAAATTTTTGATTTACAGCTATATCATCTTCATCCAAATATGCCAAAAATATGAAATTGACATGCACTGGAACAAATCCTTTCACTGATGGAAAATAAAGATTTATTCAAAAGAAAATGTATAAGCCATTAAAAAGAAATATGATATATGACAAAATCCATCTTTCCATCATGTTTACAGATATTTACAATTTAACTCAAGGTATCTGGTGCCACCACATATTTAAAAATATTATGGAGTTCCCATTGTGGCACAGCAGAAACGAATCTGACTAGGAACCATGAGGTTGTGAATTCGATCCCTGGCCTTACTCAGTAGATTAAGGATCCAGCGTTGCCATGAGCTGTAGTGTAGGTTGCAGGTGGGGCTCAGATCCCACATTGCTGTGGCTGTAGCATAGGCCAACGGCTACAGCTCCCATTAGATCCCTAGCCTTGGAACCTCCATATACCATGGGTGTGGCCCTAAAAAGAAAAAAAAGACTTTATACATATATGATGCCATTTAAATTATAACATCCATATAAGGTCAACCATTCATTTAGAATTTAAAAAGAATTTTTAAAAATTTTAACATAAATACTAGAAATGAAAAAGCCACTGCTACACCTTATTAGACATAAGTTATCACATTTCTTGTGGTCCCAATGCATATACATGAAGAGCTACACAAAATAGTTGAGTGACTAATAAAACTGGAAACACTCGACACTGGAGATTGCCCACCAGGTGAAATGTCAGAGGAAGAAAGATGATGGCACTGCCTCTTGCCGATGATTCATTAGTAAGAAAATCAATAATTTAGCTGAGTCTTTTATATATAAAGACTGAGTTACTATAGCATATAATGAATTTTGCTTTCTAAAAGACTGGATCTATAGATGTGGCTAGCTTTTTTTTTCTGATATTCATCTCATGTGGATTTGTAATCACTTCCTATTCACTGCATTCATGAAGAAGGATTTCCTGCCCTGTGGTCTGAGGATGGTCAAAGACAATCCACCTGACACAGGGCAGATAAGCCTGAGGGTAGCTTATGGAAGATGCATTTACAGCCTAAGGACACTTGGGTGGTGCACTCCAGAACATGCTGGGCAGCCAGGTGTACAAGACACAGATTTTACAATATCAAGAGGTTGCAGTGACCCCTGGTTCCTGAGGGAGGAAGTGTCTGGCTTGTTTGAAAAATTCCATGTGCTGGCAGGGACTGATCCCTACTTTTCCAGGACAACTAGGAACCTCATCTAATCATCTTGGGAAGGAGAACTGTCTAAGGCCGCCACTCCAAGAGAGCATAGTACGGAAGGGAACTTGCACTGAGGCCACCAGAGACCCTCTCAGTTTCACCAGATGGTAAGACACATAACGTGGAGCCATAGCACATCTACTTTATGCAAAGTGGGGAGATATTAGAAGCAGATCTTGGGACTTTGCCTTAAGCTTGTTTTAGTCGATGCTTCTGACAATGCACAAGTCAGTAAAGACTAGTGCTTATGCACCTGGATTCCAAAGAAAGGCATTCTGCCTTCCAGTGTAACACTGTAAGTTAGCTCTGTGACTGTGGGCAACTTTCCTATACTTCAGTTTTCTTGTTTGTAAAATGGGCTTAGAATAGTACACAACCTACCACATAAAGTGATTTTAAGGATCAAATGATTTGTTGTTTCCAAACACTCTATTAGTGCTCAGTATGTTTATATTCATGAGATAAATTATCAAAAGCATACAAATATTTAATTTATTATGCATCTAATTATTTGGGAATGATCAAATAATTACAACTAAAAGGGTCATAATGAAAGGATATGACAAACCATTAAAATAAACAAAGTTTAGGTAACATAAGGGAAATAAAGTTGGGGATAATCGTATGCTGGAAGAAACCACAGCAATTATACTACTGAACTTTCTGTCAGGAAATGCATGCACTTTTCAAAATTGTAGGTGACATAAAGCTAGGAGAGATAGTTAGCACTTGGGGTAATAAAATCAGAATCTAAAAAGTGCCTGTAGTCTTGAATACTGGGTCAAATCTGCAGGATTAAATTTAACACAGAAAAATGTAGGTCTTACACTTGGGAATCCTAGAAGAAGCAATATTTACTTTAGAATGTAATTGGTTTTAGGTTCAGTTTAAGTCAATTCATAAGTTACCCATAGTAAGCTAGTCTAAGTTTAATGTAAGTCTTGGGCTTTATTTATAGGAATGTAGTGTCTTGATCAATTAAAATGATAGTATGGCTTTGCAAGGGTCAATCTATCCTCCATGCTAGTTTCAGGACAGTGAAAGTGGGGCATATTTCAGCAGAGCAACTGTGAGACTGTGTTGACTTGAAACTGTCATATCAGGAACAGAAGAATGGGAGAAACAATAATTTACCTTGACCCTATACCATTCAGTTGTCTCAATGCTCACACATCCTTCTCACACTTGGCAGAGCACCTGGATGCAGTGCTCAGCTCTGTCACAAGAAGAAATCATTCCTGACACCCTAGCTTGCTCCTGACCTCTTCCCAGTCCTTATCCAGGCATTAATGACTTTTTCTTTTGTCTTTTTTTTTTGGTCTTTTGTTGTTGTTGTTGTTATTGTTGTTGTTGCTATTTCTTGGGCCGCTCCTGCGGCATATGGAGGTTTCCCAGGCTAGGGGTTGAATCGGAGCTGTAGCCACCGGCCTACGCCAGAGCCTCAGCAACGCGGGATCCGAGCCGCGTCTGCAACCTACACCACAGCTCACGGCAAAGTCGGATCGTTAACCCACTGAGCAAGGGCAGGGACCGAACCTGCCGAACTCAACCTCATGGTTCCTAGTCGGATTCGTTAACCACTGCGCCACGACGGGAACTCCTTCTTTTTTTTTTTTTTTTTTTTTTTTAAACACAAGATTAACTTGTGGTCTCTGCTCATTCTCAGACTTGAAATGGATATGCTTTTCTGGATCTTTCTGCTTCAACTCTCAGGTAGAATTCTCTTCCTAGTGGACACTCACATAAGCCTGTTTCCCCTGGATGTGTAAATCTGAATAAGGTGTCAAAGTAGCCCCCTGAAGGCAAACGTGCAGTGAAAGATAGAAAAGAGAAGTAGTGCTTTTTTCCTTTTCTACAGATATTTCAGCAGAAATATGTTCTTTTTGGGGAACTCTTGAAGTAGGAGTTTTAAAACAGAGGACATAAATATGATGTCTTTTCTTTTTCTAAACTTGAAAGTATGTGAATACATGGGAATTTTTAGGAATAATCATATGTAACACATTTCATGTTGGTCACCTTTGAGGATCAGAAAATAGAGCTTAGAAATGTGTAGAGACTTATACATAATACGACCTTACCAGAAGCTATATTTTGGTCACGTAAGTAAAGCACTGGAAATTAGTCTGATAGTCAAGGGAATGGATAGACATTTTCCCTCAGAAAAGTAATGAAATTAGCTGTTAATGAGACACTACAACAATCTGAAGTACCAAGGCAAGAAATCTATTAAGACATGGACCTAAAGTTGTATAAATATTATTTATATATAAATATATAATATATATATATATATATAATATAATATATATAAAATATATAAATTATAATGTGACTGTGAAACTGCTTTTTCTATCTTATCAACTTTCTAAGAAATCCCTAAACAAGTTAGAACATTAAACAGTACTGAGGTAAAGATTAGAATAAGATAAAATGTATATTATGAGGTATGAGGTTTAAAACACAAATTATGCAGAATTAAAAAAGCACAAGGAGTACATTTCTTGAAATTTCTTTAACCCCACATCAAAAAGTTGATTTTTATGACAACAGAGTTAGAAACTCAGGTTATGGATTCTCACTGCTCTTTCAGGTTATGGATTCTCACTTGCTCTTTCAGAAGCTAAAAAAAGTAACTGATGTCAGGATGTATTCTGCTGTCAGATTTTCAGTGATTTTAACAGTATTGAACACATTTAATAATGTACTATTTTGACATATACATATTTTAAGACTTTAACTGTAATGATTTTATAAGAGAGGTTGCAAATAGAATGCTACTTGGACAGAGCAAGACTATATAGTCAATAAATATGCATGTATATACATTTATACCACACTTCAGAGAAATCACAGCCTTCCAGAGGTGGCTAAACTCCTTTCCTATTCTTCTCCAAAGGTGAAGGCCTATACCCTGAAAAAAAAAAAAATAACAAGCCTGGCCTTATTAATCACGTTTTTAACTTATAAAAATGTATACCAAACCTTTCGTATTAGCCTATTTATGCTAGTCTGTGCCTGCAGACTAGAAATCAAAATAGATTTTGCCCCCTCTTTGGTAGAGCTTAACAGCTTGTATTTGTTTTCTGTAATTAGCAGGTATGAGTGACAAGCCGATTGAGCATTGTGTTAGAGCCTGAGGAGACAATGGGGACTGGTAAGTCAATTTTATAATGCCACCTGGTTGGGCCACAGTAATGCAGATATGTGGTCAAAAATATTCTGGATATTTTCTGTGAGGTTGTTTTGGGGGTGGAGGCATTTAAATCAGTGGACTCTGAGTAAAGCAGATTGCTCTTCATAATGTGGGTGGGGCCTCATCCAATCAGTTGAAGGCCTGACTCTGAAAAAAGGCTGACCTCCTGAGAGCAAGAAGGAATTATCCAGCAGATGACATTAGGGTTTCATCTAAAACAATAACTCTTTATGGCTCCCAACACACTGCTTTTGGACTTAAACTGTAATTTTTTCCTGAGTTTCCAGCCTGCCAGCCTCCCCATTAGATTCTGGATTTGCCAAGTCTGCAAGTGATCTGGTGATCTGGTTCCTTAAAATCTCTTAATATATCTATATCTATTTATGTAGATGTCTCTTTATTGTATTGATGTAGCTATAACCATGTGATCCAATTTCTTTAAAATAAGGTCTCCTTATGTGTATTTATATAGACATAGATAACTAGTGATCAATCCCTTAAAATAAATCTCTTATTTGCCTGTGTGTGTGTGTGTGTGGTGTGTGTGTGTGTGTGTAGAGAAGAGAGAGAGCGAGAGTTGTGGGGCAAGAGAAAAGAAAGAGAGATATATAGATATCTCTATACACAGACTGTTTTAATAGACAGAGATATGCTTGTATAGTTATAAAAAGTGATTTATGTTAAGAAAATTAGTTCACATAATTGTGATGTACAGTAACTTAACTGTAGATATATCTGTATCCGAATCTATATCCATATCTGTATGTTTCTCTGAAGCACCCTAATATAGTGACCAAAACATACTCCCAGACAGTAAGCATGCAGTGAGAATAATTTATTGAGGTGTAGACATCTGCTTGAACTGGTAACAATGTTGTTGAAAAGAAGTTACTAAAGCTTTGTCTTAAAACCTTCATTTAAGACCATAGTAGGTGGAGAAAGAGTCTGTTACTACAAGACAAAGACAAGAAAGGCAGCATATAAGGGGAAAGAGGAGAGACTACATGGCTTGAAGAATAATTAGCAGTGTTTTGCCAGAAAATTTTCAAGGCAGATGAGAGACAAGTAATGAGTTAGAAGCAATGACCCCTTAAGCCAGCTAAATAGCAAACACTTTCTTAAACATACACTTGAACCAGAAAGAATAACTCCATTGAAAACAATTGCCCCAATGCAAATTATCCCCTTCTTTTTCAATTCAGATCTCAATGATCTAGATCCTGCCTCTACCCCCTTTGTTGCTGATATACAATTGTGCCCCTTGTTTACACTTCCTGAGGCAGGAGATACGTGGGCTCCAGGGTAAACTACAACCAGCCACCTATCTATACAAGATAAAAATAATAACAGGAACAAGGCAAATAATTGGTATTTGTCTTCTGTGAACTTCTGTTAAACAATGGTAATGACAGGATCAAAAGAGGGGCTAAGCCCTGCTTGGGCAAAAGACCAAGAGGTCACATACTTCCCATCCTCAGGGTTAGGGAGGTCCTGTTAACACACATACAGAGAGACCCCTCTGGGTCAGAAAGGGAGGAGGCTCCAGGCAATAGTAAGTCTAGATAACCTTCCTACCATCCCTTGCTTTGGAATCTAGCTTGGCCAAAAATGCCCATGCAGATTGGGGAGGGGCCTGGGGCTGGTCAGGTGTAAAATATAAAACAAGAGAATTGGCCAAAGGAAGACAAAGACACAGAACTGTCCCATATAAGTGATTTAAATCACCTCTCTGGTGCACTCCTCATTCAGGGGGATGCCCGCACCCTCACTCCTTTGGGTGTGTATTACTGCTTTGCTTCTGCCTTACATAAAGACTACTTCTTTGTGTGCTCTCCCACATGTTGTATTTCTAACAATAAACTTTATACCTGTTTTTACAGTCTGCTTCCTTGAAATATTCTTGTTTCAACAGGGGGCAAGAATCAGGGCAATTCTACTTTTAGCCTCTAGCTAAAAGGTCCAAGGCCTAGCACATCAAAAGGTGATATAATGCAGAGCTATGGGTCATTGCGAACTGATTTTTAACTTCATTGCTATCATTTTATTTAGCCAATCTTATTTTCTGAATACTATTTTATGTGTCAAGTCTTTAGTAATATGATTATAAGGTTCCAAAATAACAATGGTCCCGATCCTCCATGTCTCTAAGAGTATAGTAATGTTTAGACTGAAGAGGGGACTAGAAAACTGTGCAAACATGATTATTAGGACACAGGAGCTTCCTATCTTGATATCTTATCAAAGATGAACTACAGACCAAACATTTTACACTGATGATAGAGCTAATTATATTTCACTAAACAGAATGAAATATTTTAGAATGAAAGTATTAAAATCACTACAACACAAAAATCGATAGCCTGTCATACAAGGAAAATGCTATTAAATAAGAGTTCCATTTTAAAAATAAATACTGGGTTATAATCATAAGGCAGTGTGATTTATTATAAATGAACAGCAAGAATAGGTAGATTTCAGAATAATTCTATAAGTAATGTCACAGAATCACGTTCCTGAGCAGACTAATTTGCTCATTAAGACATCCCATCTCACTGAAAAAATTTTTCTTGAAGACTGTCAGCTATGTGATTGAAAGACATGCAAAATCTCTTGGTATTTTATGGATATGTTCCCCTTGGCATTCAATAATGAAACTGCTCTTCTATGTTTGTAGAAGAGCATTCAATTTTCATGGAAATGTCAGAAAGATTATATTGTTTTCTTCTATTTATTTTTATTGTTTTGGTCTAGGACATATTTGAAAGCTTGTCAATGGTGTCCTTTGCAGTTGCTTCTGAAGCTACAAAACAACTGATACGACCTGAATATTCTGATTTATTGTTGATGCCAAAAGATAGGAATCTTTTCAAAATAAGAAAGAATGTGAAATTCATATATTTATAGTTGGAGATAAAACATTCTGAGTTTTGAATATCTTTTTATTTATTTATACTAATTTACCCAAACCTCTAATAAAATCTTACAGGGTGAAAACAGGAATAAGCCTCCCAAAACTGTTATATAGGCCTAGTACTTGCAAGTAATAAGCATTCAATAAATGCTTAATGAGAAAATTATTAAATTAAGTGATTAATATATTAATATCTCCAGATATTAATATAGTAATATATAATGCAGCAATATATTTATTAATATCTGGAGATCTGCCTAAATTTCTCACTAACTTCTTTCCAATTGTTCTAAATGTGTCTTCTGTGAAATAATTTCTTAAATTCAAGTTCAATTCATTTCTATCTCATTTTAACCAATATCACATATTTAGCACTCTTCTATGTTTAATTTTCATGAATATTAATCTATAGGTCTTAACATTGACTTGAGATCTGATATATATTATTGCATGATATGTTAACATTACAGGCAAGAATGTGGAAGTGGAAGAAATGGCACAAAGGAAAACAGACAAAAAAGCATAGGAATGAGCAAAGAGCCTCAAACTTCAGCAAAATTGAAAAGAGGCTCATTGGTTATTTATCCATTCACGCATATGTTCCACTGTAAATGTTTGTGAGCAAATCAGATGTTACAGTATACAGGAAGATACTGATGAATAAATACGTTATGGCAAGAGTTAGCAAAATTTAAAAGTATAGGGTGGGTATTATAATCCAGTTTGTTGGGTTACAAATGTCTTCCTCAAGGGCAAGATGACTTGATGTATGTTGACTAGAGGAATACTATTGAAGGGAAAAGGTGGAGACTGCTAATGGTGCCCAAGCTTTATTTCCCTCTTCATGTTTAGTAATGAACTCTCTGACACTGCACTATCTTAGGCAGGACACAGAACCACCCCAACAGAGACGAGAATTCCCAGCCAGAGGTTTGCTCACAGGACTAAGTTCTAATCAAAGTAACTGAATGGAAGTGTATTCACCTCCTATCATGATTCCTTGATCAGAGGAAACACACATGTAATTGTGGATCAGCTTTAAATGTAAGATCAAGCATAAAACCCTAAGGAATTGTGCAACAAGACAGAAGGAACTCAGGATGTCCTAAAGGAGCTAACTGAGTAGAGAGTGTTGTAGGGTATGCAGAAGGAGCACTCAATCCATCCTATCTGGTTGGGGATGGCTGCCACTTTCCTTGAAAAGTCGATCTGCCTATGGACTCCAAAGTGAAGGTGAAATAGACATTTTTCTTTTTTAGACACTATCATTTTTGGATCTTTCAGCCTAGCCTCTTGGCCTATATTTAAGAAAATAAAGAATGGGGAAATAGAACCTATGCAAAGGTCCCAGGCTGAAACATGAGGCATTAACTGAAGGTTCAGCATGAGAACTGCTGACTGCATCTTCATTCTACTCCTGTGATTTACTTCTCCATATCTTTGCCATCCTTTGGAATCATGAATCCAAGTTTCTACTTTTTTTCTTTTTTGGCTGCCCCATGGCATATGGAGTTAGGTTATGAACCCAGAAGATGAATAAGCACTCTGTTATACCTGGTAGCGCAACACTTCCACGTTGACTATTTGATAGCAGCCTTTTTCTACTCCCCTCCCCAACCCCCACACTCTCACTTCTATTAGAAATTATAAGTTCCCATCATTGCTCAGTGGTTAACGAGTCTGATTAGGAACCATGAGGTTGCGGGTTTGATCCCTGGCCTTGCTCAGTGGGTTAGGGATCCGGTGTTGCCGTGAGCTGTGGTGCAGGTTGCAGGCGCCACTCAGATCCCGTGTTGCTGTGGCTCTGGCGTAGGCCGGCGGCTACAGCTCCGATTCAACCCCTAGCCTGGGAACCTCCATATGCCGCGGGAGCAGCCCAAGAAACAGCAAAAAGACAAAAAAAAAAATTTATAAGTGATTAGACAGAAACTTTTTTCATCTTTCTACTACCAAACCTGTAGAACTATATACATTTGAATATGACATTTATATTTCTTATTATTACAGTGGGAAAAAAGTCAACCTATCAGAGGCTGATTAATTATTCCACTCCCATCTCAATTCTTAAGGATTTAAGTTCTGCACATAATTTCCTTCCTGCCTCATCAGTTTCTCCAGTGCTATAGGATAATCCCCACAAGCTTACAAAATTTTTGTATGATCTCTTTTAATAAAATAAAACCCAATTTTATGAGTCACCACCCTATCTCATCCATGGTCTTTCTCTTTCCAAGTGGATTACCATCCATACTACACCATTCATAGAACAGTCCATCAATTTCTCATTTATTTGCAATGCTTCTTTAGACAAGTTGCCATGTATTCATACACCCCTCTTTTAGTTCTGATTTAAGTTAATTTTCTTTTTTTATGTTCTGTTGACCAGTTTGACTCTAGCCTTTTGTTAACGTTTTCAAATAAGATTTGGTGTGATTTAAATTTTTGTAGTTCTTTTGTTTACAGAGTCCTTGACTCTCTTTTACAATCTTCTTTCTGCTCACCTCGGGCTTAATTTATGTCTCTTTCTCTATTTTCTTAAGGTCTAAAATTAAATTATTGATTTGAAATGTCTTTTCTTTCTATTTCAATAGTTTAATTAGAAGAATTTCAAGGTATTGCTTTCCCTTTATCTAATAGCTTATACATTGTTTCCATTTCTAATGAAAATGCTTTCTATTTTTTTAATTTCAAGCTTAGTATATCCTTTTAGAAGTATCTTGTCTGATTTCCAAATATTTAGAGATTTTTCAGATATTCTTCTATAATTGATTTCTAGCGTTAAGCCCAATGTGATCACAGAATAAACTGTAAGATTTTATTTCTTTTAAATTAGATTCAGGTTTTAATTGCCCAGATGATATAGTCCAATATGGTGAATATTCTACATTTATTTGAATAGAATATGTATGATGTTTTTGTTTAATGCAGTGCATGTCTCCTCTGTATAACTGGGAATTAAATAAAGTTAGTAGCTAGTGTTTTTCAGATACTCTATATCTTTACTGATACTCTGTCTACTTTTCTATTGGTTACTGGGAGAAATGTTCAAGTCTACAACTATAATGATCAGTTTTCTCTCTTCAGTTTAACCAGGTTTTGCTTCAGGTATTTTTTGTTGTTTGGTGCATACACTTTTAGAGTTATGTCTTCTTGGTGGATTAGCCCTTTACTTATCACATACTGTCCCTCCTTAATAAGAGAAATATCCCTTTACTGTAATTATTTTGCGTGATTAACACAGCCATCTCGAGTGTTTTGCATTAGTGTTTGCATCATAAATGTTTTTAAATCTTTGATTTATATCTCACCTATATTTATATGCAAAGGTTTGTTAAAGACAACATAGTCTGGTCTTTCATTTTTTTCCCCTCAGTCTGACATGTCTGTCTTTTATCTGGTGTGTTCTGATGCTTTAATCTAATATAGTCAACAATATATCTGATGTAATCTACCACCCTGGTATATATTTGCTGTTTTTCCATCTATTTTTTTTCTATTTTTCTTTTTGTCTATATTAGAGTTATTAAACATTTTCTATTATTTTAATTCATCTTTATTATTGGCTTATTAGTTATAACTGTGATTCTCATTACTTCAGTGATTACCCAGCACTTACAACATGCATCTTTAATTTATCACAGTCTATCAGTCTACTTTTTTATTAATGCTCTACCACTTTATGGACAGTATAAGAACCCCCAGCAGCTTCCTTCCTTCCTTTGTACTATGATATTTGTAAGTTTTATTTTTACAAACATTTTAAATGTACTGTAACTTGTTGCTATTTTGCTTTAGGTCAAAAATCAGCACAATTTTTTTTTCAGTAAATATTTCTCACTTTGAGGGGCACAATATTTCTGTCACTACTCAACTGCACTGCCGTAGGTTGAAAGCAGCCAAAGACAACTCATAAATGGCTGGATGTGTCCATGTTCCAAGCAAACAATATTCACTAATAGGCAGCAGGCTGGATTTGACCTGCAGGTAATTTGCTGAGCACTTCACCAGACAATTAGATTTAAGGAGATGAAAAATGAGAAGAAAAAAAAAAGGCTTTTATACTGACCTTTATTTTAACCAGTATTTTTGGAGGTTTAAAAATACTTATTTTTCTCTCTCCAACTTTCCATCTGTTCTTTAATTATTTTTGAAGCAGATCTGCTTCTGGTGAATTTTATTAACTTTTGTTTTTCAGAAAAAAAAATTCTTTTCCTTTTTAGCCTTGATTTTTGAAAGATATTTTTACTTGATACAGAATCCTTGGTTTTCAGATTTTCATCAGCATGTTGGTTATGCCGCTCAGTTTTCTCTGGCTTGTATAGTTTCTGATAAGCATGTTGTAATTCTTGGCTTTTTTCCCCTTCTAAGTCAATATTTCCTTCTCCCTTCCTGTCTTCTCCCTCTCCCTCTCCTTCTCTCTCTCCCATTCTACATTTTCCTGTCAGGCAGGATTCAAAAATTTCTCTTTATCTTTAGTTTGAAATTTGACTGTAATGTGTGTTTTTGTCTTTATTTGTCTTTGGGTTCTCTGTTTTTGTTTTTTTGTATTTTTTTTTTTTTGTACTAGAGATTGATTGCTGTCTTTCATTAATTTTGGAAAATATTTAACCCTCCCCCCAACACACTTCCTGTACTCCTGTATTTAGCTTTTACTACACACTTACTATTTTCCCACCATTCTTCAAAGCTGGTTTCTGCCCCTCCACCCCAACACACACACACGTTTCTTTGATATTTTCTAAAGTTTTGTCTAGTGGTGCTGATAAGGCTTAAGAGAAATCCATCAATTTTTCCATCTTTTTTTCCCCTAGTATGTTTTATTTTTTCAGTTTCCATCTCTTTGCTGAAACTTCAAGTGTTATCTACTGTTTCCACTAAATCTCATTTGAAGAGTTGCTGCTTATTCCTTCTCTGACCTGCTCAAGGAGATGGGTTTATCCTGGGAGGAAATTGATCCTCTTAGGAATTAATTTTTCTTGGTTGCCTTCTGACCTCAACTCTCTAATAGGCTCAAGAAATGTCATGATTTTGTGAATTATCTAGTTTTATTTTTGTGGTTCCTGTAGGAGAGATATTCTCCTATGTCTTTATACAAGTAGACATAAAACTCTCTGGGGTTTTTACTAATTTCTGAATAATATATATATTTCATATTTTACATTCTCGCTTTCAAAAGGCCTTATCTAGATTTTGTATCTGGAGCTTTGGGGCTGTAGAATCTCAGTAGCAATGACACAGCTGTGCTACATACAGTAGCACAAAAGTAGGTGCAGATAATACATTTGTTAAAATGACTGTGGCTATGTTATAATAAAACTTTATTTATATAAACAGAAGGTGAGCTCAATTTAGCCCAGGATAATGTTCTGGCTTGCCTCCTGATCTAGATATGTGCTTACACAAATTTGAAAAAAAATAGGGAAAATTTAAAGTTATAAAATATTCCCTGACTGTAAATAGTGCATTTATTTGTAAGTATTCACAGAAACATGAATTGGACAATAAAGAGATATAAAGAAAAGAATATGACACTACTAGAAAACTATGTTTCAGAATCTACAAATCTATTATATCCATGCTATTTGACAAACTAGCTGTGGCAGTAAACATATCTGTCTCATCTCTTACCTAAGTATTCCTGCTGCTCAAATCGTCCTTACCCACTGGAGAAGTGTCTATTTCTGACTTTGACAGCGGTACAACACACAAACTTTTATGGTATTAAAAAACAGTCCCCCTAAGTCTTAAGGACATAGGGCAAGACATGTGGACAAGTACTGCCCTGGCATCTAAAAATTATTTATCTCAAGAGTAGGTATCTATGGTTACAAACTATCCTCTGTCAGTGCTTCTCATCTTGTCCTAGTGACAGAGGTAGGCGTATCTTCTTTAATAAACATAGTGTTTGTCTGTTTGTGATATACAGAGTTTTCCAAATGATAGGGCTCAGGGCAGAGGATTCCTTGTTGCCTTTTTCTAAGGGGAGCAACTGGAAAAAAGAATAATTTTATAAAAACATAAATCAGGCCATTATTATCTGTTGCTCAATACTTACGGTAGATTTCCACTGCACTTAAAATGAAATCCATTATTCCCTGCCATGACATACAGGCTCCCCATGTGGTAGACCTATCACTGCTAATTCTTATGGTTCCCTCTCCCCCAGTTCACCATGGTCAAGTCTACTGCCTTCCTCCACTGCTCCCCATCCTGCTCCCCCCTTTTATTTCTTGAAGAAATAGTGGGGGAAAATAAATCTTCACTTTGCAAGGAGAAACATTTCTGTCCCTTTCATTGCTACATTCTAGGACACAGAGAAGTATCTGGTAGTTAGTAAGTCATCAATAAGTGTTTTTAGATTAAGTGAGGCAGAAGATATATAAGCAAAGGAAGGAGAGAAATTCTTCACATTGATGTAATGGTTTGAATTCATTCTTGGTGGTGTGAAGCTTATGCTTTGTTTTACAGAATGGCTAGAGACACTATAGTGCTGCAATTTTTAAAAAGAAGGTTATGTTACCTATTGGAGTAGTTAGTGATGATTTCATGGAAAAGATGGACAAGTCTAGGTTTTTACATTAGTGTTTATGCCTTAGAATTGCATAATGCTTTGCATTTTCCAAGTACTTTCCCATATGTAATCTCGTTTATACAGCATCTCTGCTTTTCTAGCTTAATGGAAGCCAGGGACGCAGGAAAGCTTAATTAGAGACAGAATGAAAACACTTTCTTCTTCCAATGATCTATATGTGTCTGGTAGAAGAACAAAAATAAGTTTTGCAGTTTTTTTTTAATTGTCTTAGAACTTACAATTTTATTCATTTCTGATGATGGAAAATGGCTATAGCTGCCAAGTCAACAGTGTTCCCAAGTAAGCAGTTGAATAAGATGCCAAATGTCTTATCTGTGAAAAAAAAAAAAATATCCACAGTTGGGCATCTGAATGCCACCTCTGGATAAAAAGGAAATGGTCCAGTATTCATCTGACCTAACACTTTAAAATGTAATCTCTCATACTGCTCTCCCAAGACTCATTAGCTTTGCTTCCAAAGAACCTCTGAGCACCAAGGCTCATGCCCATTTCACAATTAAACACACATAAGCACACTCAAATGTGAATTAAAAACAATTATTCAGCCCACATAGCTAGCTAGGGTTTTCTTTTTTCTTAGTAGTATATGCTCAATATTTTAAAACTGGCCAGAAGAGTTCTTAAAAAGAACCAGGCACAGTTTGTAAAATGTCTTTACTACCCTCAGGACAAACTAATAAGCAAAGAAAATGAGAATTTCATTAGTTATGTGTGAAACCATCATACGCTATGTCAGAAAATAGACTTATATAGCATAGACACAGAATGATGGTTTCATGTGTCCATTTTATTTAACAAAGTATTTACCTTAATCAGCCTTACCCATTCCTGCCTCCCACCCCTCAACTACATTTCATCTCATTTTCACAGAGGAAAAGGAGAATCTGTTAATACATAATGATTTTGTCGCTACGATTAAATTCTTTGTTCGTTTGTGGTTCTCCTCAGTCCTATCTTGCGGTATCACTGGAATTGCCCATTTTGCTTTAGGAACTATAGTTTCCACAAGGACATCCTTTGGGGACATTCCTGTGGTCACCTTGTAATTTTTGCTTAAAGTCCATGATATCCAGGCTAGAAAGGCCTTCTACTACCAAGTCTACAAATTAAGTTAGAGCATTATTCATTTATTTGCACTTTTTACCCTTTTCATACAAATGGAACTTGGATTATTCTTCCTGTACATTGTACCCAGGATGCTTTCTTTACTTATCATCTGTCTCCGGCCACTCTCTTACATATGTACACACACAAAAAAGGAAAGGCACTAGTGGTTGCCGTGTTTCATATTCTGCCCCTTTTCTTTACAAAATTTGTATCCAAATAATATTTATTATTAAATAAATAACTACAAAATGTATAACTACTGTTGGCACTAATATTTAATTATAAGAACTGAGAGCAAGGGGGTACATTACTCTTGTTACACCATAGATTTTCCCATGATCAACACAGTACTTGGCACATAAAAACTATTCACTTAAAAATCATAAAAATTGATTTTATCCTGAGCACTATTCTATATAACTTGCCTCTATTAACTCATTTAATTTAAAAAATATTTTTAAGGTAGGCTGTTACTATTTTACAGCTACAAAAAAGAACCTGAGAGAAAGACAAAGAAAGTACTTTGTTCAAGATTCAGCAGCTAATAAGTGGAAGGTTTAGGAAACAATGTGTCATCCATAAACAGCAATGTGTAAGCAGACTGTGAAAATTACATAAAAAGCTGAAGATACACACATGTGTATGTATTTATGTGTGTGTATATACACACATGATAAATTATTTTGTTCTTTTATAAGTATTAGAGTATCACAGAGACAGTTGGTATTAACTCGTGACCCATGATCTTTATGAACTTTCTAAACTTCCCCTGGAAAAAGAATGTGGTGAAACTGCCACATCCAAAAAATGCTTCTGGTGCCCTAATACTGCAAAGATTTGGCAAGCTGTTTTTTGTTTTGTTTTTTTCTTTTCTTTTTCCTTGGCTTTCTCCACATGCCAAATTCTAGTTCAGTTTTGAGATTCTGTGCCAAGATGTAGAGAATAAGAAGAAATTATGAATTTGTACTGGAACTGTAAAGTCTATATAAATGCTCTCATTTATGCACTGTGAAATGATGCATGAACTCCTTCCTGACACGTCTAGACACTAGAGTTCTTTAGAGAACTCTGGGCATCCTCACGTCTATTTTGGCATCAGAGGTATTGAACCAGAGTTCAGTGAAATTGAGTATCCTGCCCATCACCATTATCTCTTTAGGTTAAGTTTGGATGACTTTAATTTCCTGCTTAAATGCTGTGAAAAAAATTAGTTCCATAATAACATTTACTTAAATGATTTCATGTGTATTGTTTTGGGCTACACACTAAACAAATATTGCCTGGAGCTACCACTACATACACAGCTGATCCCCTTACATTTTGGTGGAGACAATTCTTTGGAAGTGTTCTATGCAGGAAGGTGGGAAGGTGGAGGAGGGAAGTTCTGTTCTTTATTTTGTTTTGCTCTTAGCCTGCTTCAAGTTTTTAGCAGTCCCTCTGCTAATCAGCACAAATGAGTTCACAACTAGTGTGTCAACAGAAAAATCATCAGCTTTAAAAACAAGCATGAGCTCCCTGAATGCTTCTCATGGACTCTTACCTTCTGCTATGGGGGGGGGAGGGGAACCAATTCCACTCAGAGTTGTAGTAATCTGTAACTTTCCTTGGAAGAGCAGATGGTGCTGATAGGTCCATTCACAATGGTTGGGTATGCTTTCAAATTGAAACCATAGTCCTTTTGATCTGTTACACAATTTCTAACTGTGCCTTCTCTGTTATGTTGCAGGCATGACACTCAAGGACAGATACCATCCAACTGGGCTTGCAGAAGGTTCAAGTGCTCTAGGTGTGAAATCCCATGCCTTGTGGAAAGCTGACTTAACTACAGGACAGTGATGCTTTTGACCTGTTAGATTCAAAGGCTCAGCTTTTCCATATATGTGATTTTTTCCCCCTAACTGAGGTTTATTCATTAAACAAGAATTGTAAATAAACTCTCATTTTAAATAAAATCTTTCTAAAGTGCTGCAATGTTCCTGGAATCCTTAAATGAAATAGAAAAATATATATTTTTGGATTGTGATTTAAGTCATGGAGAGATTTTGTTTTTGTAGTTTGAATATGACAATCTCAGGGGCTGTATAGATGCACACACACTTTTTGTCAATTCCCAGTGTCTCTAGTTTGGTATATCTGTTTAGTTGTTTAATTTGCCTGTTTTGCAGTTTATTGAAGTATAAATGATATACAATAAAGTACACATATTTAAATGGAATAATGTAAAGTACTGACATTAATATACACTTGATAAATCATCAGCACAATCTCAAAAATTACATATCCATTACCCTGAGAAGTTTCTTCATGCCCTTCCTAATGTGTCTCTCTAAGTTACCACCCATCTTCAGATAACCAGTGACTGGCATTTTCCCACTAAAGATGAGTTTTATTTTCTTTATAAAATTATATAAATGGACCCATGCAGCATATACACATGTGTTATACTCTGGGTGGGTTCTCTCACCCTGGATGGTTATGTCAAGATCCACCCATGTTGTAGTGCATATTCTTTCAATTTAATTGCTGGTAAGTATTCCATTGTATGGATATACCATAGTTTGTTTATTCATTCACCAGAGCATAGATAATGTAAAATGTTTCCAGTTTTGGCTGCAATGCTAAATAAAACTGCTAGGATCACCTGTGCATGTCTTTGCATGAATAGTTGCTTTCATTTACCCTGAGTTAACAGAAATAGATCATATTGGAAAGTGTTATGTGTAATATTTTAGGAATCAACCAAAATGTCTTTCAAAGTGATTGTGCCACTTTAGACTCCCAAAGGCAGTACATGAGTGTTCCATTTTTTCTACATCTTTGCCAAAACTTGGTATGGTCATTCTTTTAAATTTTTACCATTTTAATAAGTGTAAAGTTGTATTTCATTGTGGGTTTATTTTCCTCTCCTAACAATGAATAATGTTGAATATTTTTTAAGTTCCTTATATGTTGTCTCTATATTTTCTTACATGGAGTGCCCATTCACACCTTTGTTCATTTTTTATTGGGTTGCTTGTTTATTCATTAATGCTTGGAATTTATTTATAGATTGTGGATACAAATACTTTATCAGATATGCTTTGGAAAAAATTTCTCCAGTTTTAGTCATTCTCTTGACAATATCTTTTGAAGAGTACTATTTCATTTTGATGAAGTTCCATTTATTAGTTTTTTTTTCCTTTTATAGGTAGTGCTTTTGGTATGTACTGATGGAAATTTGACAGGGCCTCCAGAGAACTATCAACTTTTGACCCAGATAATCATTTGTTCTCAGTGGCTGTTTTGCACGGTGTACGATGTTTAACAAGATTTCTGCCTTTACCCAATTAATGTCAGTAGCACCTCCTCCCCAGTGTGACAACTAGAAATTTCCAAAGGTCCCACAAGAAACAAAATTGCCCATTTGAGAACCTCTGGCTTAAACCAAGATCACAAAAATTCTCCTATGTTTTCTTCAAGAAATTTTATAGTTTTAAATTTTAAAATTATATCTATGATCCATATTGAGAAATTTTTGCATAAGGTGCAAGGAATGAATCCACATTCATTTTTTTTGTATATGTATAGTCAATTGTTCCAGCACCATTTGCTGAAAAAATATTTTTTTCAGTACAGAATTATCTTTGCATCTTTATAGGAAATAGCTATACTTATATATCTGAGTTTACATCTGTACCCTGCTCTATTCCACGGGCCCTTTTGTCTATTATGGCATCCATACTAATCTTTATAACTATAGCTCTACAATAACCTGAAATCAGATGTTTAGTTCTCCAATCATGTTTTCTTTTCCAAAGTGCTTCTGGCGTTGAACTTCTGATGAGCCATCAAGTGTTGAGATGGTCAATAAAAACAGTAAGTCACAAGGTTTTATTGATGTACTGTGATAATGCCATCAAGAGGAAAAAAAAGAAGAGGTGCCAGCTCATCAGTGTTCATCTTCCCCTAGAGAACAGCATGGAATGATGCATGTGGATGGGGGGAGGGCCTCACTGCCAAGGAACCCCATGAGGAGCCAGAACCACTACCGTGCCCACCAATACTTTTAAAACTTTCCATAAACTTCTAAAAATGTATTTGCTATTTTTTCATTTTAATGGACAATTTCAGAAACTTAATGCTACTGTTGGTAACTTTAAATATGGTAGGTTAGTAGAGATGATATAGAGATGGTATTTAAAGCCTGTCATCTGTTAGCACTCCTGAAAGTATTTCCGCAGTTGCCTGTTGAAGTCATAGGTGGCTGTTCATGAGAAGATGATCACCCAGAACACCCGTGTAAGTGAGAGGGCAGTTTTACTGATGCTTTCCAAGAATGATTATTGCCTCTCTAAAATTCTTAAGCACCTTAGTATATGTTACAGGTATAAAGAGTAACAAAACTAGAGTAATTGAGGGATATGAAGATTTTTTTTGGCCCACCCAAGGCCTGAGGAAGTTCTTGGACCAGGGCTAGAAACTGAACCACAGCAGTGACGATGCTGACTCCTTAAGCACAAGACCACCATTGAACTCCCAAGATCTTCTTTGTTTGTTTGCATGTTATTGTGAATGATGTTTTTTCCAGAGACACAATAACTCCATATGATGTTCTCTTAAGATATTACTGTATTCTATTTAACCTACAGTCTTGGTATTTATTTTAATTTCATCTTTACTGTATATTGGATTTAAGGTTTAAAGTTGTTTAGAATTTAAGTTGAAATAAAGCTAGCTAAGATTTTTGTAAATATCTACTGATGTTTTCAAGACAAGTATTATGCAAACCATTGCATTTGTTAAAATTTCTACTCTTAATTCAACTTAGAACCTACAAAATCTCCAATAAATATTTGATTATATTTTAAATTTTAAGGCACTTATTTTATAATGGTGGACTCTAGGTCAACCTAGCTTAAATCTAGAAGCACATACACTTACTTTGAGAAGCACAACTCAATACCAGGCTATGAAATGATGGAACTTTAAATGTCATTTCCATATTAGCTCTCTGATTCTTTGCCTCAACAAACATAATTTTAAAATAAATCTGACTCTAAGGGAAATGAAAGAACTACTATTGAACTTTCTCTTATCAGTTCACAAGCTCCTAGAGGTATTGTTCTTAAATATATTAAGAAGGATTATTGGTTTGTTAAAAAAAAAGTTCATGGTGAATTCACTGGAGATTGCTTAGTGTTATTTTTATGTAAAACACTTGGTAAAATTTATTATGAATCTTATCAAGACTTAGAGACAGAAGTTTTAAGCTGAAAGAGACCTGAGAGTTTATCTACACCAATCTCTTCATTTTATAGGAGATTAAGGTAAAGGAGTTCAAAAATGAATGATCAATTGTGGCAGTCTGTTGTAATGCATGGAACACTGTGTTTTGTATTAGAAACCTGGGTTCTAGTTACATAATCTCTTTGAACTCTTTTTTCTCTCATATAAAGTAAGGAGATGGGAGCTTTCTACATTCATATCTCTTTTGACTGTAAAACCTGTAAGAGTCGAGACAGCAAAGCACCTAATTATATTTTGTGGTCTTCAAAGAATTGAGAGTTATAACCTCTTTCTCTAATTGTGAGCTAACTTACCTCTCATTATTTCATAAATGCAACAGATATTTGATAGGCACTTAAAATGTGAAAGGCGTTATATTAGATACTAAGAATCATGTCGCTATACTTTGAAATCATGTCAAACCAAATTATGTTTATAATACAACTGATATTCGTACTTCTTTTAGTTCCACACCAGGGCCTCCTTTATCTTTATGGAGGGCTTATGTAAAACCTGATATATAATCTTGAAAATATGGGGCTTTTTTTCTGAGTCAACCATGGGATTCTTGCCCATTCAGCTTCCCTGTTGTTCTTATGGCTGCTTTTGAATCTTTTCTGGGAATCTTAAAAATTCTTGAAATATAGTTTGAAAACCACAGTTGCAGTTCTATTCACTGGTTTTACAAATAAGGAATCTGTGAGCCCCAATGGGTAAGTAATTTCACCACAGAAAAGAAACCAAGGTAAGCTGTGTGTTCTCTTCACTGATTATTATTTTTTTCTTTATAGGGCCACACCTGTGGCATGTGGAAGTTCCCAGGGTAGGGGCTGAATCAGAGCTACAGCTGCCAGCCTACACCACAACCACAGCAATACCAGATTTGAGCTGCATCTCCAACCTACGCTGCAACTTGTGGCAAAGGCAGATCCATTACCCACTGAGAGAGGCCAGGGATTGAACTCGCATCCCTGTAGATACTAGTTAGGTTCTTAACCCTCTGAGTCACAGTGGGAACCCCCTCTTCATTGATTTTTTAATCTTACACACAGTCTACTAAATTATACCACCCTCTGGATTATCTTATATCTCAAGTTTTTGACAAAAATAAAATTTTTAATATACATTCCTTTAAATAGTTGATATTTTGTGGGATATATATATTTCAAAATCATGAAAGAAATTAGGTGAGTTAAATTCTATTTATAAAATAGATTTGCAAACTATGAATCTGTTATGCTTTAGTGTTACACCTAAAAGATAAAGAAACCTTGAAAACAGTCACATCAGCCCACTGCAGATAACTATATATAGAGTTGAAAATGGAATGAGTACATAAAAGAACTTCAATACAAATAATTTTCAACCCCACTTTCATTGACCATACAGCCAATTATCCTTGGGACTTGTTCAGAACTGAAGAAACAAAATTCTATCACTAGAACAGAAGCCCAGCCAGAAGCCCAGTCTCAGCCATTCTTCCCTCGTGTTACACATTTTCTCCCAAATGATGTTCTAAGGGCTCACATACAATATACAGAAAAGATACACTACAATAGTTATTTTGAGATGCTTATTTAAATTTATACCTAACATTTTAAATTTGAGAGTAACCAAGTCATTGAAATTTTCACCAGGCTCATCTGGAACAGAGAGAGCTAAAACAGTAGTTGAGCTGAGGAAAAATATGTTTCAGCTTCCAACAAGCATTTAAGTTCTGCTCAAAAGAGCCCAGGAAAGAAGTCTTTTCCCTTTTTTTCTTTTCTTTTTTTTTTTTTTTTTTTTTGGCTGTACTTGCAGCATGTGGAAGATCCAAGGCCAGGGATCAAACCCACACCACAACAGAAACCTAAGCCACTACAGGTGACAATGGCAGATCCTTAACCCAATGGGCCATAAGCGAACTCCAAGAAATCTTTTTATAAAGAAAAAAAGGAAAAAATATTGAAATCAAGTGCTTTTTCTCTCTTCCTTTTCTTTAAAAACAAAGCAAAAACATTTAAAACAAAACAAACCCATTTAAAAACATAAAGTATGACATGTGAACAGAAAATGGAATAAAACATGAAGCTGCAGATCAATGACTTATCACAAAGTAAACATTCATGTAATCACCAACTAGAAATCTGTCAGTACCTTGAGAAGCTTTGCTGTCGTCTCCTCCCCATTTGTATGTCCTCCTGTTAATAAAAGTAACCACTCTCACATATTTATGAATTTTATGGTAGCTCTATCATTGCTTTCCCCCCACCCAAGTCTTCAGTTTTACTACCTAAACATTTCTCTCTCCACACTACAGTTTAGTGTACATGTATGTATATACTATATACAGAGTTGAAAAAGTAATATGTAATACACACACACATACATATAACTATATAAATGGAATCATTCGGTATATTGCATTTTCTCTTTCTCTACTTAATATTATGCTTGATGCATAATACTAACCATTTTGTTGGATGCAGATACAGCTCATTTATTTTTCACATTTCTCTATTCTTACACTGTTCAATTAAGCATAATATATCAGGCTGGACATTATGAACAGGGTATTAGTCATTATGGACAGTAGTCTCATAAACACTTTTTTGGGAACATGCCAATGTATTTCAACTACACATGTACCTGGAATGGAATTAATGAGTCTTAGCAAAAGTGTATTCTGATATATGGAGATAATGCCAAAGAATTTTTCAGAATTGATACACAGTTATACACATTCTGGCCAACATTTAACATTGCTAATCTTTTACATATATAGTTATGTCCTGTTACATTTAGTTATATCTCACTGTGGATTAAATTTGCCATTATGTGATGTCTAAAGGACATGGGCTCAACATTTTCAACACTAACAAATTCTTAAAGAAAGTATATGATCATCTCAACAGATACAATCACTCATCATTCATGTATGGATCATAATAAAGACACTTAGTAAACAAAGACTAGAGGAGAATGCTTTGATCTGATAAAGAGTGAGCATAATTTATGAAATGTTGAAAACTTTCCCTTTTGTGAACATAACAAGTTCTACCCAGGATCATCACTTCAATTGAATACCATACTAAAGGTTGAAGAGCATATCAAAGGTACTAGCAAATGAAATAATGTAAGAAAATAAATAAATGTCATGAGAATAATGAAAACTGTAAAGCAAGCATTAGTCATGGATGATAAAATTGTGAATGTAATAACTCCAAAATCTACAAAATGATTTTAAGGATGTTTTGCAAGGAAGTTCCACAAACAAAGCCAAAATAAAATAAACCAATGAGTGTGTCAAAAGAAAACAAATTCCACATAAAATTTAAACAAAAGTTAAAGTACACCATTAAAATATTAATGTAATGAGCTAGCTGAGAGGGAGGGGTAAATAGAGCACAGAGGATTTTTAAACTAGTAAAACTGTTCTGTATGATACTGTAACAGTGGATACATTATACATTAGTCCAAATTCAGAATGCACACCACCAGAAGTGAATCCTAATACATACTGTGGACTTTGCTGATAATGATGTCAATGTGCACTCATCAATTGTAACAAATTTACCACTCTGGTAGGGAAAGCTGACAGTGGGGGAGATGACAGGGGAAGGAAGGTCAGCAGAAGGTATATGGAAACTCTTTCTGTTTTCTGCTCAATTTTGCTATTAATCTACAACTGCTCTGCAAATAAAAGTCTGTTTTTAAAAACATTAACATAAATGCAAAACATCCAGAAACATATATAAAATATTAGTATAAACAAAAAAACATTATTTTTATGAATTGTAAGACTGGAAGGCCCATGATAAATGAGACTCCTAATAATATTAACCTGTAATTTCACAAATTCTTAATATTGGGAATTAGGATTGGTAATTAGGATTGGGTTGGTAAAAACAAGATCAATGATTATATTTGCACATTAAATAGTTGTTTCCATTATTATGTAATATTTACTAAGCACACATTGGACTCATAAAACATTTTTTACCTTTTTGTCCAGTTGTACTGAAATATAATTGATGTACAGCACTGCATAAGTTAAGGTGTACACACAATGATTTGACTCACATATGTCATGAAATGATTACCACAATAAGTGAAATGAACATCCATTAGCTCCTAAGATATGAAATAAAAGAAAAAAATTAAGAATTCCTTATAATGGAAGTCTTAGGATTTACTTTCTGGTCTTTTCTAAAAAAAATTAAACAAATGTAAATAAATCTCTATTTGAACATACACATAGAAAACCTGACTGCTTTTTATGGTATACCATGAGGCATTAGGTTTCTTAAGCAAAATAGTTTATGCTGGAATGTGGGACTAGATTAGAAGTTTCACTCTGAGGATAAGAAAAATGTAACAATTTTCACTGAAGATCAGCCATTTTCTTTAAAGACATAGTTATTTTTGTTTTTTATGCATATCCTTTTATTTATTTATTACATTTATAGTTGTGCAACAATCATCACTCCCAACCTTTTTTTTTCTTTTTTACAGCTACACCTGTGGCATATGAAAGTTCCCAGGTCAGAGGTCAAATCAAGAGCTATAGCTGTGTCCTACACCACAACCACAGCAACACCAGATCTGAGCCACATCTGTGACCTATTCTGCAGCTTGCAACAATCCCTAATCCACTGAGTGAGGCCAGAGACCAAACCCGCATCCTCACCGAGGCATCAGGTCCTTAACCTACTGAGCCACAATGGAAACTCCAAGACAATCAGTTTTTGAAGAGGTTCTTGGATTGTCAGATGAAAAGCACTATACAATTAAAATAAAAGTGGCACTGAAATTTTCATTCACATTGAGTATTTAATTTTAACTCTAAAATTATGTGCATGTTTTTCGGATACAGGTGATCTTTTAAAAGAATCTGTATCAGGCTTATATCAAGCCCTCAATATTGTGGTATCACTTTCGGTAGAGAAAAAAAATCATGTGTTGGAAAACTAAAGAAATAACCATTCTCAGTCATTCTCTGCTTTCTTAAACTTCTACCCCTAAGGCAAAATGCCAGTCACATTTTTAGTTCAGAGATATTAATAATTCACAGAATTTCCATGTACTCTTTTAATTGAAGATTGATAATAATATTCCTAACAAAATGTCTTGACCAGCTCTGGCTAAACTATTCAACACTATTTCGGTTTTTGTAGCCAACTTCCCAAAGAGCTCCAGGAACATGTCATAATTCCAAAGGTTACCTACAGCACTTCTAAGTTAAGTTGGCCAGTGTGCCAGCACAAAAACCTGGTGATCTGATTTAAGACTGGAATATCAGCTGTAAATATAGGTTGATATATATTTTTTTCTTCTGTTTGAATCAAGCACTTAATATTTCACACATGCCATAGTGTTAGACATTTAATAATTCCAAATATCAAATTATTATGTCTATAAGTCTGATTTATTATGTTTTCTAGATTTTTATGGTGCTTATCAGCAGAACTCCATTATATCTGAGTCTCTGATGTCAAGAAGCCACTCTTATTAAAATATTTAACATAAAAATGAGCTCACAGGAGTTCCCGTCATGGCACAGTGGTTAACGAATCTGACTAGGAACCACGAGGTTGCAGGTTCGATCCCTGCCCTTGCTCAGTGGGTTAAGGATCCGGCGTTGCCATGAGCTGTGGTGTAGGTCGCAGATGCGGCTCAGATCCTGCGTTGCTGTGGCTCTGGCGTAGGCCGGTGGCTACAGTTCCCATTCGACCCCTAGCCTGGGAATCTCCATGTGCCGCGGGGAGTGGCCCTAGAAAAGGCAGAAGAAGACAAAAAAAAAAAAAAAAAAAGCTCACAAATCATTCAAATGGCTTTGCTAAGCAGGAAAAAGAATGAGCTATAAAATATTGTTTAGAACACAATTAAAATTATTATGAAAAATTTTTAAAATCTCCTCAAGCACCATACAAAGAACTGCTTTTGATAAAAGCAATATTCTCCTGCTCCTTAGCATCATATTTTGACCTAATTTTTCTCTCTTTTTCGCCACCAGTGCTTAGAAAACTGGTTCACTGGATTGAAGACTATACATGGTCAGTTTTAGAGTATACAGTAATTCCAAGGAACTATCGTATGTGGCTGCTGCCTAAAGTACCCACAAGCAAAATAAATAAATAAGGTCTCGCCAACCTGCTGGTTTTCATAGAAGCTTTAGTTGATGGGGGAAGTGAGCATTCCCAGGATGGGAAATCTTCAGAACGAACCTCTTCATTTTTATTTCCCTTCTCATATTTTCTGAGATGACCCACCACTATCATGCTAATAATAAGTTTCACAATGAGAATAAGAAAAATACTGATGCATTTATGAGGATGCAGAAAGAATTGAAAAAATTATATTCTGAATTAGAATGCTATTTGTACACTTCTCTGCAAATGAATGTATACAGAAAAAAGAAAAACAGCTTAGCATCTCCTGTAACTTTTTAATACACTTATCTATTTGTTTTTATTAGTGTGATTCATATCAGAGAGTCTTGGCTGAGGGCCTAGGGAGATACTTGGCTCACAGTGGCTTTTATGTTAACAAATGGGCTTTTATGTTAACAAACTTTCACTGAAGAAGAGTGAAAATTCATAGGTGGACAAAACAGAAAATCAGCTGCTCCTTTACCACAACAGAAATAGGGGCTGTTTGAAAAGAGAATGTTTTATGATTGAAAAAAATACCCTGAAAAAGACACAACAGAAATTTTCTTGGATGTTCACATTTTAAATGCTCTACAAAAATATTTCTAGCTTCACTGTATCAAATACACAAAAGATCCTGAATTCCTTTATTGGGATAACAAGGTACCATTCTTTCAGGGCCTCTAACTCTTTATATCTGCTCAAAATATGGGAGGAGCTACATCTCAAATTTTCAAATATAATGTGAGAATTCTAAAAAAAAATAATTCTGATTGAGAATACAAATCTCAAATAATATACATCACTCACTAACCACAGAACTACTGATGTCAGTGGCACATGAAATGTCTTGTGAACTATTCAAACTTTAAAAGCAAGGAAACTCTGTAGGATTATACCTGTGTTTTGACCTAGCTTTACATATGAAATATCAGGATTTTGAAATGGAAATTTTGATATTAAAATGATAGTGTCATTCATGTTATACAATTTTTACAAGAGAGAGGCTTTTGGAGCAGGAGTTCGTAGAAATCACAATGCAGTCATGCTCAAGAACTGAAATAAAACTCATTTGGACCATTAAGTCTAGGATTTAGCACATATACCACTTGAAAGGTTTTCAAGTGATTCAAATGAATATGAACAGGACTTTTTAGCAGAACATACCAAGCTACATGTTTTTCAATGTTAAAACATAAATGTCAGCATAAATGTCAAGGTGTGGTTTTCTGACTTCATGTGTTTTCAAGGAAAAATAATTTAAACAGATTTGTGGACAGCAAATTATTTCCCTTTATTTATGAAATGTACAGAACAGAGAGTTTTCCGGTGGCTTAGTAGTTAAGCATCTGCCATTGTCACTGCTATGGTACAGGTTTGATCCCTGACCTGGGGAATTACACATGCTCTGGGCATGACCCCAAAAAAGTACAGAATAAATATTTTATTCATATTTGATTTTATCCTGGGGAAATATATATTTGCCAGAATTTCCCCAAAATTGTGAAAATGTATTGCCATTTGTGATAATAAATAGGTAATGGGAAATGTCAATGGAAAAATCAAAATCTCATGTAGTTGACGTAATTTTAGACCATGAAATATGCTGTG
The DNA here is from genome assembly GCF_016906955.1 of Phacochoerus africanus. NCBI lineage: Eukaryota > Metazoa > Chordata > Mammalia > Artiodactyla > Suidae > Phacochoerus > Phacochoerus africanus. The sequence continues at coordinate 23,704,762 of NC_062548.1, forward strand.
GGTCTTTTTCCATGTGTAAAGCTAAGTGATTGAGTCTGGCATACAGATAGATAACACATTTCCAGATTATCTGGGAGGGAAGATGGATAAGTATCAAGTGATACAAGGATAGGCTGGCTTTTTAAATCTATATTCTGTTAGATGCTATCTAAATCTCCAGATGTCCCAATAATTTCATTATCTTTGCATAAATGTCCCATCTTGTTTTCATGAACTGTTGTTTTGAGAAATTACTGTTTTTATAGAGTAACTCTGTATTATTTGAAATTTAGTTAATACCCTTTCCACGTATTTATTTTACAAATATGACAGTGCAAATTAGTACTGAGTACTACTGAGTTTTTCTACCGACATTCATGCCTATGCTCTTCCTTCTTTGCAACGGAACCTCTGAAGTCATCTGTTTGACCTGACATAGTGACCACATTACCCTTAGATGTGACTGTTTTACTATGGAAACATGCCCTCTCAGGCAGCAAGTCATGGAGGCAAGTGTGGGGCTGTCTTTGGGAAAGGTATCCTTACCAATTAAGAGAGACTTTTAAGGAAATAAGAAGACTCCATTCTTCTGCTGGGCATTACCATCACCGCATGTTGCCACCTAGAACTTTGCAGCAATCTTTCAAATAGGAGGAGATTCCCAAAAGACAACTTGAACAACAATGATCACAGAAGATTGTAAAATAAAAGAATTTCAGTTCTTGGTGATGTCAGTGAACAACTGAATGAACTAACCTTGTAGGTACTCTTCTTAAGTCTTTTAAGTACAAAAATAAGTCTTCCAATTGTTTAAGCAAGTTAAGTCTAGAATTACTTTTATGTGACTGTAACCTACTTAAGTAATAGACAGCAATGTGAGAAACTTAGCAATTGACCACTATCAAAATATTACTTCTGTTTAGCTGTCCTCTTTGTATATTAGAGATAAATAATTTGAAGCATATTTCTTGCAAGGGATGTGGCTTTTAAATGGTTATGGTGTTAAAATCGCTGTTGTCCCTTTTGTATAGTTTTTATCACACCTAAAATAACCCAGTTGTTCTGAGGCTAGTGTTTCTTAGAAAAATAGATATTGTAGATTTAGAATGGTGTTTCTATGTTAAGAGAGACCTATGATATAGTGTAATAAAAATTACTGACCCAAGAAGTAATGCAAAATGCTTTTTTTTTTCATATAAAGTATCCAGACAATACAGTACTTTCTAAAAGGCAGAATAGGACATGGTAGACTCATTTCTCTAGAGGTTCACTAGGTGATATATTTCAAAATGATGATTATATACATACTACATGTATTATACATACTATTTGTAAAAGGTAAAGCATCCTAGAAAATGCTAGAATATTTAGATTTTAAAATTGCCTGTGTGAGAGTTTCCATCATGGCTCAGCAGGTTAAGAACCCGACATAGTGTCTGTGAGGATGTGGGTTTGATCCCTGGCCTTGCTCAGTGGGTTAAGGATCCAGTGTTGTTGCAAGCTGCAGCCTAGGTCACAGATGTGGCTTGGATCCAGTGTTGCTGTGGCTGTGGTGTAGGCTGGCAGCTGCAGCTCCAAATCAACCCCTAGCCTGGGAACTTCCATACAAAACACGTGCAGCTATAAAAAGAAAAAAAAATGAATGAATAAAATAAAATTGCCTATGTGACTAAAGATGCCTTGATAGAGGCGAAAGAAATCTACTGCTTAGAAGAACAGAGTGAAAACATTTTCTATTGCAAAATGTAGTTAACAGGTAGGAACTAATTATTTCCTTAAGTGTAAATTCCACTCAAAGGATTATTTTATTAACCAACTTTTTTTTATTGGAATATAATTGACTTACAACATTATATTAGTTTCATCTGCACAACATAATGATTCAAGATTTTTATACATCACAAAATAATTGCCACCCTAAGTCTAGTCATCATGTGAGGTTAACTTAGCTGTTTTAATAGATTAAGCCAGTTACTTTTCTGGACATTCAAGAGACTGTTAAATGCCATTAATCACAATACATTGGTGACAATTAAATGATGGCATATTCCAGGCAATACAACATGTGCTTACATTCATGATATTTAATTTTTTAAAAATCAATGAAGAAACATCATAATAATGAGAATTTAAATTTCTAATCTATATTTATAACATCTCACATATTTTCTGTACCAGTGTAAGTGTGCATTTTGCAGGTTTAATGATGCTTTATAAAAGAAAAAAGAAAAAGAAAACACACATTCAAACAGGCCCTTGATTCTAATGGTTTAAGACACACAATTATAACAAAATACATTTTTACTTATTTTTGGTTTGTGCATTACCTCTAGGTACATTCCATCCTTCCTACCATTCCCCCAGCCATACTCTTTCTTTCTTGAATGTCACCAAAAGAGGTGGCTCTATTATTACTTTCATTTTCTCAGAACGACCCACAGAACCTATTTTCTTGTACTTAATTTGATACAAATGTTATTTTGCTATTCAAAGATGTCAAAATATATAGAAAACCCACACACACAAAACCATAAATATTACAACATCTTGACACGCCTACACATTTGGGAAATATGTTTGTATGCAGTCCTTTGAATTCAAACACGTCCTTCATTTAAACGACATCCTTGCATTAAATTATGACTAAAATCTAAAACACCTAGAAATTCTCAGGCATGAGCCCAGGTGATTTAGCTGCTGTGCTTAAGTCAAGTCACTCCCACACAGCATGTTAGGAAGTAGTTACACTGCTTAGGGTACTTTGACTTGAAATATTTTACTCCAATGTCAAGCCCAATTGATTCTTCCCTAATTTTGTTTAAGGCAGATTGCATAGACTGCCACTATGTCAATCAAAGCTGACTGGATTTTTCCCTCTTTTAAAGTAACTGGACATGTTTTAACAGAATCTTTAGATAATGCAGATCCTAAATAAAGTTATTCTGTAAACTTATGTTGCCTGCAAACAACTGAGAAATTATTCCTTCTCTTACATATCTATTGAACACTTTATAAGATCTGATCTCTGGTCTGAGATTCTTGTCCCAGGCTGGGGCTGGATGTAGGCATGCAAGCAATCAATATCATAAAATATGGACTGTATGGCATGGTGGTTAAAAGTAATGTTTTGTTGTTTTCGGTTTTGGATTGAATCAGAGTTTTGACATTTATGGAATAGTTTAAACTTGGTCAGTTGATTAATTTATTTTTTAACCTTTTTTTGTACTTAATAAGATTTGGGGTGTAAAATGGTTAACACGGTGTCTACACAGAATAGGACTCAACTGTCATCTAGGAGAAATATTATTATCAGGCCTCTCACTCAGGCATATACCAGTAACAATGGAAAAGGGAAGGGCATGTATTTCCCCAGGCTGGACAACAGCTGTGGATGGAATCAGGGAAGACTTTCCAGGGAAGAGTGAGACTTGGGAACAGCTCCTTGGCTTTGCAACCTGAATAATTCTAGAATCTGCTCATTGCTCTGTTAACTAATATAACATTTTTGTTACAGACAAAACATCAGGAGCTTTAATTACACATCAGTTATCTTTGTGGAAACATGAATGGAAGTTTGGCCATTACTGGGGTTTGGAGGCATTTCACTTATCCAGGTTATTTCCATGCTCTTTTATATTTCCTAATAATCATGCATGATTCCACACTTAGTTTAGAAAATGCATATAGGAATGTATAAACTGAGAATAATTTTCTGAAATGAGGTGGCCTTCAACATCTCTTTTTTTAGTTAGGCAAAGGCTTCCAGACATATTTTAAAGAACATGAAATTTATGTCCTATATGATTTAGCTAGATTTATGATTTTGTGTAATTTTTGTCAATACAACTTATGTAGCAATAACTTTTTTATGTAACTATTACTATCTAAATATGACTGATTTTTTTCAAACTTCAAATAAAGGGTACTGTACACATCATAATCACCACAGTTTACATTATGGTTCACTCCTGGTGTTACATATTGTATGAGATTGGACATATTTATAATGACATAATTTAGATCTTATTTTTTAAATAGTCATTCACTGCCACAAATTTCCCCTTACATATTATTTTAACTATATCCCACACATTTTGATAAGTTGTATTTTCATTTTTTTTAATTCAAATATTTTAAAGTTTCTTTGGAGATTTTTTTCATTTACCTATGTGTTATTTAGAAGTATACTGTTTAATCTCTAAGAATTTTGAGTTCTTTCTAGCTTCCTTTTTGTTCCTGATTTCTTGTTTAATTACATTGTGGTCTGAGGTTAGACACTGCAGAATTTCTATCCTTTTACATTTGTGGAGGTGTGTTTTATGGCTCAGAATGTGGTCTATCTTGATGAATGTTCCACATAAGCTTGAGAAGAATATGTAATCAAGTGCTGTTGGATGAATTAGTCTATAGATGCCAATTATATCCAATTGATTGATAGAGTTGTTGAGGGTAGATCTTAAGAGTTCTCATCAAAAGGGAAAAAAAACATTTTTCTCTTTTTTTGTAGCTTTATGATAGGTTAGTAAAACTTGTGATAATCATTTTATGAAGTAGGCAAATAAAATTATTTCACTGTCTTTAAGAACTAGGAAAAAGAAAACACTGTCATTGGTGATTAAATTTTCTCATCATTATTCAAGAGGTTAATTTGATTAATGTTCACATTTTCTCTTTCTGTGTCACTCTGAGTTTCTGAGAATTATTGGCAAAGACAGAATGTATATGCAAAACATTTACTTTGGATGATATTGCTGAAATATAAAGGGGGGCAGATAGATGCCGATGAGGATATTTCTCAGAGTTCAGTAGAGCTCTGGCATTTAGTTCATCTTCCATAGTTTCTATTAGTATTCTTTTTTTTAACTTTATTTTTTTATTTATTTTTTTTCATTTTTTTATCACTCAAATGAATTTATCACATCTGTAGTTGTATAATGATCATAACAATCTGATTTCACAGGGCTTCCATCCCACAGCCCAAGTCTATTAGTATTCTTAAGTTTACTAATTTTCTTTCTGAATTGCCTCTTGACCTTAATCTTCAACAGTGAACTTCTCATTTTAGACACTGTGTTTTTTATCCCGAGGATTGTATTTTTTCAAATCTTGCATTTCATTCTTCACAACAATTACATATCCTTTAACTAACTGAACACAATGCAAAGTTTGTGTTAACATCTAGTCATGGTAATTCTATCATTTTTTTTTTAGAGGTTCTGCTTCTTTGGATGATTTTACTCACGGTTATGGATCATGTCACTTTTTGACATGTATGCTCATTTTTGATTGGGTGCTGGACATTTTAATTTAACACCATGTTGTGTTTGAATATTGTTGTGATCTTTATATAAAAATATTCCTTTGTTTTGATAGGCTCACATATAACTTGGAGTTCCATTTGATAAATTTGAAACTTGAGCTTTTTCTGGCAAGTCTAAAACATTCTATTCTCTAGCAATAGTTGAGCCTTATTACTAAAGCACAGTTCTTTCAGGAGTCTCTACTGAACACTTTGATTAAATGAACAAAAATGCTTTTTACTCTGGTTGGTGGGAATATTAATGATTCCTACTTCTGAGTTAGTTCAGGGGAAATGTCACAAGCTCTTGGCCCAGTGTGGTAACATTTTACCCTACTGTTGTATTTTCAGTATTCCTCATACTCAAGATAATGCTTAAAGGATTCTTGTTCTCCTTTCCATAATTCCTCCTCTAAAGAATATCATCTTTCAAACTTTAGCCCCCTCAGCCTCCATAAATTCTAGTCTCTGTGCCATCAACTCATCATGACTGCTGAGCTCTACTGTCCTTCCCTGTACTTTGGTCCATAATGTGCCTCCAGCCAGAAGTCAGGATGGATATTAAAGCTCAGCTTGATTGTCCTTTCTTTTAGAGACTCCAGACCTGCCCTCCCACAAATTCTGGAAAGGAATGTTTCATGTACTTTCTTCAGGTTTCTAGCTTTATAAAATGGGAGTTTAAACCTTCTTTTTGTAATCTTATGATGGTCAGAAAAGGAATGCTGGCAATTTTTTTAAAAAAGACAAATATTGAATCAAATTGAATGTCCATAAAGAGAATGATTTTAAATTAATGTGGTCCAGTCAGACTGTGGAATTATAGACTTAATGATAAAATGAAGCTCAAATATATATGCATCTTTGTTCCCAAGATATTTTAAGTAAAAAAAAGCAGTTACTTATATAAAAATATACTATATATTCACAAGTGTGGGGGGTATGTGTGTGCAGTATATATATAATACTTACTAGAAAGAAGATACAAAATTGTTGAGAGTGCTGCAATTGGGTAAAAATTATACAGATGGTGGTAAAAAAATAAATTTCTAAGTTTTGCATTATATACATTGATATTTCACAGTGCAAGAATGTCTATATTTCTTATGAAATTTAAAAAATAAAACAGATTACACATTCATTAGATTAACCCTTGTTTGTCATTGAAACCTAAGAAACCACTTGATATTGTGACAATTCGAAAGGTATGAATGTGACATTGTACAATAATCTGTAGCTCTTAATAATACTGTGTAATCCCTAAGACTTAGCTAAGTTTAAAACATAAATATTTATTTATTTATTTATTTATTGCTTTTCAGGGCCGCACCCACAGCATATGGAAGCTTCCAGGCTAGGGGTTGAATCGGAGGTGGCACCACGGGCCTACGCCAGAGCTACAGCAACACAGGATCTGAGCCATGTCTGCAACCTACTGATCATAGCAGCACTGGATCCTTAACCCACTGAGTGAGGCCAGGGATCAAACCTGCAACCTCATGGTTATTTGTTTCTGCTGCACCACAATGGGAACTCCCATGAATAAATTTTTAAAGAGCATTTTCCATCATATCCTGTTTTCTTCCTTTATTTATTACTAAATTATTGTGCTGCCCACCAAGGAACGGTTTAGCAGATATTAATGTTCATAATTAATTACTAAGTGCTATAAACATTGCCACAGGTTATGAATCACTGAAGAATCATTTGTGATAAAAGCTTATCTTGTCACCATACAGTTCATTAGCTTTAAATCATGTAACCTAAAAGTCTGATGTTATATACTCATGGTTCTACTTGCAGTAGTTATTTCTGTTTTACGAACTAGGCATGTAAATATGTGGCAGGCAAATGAGCTTCAAATTTTTATAACTAAATACTGCATTTGAAGAGACATTTATGTTGAAGTGGTAAATTATTGCAGTGACACTTTTATTGAATAGCCTTCTGGTGTTATGAGGTAGTCTCACTAACCTATAAAGTACTGCCTTCCCTCTATATATAACTAACATTAAAGGGAGGATAGCCCTTTCCAGATACTCAGCAATAAAAGGACATGCTCTGGTTGTCTTTTTATGAATTCCTCAATAACTCTGAACAATTTATGTGATTTTGCACAATTTTTCAAGGTTTTTGTTTTTATCCCACAAAATCACGCTGTTAAAAAAAAAGCTTCAGGAAGAATATAGCCAGGAATATGACCCTTGGCTAAAACACATACAGCCATGATCATGGTCCTTGGAGAAGAGAGAGTCATTCTACCATAATCTAAAATAAAACCCAAAATAATGAGAGGAGGCTAAAAGTACCTCTATATACATGCATTCTTTTATGTCTTAGAAACAATGAAGATTCACTGAACATTTACAACACGGCAGTTTATAAGCGAAGACTTTTGAGAGTATAAACATAATAACATTCGCTTGTTTAGCTCTGAGAGCTTATAATCCAAGGGTGGGAGGATATAAATACACATCAGGGAACTGCAATAGAGTATTAAGTTGAATACAAACATGAAATATGCCACACAAATGTAGAGAAGGGAAAGCCAAGTCTACTTAAATGAATCACAGGAACAGAACACTTATGCTGAAACTAGAACCACCAGAAGAATTTGCCAAAACAAAATACATAAGGAGGGGATAAGTATCAGACACAACTAGGAGAACTGAGTTGGTCTTGCACGTACACAAGTAATGATGATACGTGTCCACAAACAGAAATGAGATGTTTCAAGGAACTACGGAGCACTCTCTAGACCCTTGCTCACCTCTATCACCAAATTCTCATGCCAGACTTCATACCCTGGGACTGGACAAAGATAGGGACAGCCCTTTAAACTGTCATTGCCCAAGACATCTACTATTCGAAATTCCAATACTTCTTATGTCTAAATAAATTTCAACTATTCTTTGAACTCTTTCATAATATATGAAGAAAACAAACTTTTTTTTCTATGGGTTTTCACTTTATTTTTATCTGTTATCACTTGCGTAGCATATTCTGGTTCTCATTATAATTATTTTTGTTTATATTTTATGTCTCATACAAAATTTTGGTTCAGTTTTTCTTTCTCTGTGAGGGTCTAACCTGTAATGCACATAATGTTATCTTAAATATGTATTTAATTTCATTCACTGACTCAGGATATGACATGATTTGGTACAATTCAGTAGAGATTTTCAGTAGGTAAATTAAGGTCAGGATAGTCACTTTAAGATCAAATAAAGAGTTCTCATAGTGGCTCAGTGGTTAACAAACCTGATTAGCATCCATGAGGATGCAGGTTCAATCCCTGGCCTCACTCAGTGAATTAAGGATCTGGCTTTTCCACGAGCTGTGGTGTAGGTCACAGACACGGCTCAGATCCCATGTTGCTGTGGCTCTGGTATAGGCCAGTGGCTATAGCTTTGATTTGTCCTGGGAACCTCCATATGCTGTCAGTGGGGCCCTAAAAGACAAAAAGACAAAAGGATAAAAATAAAAATAAATTTTAAATAAAGATCAAATACGACAGTATATATTTTGTAGCAGAATAAGAACAGATATTTCAAAAACTTTATTGCTTTTTTTTTTTTTTTTGAGAGGGAGAGTCTTCTATATAATCCACATATGTTCCTAGTATCAGAAAGTAATTTGTCATTCTCCTTTGTTCTTTTATTAAATCACTGAACTGCATGGAGACCTTTTGAATGCCTCATGTTTTTCTTTGATATCAATAGTCTGGTATGATCTTATTAGTCTAATGCCAGTGAGTATAGAGGAACATTATTAGTCATGTCAGCAAGTAAAGGATATGAAACATGTCAGCTGAGTTCCCCTCCTAGAAAGTCTTCCTATCCATTGAAAACAATAATGTTGCCGGAAATTTGACAAGACCCATCCTTTAAGTTGTGAGATCAATATGGATATAACCAGGCAGCATTTTTCTGAATTAAAATAGTAGTTTTGTGTCAATCAATCTTCTGTTAGGAGGTATGGACTTTGACCAAAATAGATAAACCACTCATGGATCCATGTGGCACATGATGCTAGTCTAATGAAGATATGGACCATGATTTTCTAGGAAAGACACTTATTTTCTAAAATTTCAAATACCAAATCTGATTGTAGTTTGTAATTCCTCATGTTGTGCTGAGTTTTAATCTTTATTCTTAGGAAGACTAATAACAATGATATACATTATCATCAATGAGAAAAAATCTAATTATCTATAAAGTCCACTTAACACTCTAAGTATTGTCCCCAAAATCCACTTGTGAAAAATGGGAGATCACACTCTATCATCAGGTTAATGAAATAACTAACAAGAATAGGTAGCAGAGATCAGGAGCTAATGGCCTACTGTAAGGTACACTATCATAGAATTTCTCTGTTTATAACCATAGTAAAGCTGGAGGATAATGTATACACTCACTGAAAAAGAATTAATTTTTTATCTCACAACAGATACAGTTCATACTTATCTACATCCATTTATTTTTCACATCCCATCCTTGCAGATATATGCGAAAATCTAAGCTTGCTCATCGTGTAAAATCTAAGCTTAATGTTCTTTCATGAAATACACAATGGAATATACTACTGCAATTCTGGAATGAAGTAAACATTTTTAAAATAGTTTGCAATCCTGTCTAGCTTATATTAACTATTTGATAATTTGATAATTATGTTCAGAAGATGAATTTCCACCTCTATTTTTTTTTGTCTTTTTGCTATTTCTTGGGCCGCTCTCATGGCATATGGAGATTCCCAGGCTAGGGGTCTAATCGGAGCCATAATCACCGGCCTACACCAGAGCCACAGCAACGCGTGATCCAAGCCACATCTGCAACCTGCACCACAACTCACGGCAATGCCGGATCGTCAACCCACTGAGCAAGGGCAGGGACCGAACCTGCAACCTCATGGTTCCTAGTCGGATTCATTAACCACTGCGCCACGACAGGAACTCCTAATTATTTTTATATTTATTTTGCTATTTAGGGCCACACGTGCAGCATATGGAAGTTCCCAGGTTAGGGGTCAAATTAGAGCTGCAGCAACCAGCCTACACCACAGCAACTTGGGATCCGAGCTGTATCTGCAACCTACACCACAGCTCATGGCAATGCCAGATCCTTAACCCAGGCCAGGGAGTGAACCTGAATCCTCATGGATACTATTCAGCTTCTTTAACACTGAGCCATGATGGGAACTCCCCACCTATAAATATTTTGGTATCTCAAACTTAAAGACATTTTGGGGTCACATATGTTAACATCTACCTATCTGTCTGTCTGTCTGTCTGTCTATCTATCTATCTATCTATCTATCTATCTATCTATCTATCTATCCATCTATCCTAACACACTTTTGGATACACAGAAGATATACCACAAAAACTTACTGATTACATCCAAAATATTTTTGAACTCACTTGATATTTTGATATAAGATACAGTGGAAATAAGCCAGGAACTAAGTTCTTACCCTTCGTCCGTCTATAGCTATAATATGTCAGATGAATTTTGTTGCCTCATTAGTCAAGAAAAATAGTGGGAGAAAGAGGTAGGTTATTGATTAAACTCTGAGATCCCTTTCATCTCTAAAGTTACCCATTACTTATCTTTCAACAATATGCACATTTTTTAAATGTCAGTTGGTCAATATCCACTGTAATGAAAATACTACAAACTTATCTCAACTTCCCTTACATTTTGCAAAACCCTGGTATCGAGACCTGTCTCCAAGCTTTGTGAAACAGAACAGCTGACTGCAGAGAAGTTCTAGAACAATGGTTTGTTGATTAGCACATTAATCACAGCAGAGTTTATACACATGATATAGGTGGTTGGTGAGTTTATACAGGATTTGGGGAGTGTGTGTGTGTGTGTGTGTGTGTGTGTGTGTGTGTGTGTGTGTGTTGTTTGTTTGAAATGTGTGGAGTAGGAATAATATGGTGGTACTCATGCCCCCTACTATGCTGTGAGTTTTGTTGAGGGAAAATCTTTTATTAGGCTCTTCTTGCCATGCTTCTCAGAAGTTGAAGATTTATATGTCTAATATGTAACTTCTGCTCCAGCTGAGGATGCCATATGACAAGTTCAAGGGATTCTTTTTGTTTGTTTTCCTCTCCTGGAAGTCTATTCTCTATTGTGCTATAAGGACTTTTTCAGAGGTGTTCTTTGATAAGAATTTTATTGCTTTTTTCTTTCTTCATTTGGTTGTTGATTTTTCTTAAAATCTAACACAGAAGAATTTTTCCTCTTTCTTTCATCCCTATGGCATCATCCTAAATCTGCGGTAGAGCCTAGCAAGAATTTTCCCTATTATTTTGGTTTGATCACATCTCTCTTTTGGATAAAGTTATAATTTCTCACTTGCTTTTCTCATTTTTTTAATCTGAAAAAAAAATGAGGTTCACAGAGCGATTCTGAGAGAAATTCTGTAGGTTTTTCTCAACAAAACTAATGAAGAAAAATGATCTTATACTATCTAAATGGAGTATCTATGTGTAAGTGGCACACCTAAGTGTGTGTGCATGTGCACACAATTGTATGAATCAGTCCAATTTAACAAAAGTACAAGAATTTTGAATGTTGTAAAAACAATGCAACAATGAAATTAAATTCCCCTGCATAGTAAACTTTCAAATTTGTTGACTGATCAAATATATTATGAAACATTGAGTAACCAAGTTATTGTTCTAAAGTATATGGTTTGGCAGATGGCTTCACAGGTGAATTTTATCAAACATATAAAGAGGAATTGGTGCCCATCCTCCTGAAACTCTTTCAAAAGGTTGAAGAAGAAGGAATACTCCCAAAGACATTCTATGATGCCACCATCACCCTCATTCCAAAACCAAACAGAGATACCACCAAAAAAGAAAACTATCACCCAATATCATTGATGAATATAGATGCAAAAATTCTCAACAAAATCTTAGCCAACCGAATCCAACAACATACCAAAAAAATTATACACCATGACCAGGTTGGGTTCATCCCAGGTTCACAAGGATGGTTCAACATACGCAAATCAATCAGCATCATACACCACATTAACCCAGAAAAAGTCAAAAATCATATGATCATCTCAATAGACGCAGAAAAAGCATTTGACAAAGTCCAACATCCATTCATGATCAAGACCCTCGCCAAACTGGGTATAGAGGGAACATTCCTGAAGATAATCAAAGCCATTTATGAGAAACCCACAGCAAATATAATCCTCAATGGGGAAAAACTGAAAGCCTTCTCACTCAAATCTGGAACAAGACAGGGATGCCCACTCTCACCACTGCTCTTCAACATAGTTTTGGAAGTCCTAGCCACAGCAATTAGACAAACAAAGGAAATAAAAGGCATCCATATAGGAAGACAAGAGAGAAAACTGTCACTGTATGCAGATGACATGATACTATACATAGAAAACCCTAAGGACTCAACCCCAAAACTCCTTGAACTGATTCATAAATTCCGCAAAGTAGCAGGATAGAAGATTAACATTCAGAAGTCAGTGGCATTTCTGTATACCAGCAATGAAACATTAGAAAAGGAATACAAAAACACGATACCTTTTAAAATTGCACCTCACAAAATGAAATACCTCGGAATACACCTGACCAAGGAGGTAAAGGACCTATATGCCAAGAACTATAAAACTTTAATCAAAGAAATCAAAGAAGATGTAAAGAAATGGAAAGATAGTCCATGTTCCTGGGTTGGGAAAATCAATATTGTAAAAATGGCCATACTACCCAAAGCAATCTACAGATTCAATGCAATCCCTATCAAATGACCCAGGACATTTTTCACAGAACTAGAACAAACAATCCAAACATTTACATGGAACCACAAAAGACCCAGAATCGCCAAAGCAATCCTGAGAAACAAAAACCAAGCAGGAGGCATAACTCTCCCAGACTTCAAGAAATACTACAAAGCCACAGTCATCAAAACAGTGTGGTACTGGGATCAAAACAGACAGACAGACCAATGGAACCGAATAGAGAATCCGGAAATAAACCCTGACACCTATGGTCAATTAATCTTTGACAAGGGAGGCAAGAACATAAAGTGGGAAAAAGAAAGTCTATTCAACAAGCATTGCTGGGAAACCTGGACAGCTGCATGCAAAGCAATGAAACTAGAACACACACTCACACCATGCACAGAAATAAACTCAAAATGGCTGAAAGACTTAAATATACGACAGGACACCATCAAACTCCTAGAAGAAAACATAGGCAAAACACTCTCTGACATCAACCTCATGAATATTTTCTCAGGTCAGTCTCCCAAAGCAATCGAAATTAGAGCAAAAATAAACCCATGGGACCTCATCAAACTGAAAAGCTTTTGCACAGCAAAGGAAACCCAAAAGAAAACAAAAAGACAACTTACAGAATGGGAGAAAACAGTTTCAAATGATGCAACTGACAAGGGCTTAATCTCTAGAAGATATAAACAACTTATACAACCCAACAGCAAAAAAGCCAATCAATCAATGGAAAAATGGGCAAAAGACCTGAATAGACATTTCTCCAAAGAAGATATACAGAAGGCCAACAAACACATGAAAAAAATGCTCAACATCGCTGATTATAAGAGAAATGCAAATCAAAACTACCATGAGATATCACCTCACACCAGTCAGAATGGCCATCATTAATAACTCCACAAATAACAAGTGCTGGAGGGGCTGTGGAGAAAAGGGAACCCTCCTGCACTGTTGGTGGGAATACAAACTGGTACAGCAACTATGGAGAACAGTTTGGAGATACCTTAGAAATCTATACATAGAACTTCCATATGACCCTGCAATCCCACTCTTGGGCATCTATCCGGACAAAACTCTACTTAAAAGAGACACGTGCACCCGCATGTTCATTGCAGCACTAGTCACAATAGCCAGGACATGGAAACAACCCAAATGTCCATCCACAGATGACTGGATTCGGAAGAGGTGGTATATATACACAATGGAATACGACTCAGCCATAAAAAAGAATGACATCATGCCATTTGCAGCAACATGGATGGAGCTAGAGAATCTCATACTGAGTGAAATGAGCCAGAAAGACAAAGACAAATGCCATATGATATCACTTATAACTGGAATCTAATATCCAGCACAAATGAACATCTCCACAGAAAAGAAAATCACGGAATTGGAGAAGAGACTTGTGGCTGCCTGATGGGAGGGGGAGGGAGTGGGAGGGATCGGGAGCTTGGGCTTATCAGACACATCTTAGAATAGATTTACAAGGAGATCCTGCGGAATAGCATTGAGAACTTTGTCTAGATACTCCTGTTGCAACAGAAGAAAGGGTGGGGGAAAATGTAATTGTAATGTATACATGTAAGGATAACCTGACCCCCTTGCTGTACAGTGGGAAAAAAAAATAAAAAGTATATCGTTTGGGCATTAAGAGCAATTTTACTGTATCATTTACTAAATAGTAAATATATTTCTGTCAATAAAGAAATGTCTTTTTGTTAATGGATGCAGTCTTCTATTTTATGTGTGTGTATATATATATATACACACTATATATATATATATATATATATATATATATATAATTATTTTAGATTTTTATGGTTGTTGTGAGGACACAAGTAATTTAAAAATATTTGTTGCTGCTAAAATCTCTGTGATATAACTTGTATCTTACATGCATTCATATGCCCTCAACCAATGCAATTTTTCTAGGATGATTTCCTCTCCTCTCAAACAGAACAATATTTTATTTTTTAAAAACAATAATTTTTTATTTTTTAAATTTATTTTTTTCATCTTTTTAGGGCCACACCAGCAGTATACGGAGTTCCCAGACTAGGAGTCCAATTGGAGCTCTATCCTCCAGCCTATGTGAGAGCCACAGCAATGCAGGATCTGAACCAAGTCTGTGACCTTCAAAAGAGCTCATGGCAATGCCAGATCCTTAATCCACTGAGCAAGGCTAGGGATTGAACCCATGTCCTCATGGATGTTAGTTGGGTTTGTTAACCACTGAGCCATAACAGGAACTCCTAAAAACAAGAATTTTGTTTTTTTAAGTTTAGATTTGGGAGTTCTCATTGTGGCACAACAGAAACGAATCCAACTAGGAACCATGAGGTTGCGGGTTCAATCCCTGGCCTCACTCATTGGGTTAAGGATACTCCATTGCTGTGAGCTGTGGTGTAGGTCACAGACATGGCTCAGAACTGGCATTGTTGTGGCTGTGGCATAGGTTGGCAGCTACAGCTCCGATTCCACTCCTAGCCTGGGAACCTCCATGTGCTGCAGATGCAGCCCTAAAAAGGACAAAAGACAAAAAAAATAAAATAAAAAATAGAAAAAAGTTTAGCTTTGATAGTGACCATTTTAAGACACTGTCCATAGCAATAGTATTTTTATATAATCTAAAGATACATGAGTTACTTTCTCTTAAATTATAGAAAGGGAGAGAAAAAGAGAGACAGAGAGAATATGAATGATTTAGAAATAATTTTCCTAGCATCACCTAATTTGTCTATTGAGAAACTGTTAATAGAGTACAAATACAGCCCATTTTATTTTTATAGAATAACACCAGTAATGGTATTCTTTGCCTTAATTCATATTTTTTTTCTTTTCTATTTATTTTTCTTTTTGTTATGCTATTTAGAAAAAGTACTGACTTAAAGCTTTTGACCTTTGCATTAGAGTTATGTTGAAGGCCATCGCTTGACACAGCATCACTCCTATGGACAAGTAGATTTGACTGTGACTGGCCATTCTCCTGTAATTAACAATCTTAAATTCCATTCCTTATATCTTTATTCACAGTTCTAGAATGGTAATGGGGTCATGGCAATAAGCCAGCTCCATTTACTATCCTTGCACCCTGCTCCTGTATCTCTGCAGACAAGCAGAAAGAAAATGCTGAGAGCCCAAATGTTTATGCCTAGCCATCAATCTTGTCCTACAAATGTTATTAAGATGGTAGGCTGCTCTTTACTCTATTGGTTCTGAAATGAATTGTCACAATTTCTATGTGAAATGAGAAAGGTGAAGTCATATGTTGAGTGGATCACCAAAATCCTAGATAGAAGTGTGCCTCTCGGCTGAGGAACCAAGTATGGCATATGGGACTTGTCATCAGAGCATGGACCTGAAACTGATGCTGTTATTCAGAATTCTTCTACTTCACAAATATATATGGAGATATGGTGGCCTAAGTTATCTATTCTTGGAGTCCCTGTGTGGCTCACTGGGTAAAGGATCTAGAGCCACTGCTATGGCTCTGGTTATAGCTGTGGCATGGGTTCAATCCCTGGCCTGAGAACTTCCAATGCTGTGGGCACAGCCAGAAAAAAAAAAATGGTGTCCATTCTTGAGCTTGAAATCTAAAGAAAGTTGTTACCAGGACCAGTGCAGTATTGGTGGTTTTATCAGGAAGCAAAACTCAGAGGAGGCAAATCGAAGAAAAAAATATTCTGAGACATGTGGCCCTGTCTCTTGACAACCCAGAGTCTCTTTCTTTTGCTCTTTAAAAATTTCTCTACCACTCTATTCAATCTTTTAAAAGGAAAGTCCTTTTTCTTTTCCATTTAAAAAGATGGCAGGATGGAGGCAGTGTTGGTGCGCATTCCTCAAGGACGCATTACACTCTACAGTATTCTTGAGATCACTGTAATTCTCTGTGGTCATAATATGATCTTCCAGAAGATTAAGATAGTCATTAAAACAACTCTATTTGATGCTACTGAGACTCCTGGACAAAAAATAACATTTAAACTTTGCATGTATTTTTAAAGAGTGGCACACTTTATGCCTTCTCTGTCACTTTGATTTTTTTTTTTCTTCTTGGATACATGTCTCATTATAGCTACAGAGCCAGACTAGCAGAAGGAATTTCTTTGATGTAGCCATGTATATCTACAGGGAGTTCCTTAAAGACAGGGGTTCCTTCAAGATACTGTCCTTACTCTGTGTGTCACTATTTTTATTCAGAGGAGGTACCCGATCAGCTCTTTCTAGATGGCATACAAGTTATGTGAAAGGTTTTTGCCCTCATATTTGTCCTTAAACTGCAGGATTTCCCTCCCTTGGCTGACAGAAAATGTATCTAATGTTCATGAAGTAATTTAAATTTTCCTTTCTTCTTCTCACATCCATGGTTTAACTCTGTGGAGGAACTGGAGACTTGTGGTCAAATGTCAGCACTATTTCAGTGAATAAGAGTGTTTAGTGCAACTATTCCAAATGGTCTATTTCTCTGCCAACCCAGTAAAACATCAAAAAAGACCTCTGGTAGCTATAGCAACATAACCACAAGCTGCTCAATTTTAGGCACTCTTTTTGTATATCTGATTCCCTCTCCATTTTGTAGAGAAATCAAAATCTAATGGGACACAGCTGCTTTCACGTTGGTTTCCTCATTAAGCTAAATTCAAAATGTGTCTTGCTTTTATTCATTTAATTAATAGGGTATCAGTTTTCAGCATATCAGTGTATTTTATTGTAATCCCTCATATTTTAAAAAAGATGCAAAAGTAAGACATGCAGGAAAAAAAATCTAGGCAGTGCTTTTAATTATTTCATTAAAAGTCATTCTCAAATAAAACATCTTAATGTATAATAGGTGATATGATTTTAGTTGAATAATTTAGTCATTAAGGTCTAACTAGTGAATGGTTTAAAAAAACACCTCAAAAACAAAACAAAATATTGATTAAAAAGATATTTAGGCATATAATTTTTGAAGTCAACTATTTGGTCCACTACAGTGCTAACTAACTACAGCTTCTTATGCCATAATAACAGATTAAATGGTGTTGTGCTCACACTGATATAGATATATATAAACATATATACATATATATGGTTATAACATGTTTATCATTATGAAGGCTCCATTTACACTGGGAACTAGATCAGTGCATAAAATCTCTCTCTCTCTCTGTATATATATATATAAAGTTCATAAATACAAGATTTGGAGTTCTTAATATCTATAGCTTTTTATACATGGAATTTATAGATCTATCAATTATTTGATTTATTTGTCACATTATCAAGAGGACTATGTCTATTTCATCTTCCTAACTCTTGGTAAAGCTCTGCACCAAGTAAAAATTCATTTTCCCTAACCATGCAATCACTCTTTTATTTGTACAGTTATTTGACAATTCACCTACTCAAAGATTTATTAAGCAGTTACCAGGCATGCAGCTAGATAAGGTCATGAAATAAAACACAGCATCTATAGGGAGACACATACAATAAATGAAATATAATTTGATATGTGAGAAGGAAGATATTATTCAAAGGGCATGATGAAAATGGACATTTTGAGAGCCACACATTTAGAGTGTTCTCAGGGAAGGAAACCAACAACTTCACCTAAAGAGGGAAGAGTGGATTAGAAAAAGTGCTCTAGAGGATATGATGTTCAAAGTAAACCTTGAAGCCTGAGTAACAACAGCTCTTTACTCATACAGCAGATGCAAAGCCACAATGGCAAAAAACATGTTAAGTGTCATAAATTGCAGATTGTGCCTTTTAGGTTGTCCTGAACCCCTATTAATGCCAAAGGATGTTCTATTGCCTGGAAATCTGGGAGGGGTTTTGATGCAAAGAGCATTTCCAAGAATTAGTTGCACATCTGTTCAACAACCCTAATTTGGAAAAGAAACTAATAATTATTATGTATCAGCAACATGCTATGCCCTTTAGATGACTTATCTCATAAACATTATTATTAGCTTCATTTGACATGTGGGGAAGCTGGGTTTTACAAGGCTGGGGAATTGTTCAAACTTAGTGAGGGACAGAGGAAGGAAGGGTTTAAATCCATGTCTGTCTAACCTCAAGCAAATGTTCTTCAAAGTCATTCACAAGCCAGAAATTACCTTCTTTGTAAACCTTTTTACTCAGAGTTGAAGTTAGAGGTTTAACTGGCAAACCAGCAGGCAGCAGTGAGCTCATAGTATTCTTCCTTAGTTGACCTGGCCAAGAAGCAACTTGGTAACACACAGCAGGGTCAGGCAAAATCACAACTCATAATCACAAGACTGAGTCATTTTGCAGTGATTTTTACCAGGGAAGAAAGTCTTAACAGAACAGCTAATTTCTGAGACAGACACATACTGTCCTAATTCCCTACATGATCTACATGATTTTTGGAGCAATCAGTAAGGCAAAACAGGACATGAGATTACACATCTCTCAGCTGTCATCCTATTTAGTAATCCATGTTGTGGTGGCTGGCCATCATGTCAAATTTACTCTGGCTCAATCTCAAAGATGAAAAGATTCTAGAACCAAGGAGACCATGGCAATGCCTTCTTTAGGATGTGCTTAGGTATCTGCCCCTCTGTGGTCTAATCCAGTCACAGTAAAGACAGATACAAGTTACAAACGAAATCAAGTCTACTGGCCAAGGTCAAGCCAGGCCACATGGAATAATCAAGTGGGGTATCAAAATGGTGGCAAAGCAAATGCTCATTTATATACACTAAGATCTCACAAGAAGGGGGTTTAGGATCTATTCATCTCCTTATCTCCTTTATCAGATAAATCCTGTCAAGAGGCAGAGACCACACAGTAATTTACAAAAGAAAGTTTTAATACAAAGTATTATTAGCTATTAGAGAAAATTAATTAATTAATTACCAAATGAAAATAAAAGAGAATGTTATAGAGTTGAGGGTGAATGCCTGTTATGGACTAAATTATGCAACCTCTCCATCCAAATTCACATGTTGATGCCCCAACCAACAATGTGACTGCATGAGGAGCTAGAACCTTCAGGAAAGTAAGTAAGGTTAAATGAGGTCATATAAAGGTGGGACCTTAATCCAACATGATTGATGCCCTTGTAAGAAGAGGAAGAGACACAACGGTTGCTCACACACAGAAGAAAAGCTATGTGAGGACACAGTGAGAAGGATGTCCTCTGCAAGTCAGGACATCTTCACCAGAACCCGTGTTTGCAGGCATCTAGACCATGGCCTTTCAGCCACCAGGGTTATGCAAAAATAAATGTCTGCTGTTTAAGCCACCCAGTCTGCAGTACTTTGTACAGTAGCCCAAGCAGATGAATACAGCTCTCAAAGAAAGAACAAACACAGACTAACAAGCAGACGCTTTTCATTATCCATATGGATGCATCTGTCCATTCAATCCATTGTCCCATCTCCGTACATCAGAAGGTAAACCCTGCAGCTCTCACAAGCAAGTGGACTATTCTCATCTCCGCCCAAAGGTGTGACACCGGCTGCCACACCAGAAGCTCTACTCCAAAACAGTCCCAGGATGATGAGTCTGTGTATCAAACTTCTTGAAGATTTCCTAAGCCTTAATTGGCCTTCTGTTCCATTAGATTTTATCTGGGAATTTGATCTGGAAATTTCTAACAAGAGTATTTTCCATAGTTATCCAAAGCCCTTACAACACACAGTCTCATTCTCTCTCACACACATTTAGCTTCTCTCTTCCTTCTCGATAATCCAGAATGATTTTGTACACGAGAAAAGCTCAATATTGCCCCCAGCAAAACACTTCTTACATTATCCTCCATTGCCATCATTCACAGATGCTGTTCACCTATATAGTCCAGACCCTATCACTGCTGAAAGTCTGTCTTTGTAGGTATCTTCAGTTGAGCCCAGAATATATACTGGGGGCCTCAGAACCACTCATTCCTCTTCTGTGAAAAGATCTAGACTTAAGGCCATATTTTCTTTCCAACATATGATAACTGCATTAGAAATGAAATATTCCTAATATTCACAGTATTCATAAAAGGAAAGGAACATTGGTGCCCTTCTCAATATATATATCTCACCTTATTTTCTACCGTTTGTGAAGCACAAACATAATTAGTGATGCACATGCTGCTGACACTACTTGTGCATTTTTCTACGTATATGTTTCTATCATTCTATTCATGTTTTCATGGTTAATTTAGTCTTCAATGGTCAAAGACACAGCCAAATTAGATGGATGAAAAATACCAAATCTTCTAAAGTGTAAATTTCCTCTTTTTAGCAAATAGCAGAAAAAATAATTGAGATTAATTTAGGAAGGATATTTTCCAAGAGTGCCTGATAACTTTGTCACAGACATTTTTATGGCTTGGGTTTTATGGTTAAGGATTTGATACATTTACAGTCCAACTGTCTAATTGTTTTTGTATATACAGATTCCCCAAATGCCTGCATCATGCACAAAAGACTGAGCATGAAACAATAACTGTTGTTTAAATTTCCTTAAAATATCTAGAAAACACTTTTGGCTCTAACTCCCATCTAATCATAAAACAGATGTGTATATGCACATCTTTTTATCTCTATGAATTGGCTTCTTTGGGGATCTTGTTAAAGCTGCATGAGGCCAACAGAAGCTAAAAGGGGGAAGAAAAAAAAAAGAAGACTTGTTTGAAGCTTGCTGCTGTCTATAAATGGTCAGAAAACAGAAGAATTCAAAACTGTGCTAAATAATGGGCTTATAAGTCAGGATGCTACTGCTGAGAAAGGAACATTTTTCAGGTTGCCTCCGATGAGACAAGCATAATTTTAAAGCCATTTTTTTTTTAACTGCAAAAGCACCTGACCCAATAAAGAACCACAGTTTAGAGTAAATACTTAGTCCCCCTTCTGAGCATGTCAGCAATTTTTGTTGATTTAAAAAGGCACTAACCCTATAAGTTCCGCCCAAAAGCCTCATCATTTCCAGGTGGTGGCAGAGATTTGGAAGATATAGGTGGTGTCCAAGGAAACACAGTAATTGAATAATGTCACTTCTCTCAGCTATCTCAAATGAGGTAAGAGAATATTGTCTGTGTACAAATTAATCCTCTTTCTTTGGATCTTCTATTAATGCTATTCCTCTAAGCAATGCTCCCGCATATGTCCTTAACCTCTTTTTCCATTAGTACCAATAAAAATAATTCTCTCAAAGCATCAAAAATTAGTTATGCCTTGACTTGTAAAATTATATGAAATATAACTATGGCTGTTAAATCTTTTTAAAGCATCTGGATAAAAGGTTGTTTCCTACTCTTGCTCTGTATGTGTTTGTGTGTGTGTGTGTGTTAAATACAAATGAATTGTGATTTATTTTGATTGATGCCAAACTACATTTGCCCTGTGCCAGGTACCTGGTCACGTGATTTTGCAAAAACCTGAATTCGAGCCTCTTAATATGGCTAGGTTTAAAAAAAAAAAAAAAAGGCTAGGTTAGCAGTAGAAAAATTGTCAAGTCAGATATTTTCGTGTGAATGACACCTTTCTGAAACCCAGGTGTTTGCAGGCAGGCAACTAAGTTCTGCCAGTTTACTTTCCCCAGATATACATCACATGTTTATGAAGTTAACAGAAATGTTTCCCCTACAGATGGAGAGTGTTTACTCATATGTCTGTCATCAAATAGTATAAATTTAAAACTTTGGAAAAATCCCATTGTAATAAGCATGAATTTCATGATTTGAATGTCAGAGTATATATGGACCATTCTGAGTGATTCTGGGTTAATAATGTAGGATGCTTATTTTTTTGTGTGTTGAATTGGTGTTTGTAGAACTTATCTTACTTACTGGATGGCAAGTATAATTAATATTCAGTCTAAACACAAAGCTTCAGTTTAGGTCTAAACAGACTGATGAATGGCAAGGTAAGAGAGAGACAAATTTTTCTAAATCTAGAAAATCCATAAGGGAACAACACAAATTACATATTAACTGTTCCAAATGACAGGTCTAGAGAAAAATAATAATTATTTATAAATATTTGACCACTTGAAGTGGGCGATTCAGTAACAGAACAGAATAACATGGACATACAGTTCATTATATTTATATGGCTTCTCATATTCAAGACCTGTATTGTATCCCCATAATTTTCTCAGCGTCATTCATTAGAAGAAAGATAAAGCAATTCCTAGATAAAGCAATCTTCCAATGTAAGGGATTAAATATATACTCCTTAAAGATTTTCCCTTTACTTAGGAAGTACTATGCCATATTTTTTTTAGTAATCACAGACACCTAAAACTTGGTTGAAGTCCCCAAGGAGCCAAGGTTAGCTTCATATTTGTGACAATGTGGGCCTTCTATCATGTTCAGACATCACCTTAGTGCTGAAAATAATTTTGAAAAAAAACTTTCAAACCTAAGTGAAAGGTAAGTCTAGCAAATACAAAGTGAAGGAAGTTCCCCCTCACCACATCTCCTGACAGACAGCTTGATGCACTAGTTGTTCAGGCTGCACACTTGCCAAGTTATTAAAACAAGGCAGACAAGCTCATATGAATACAGTAAGGTAATTGTTAAGAGGCTCAACTGCCTTGTCTGTGTGAAATTTCTTCATTCTTTAAATTTCCTTAATCCATTTATCATTAGCAATGCCTTGGCTAATTCGACTCACAAAGTGCTTTGGTTCTAGAATATATAGTTCCATCACCCTCATTTAAACTTGGGAAGAAGTGGTTAAATTGAATGGGATCAATTCAACTGAAAGCAGCTCACTTGTACAAAGGAGTCAATGGCTCATTTTATTCCCCAACTAAAACCAAACTTTACCAATAATATTAATAATGAAGAATCAGCAGATATTCTCAAAATACCTCATTCCACAAATCAGAGGACTTTAGTGAGCTTTCTTTCTTTTTTTAACTACAATGTTATTGACAAGAGTACAGATCACACAGGAGCTATTCCACATTACTCTCAGTTGAACTGAATCATAATGCCAGTGATAGAAATAACGTGATATGTTTAGGGGCAAATAAAAACAGCAAGAAAAATCTATGTATCTTTGCAAAGATTACTTTCTCTGTAAGGAATGTAATTGATTCAAGTAAGAAGAAATGAAATGTCAAAGCATAAATACTTTTAGCAATTAATGACAAATGGATCTGGACAAAGTATAACTCAAATTTCACCTGTGTCATGAAGAGTATGTTTATCACTCCAGGTGTAAATGATTTCTTTATATTTCTGAGCTTCTGACATTTTTAATACATCACATGTTGTAGCTGTTTGTGGAGGTCTGCTTATTCCTGTGACCGTATTTTTTTAGTATGTAGTTTCATGTATTTAGTCATTTGGCACATTATCTGTCAAATGTCTACTTTATACACAGTACTAGACATAAGTGGTAAATCAAGATCATTAAGTTATCGGTCCTGTTCTTAGTGACTGCAACAATTATTATATGGAGATCATCTCTTTTTTTAAGTACTGCCTTTAAAACAAAGCACAAATAAATGTTCAATAGACACTGTGTGAATGATAAAAACATTAAGTTGATATGTCTATCTATATGCTTCATTACACCGCTCAAATTCCTGAGAAGCTGACCTCTGGCACCTGTGTCCAGGACTTCCCCAAATTACTCATACCTGGTTTTTTGTTCTGATCACCCAGGCTTTTTGGTATTTGCTTCATAGTTGAACATTTAATTTCTGCTTCTGATTATATTGCAGGGCTGCTGGTAACAAATTAACTGCCTCTCCTCACTATCCTCTCAGTTCTACAAGTTGATTTATTCTAACAGCTTCAGGTTAGAGAAACTTTATCAGGTCTCGGTACCTAAACAGATTAGGCATACCCCAGACTACTTTGCCAAGAGAAGTTAGGTATGTCAGTCCCTGAACATGTTAAATGGTTGCTTTTATTTTTATTTTTTCCCTATTGGGAATGAAATCTATTTGCACATGACTCTCCCATTATACCCACCAACATCTCTCTGCCTCTTTCCCATTAACTCATGAAGTCTTGACTTGATATTCTAATTTTATTTCATAGTCCTAGAACTTTCTATTTTTATGGTTTATGAATGTTTTTTATAATCTTCTTTAAATAATTTCCAAATTGAGAAAATGATTGTATCTTGCACAAGTTATTTAACCTCTGTGCAATAGGAAGTTAATTACCTTTTTTTATTTTTATTTTTTGTATTTTTAGGGCCACACCCATGGCATATGGAGGTTCCCAGGCTAGGGGCTGAATCAGAGCTGTAGCCGCCAGCCTACACCACAGCCACAGCCATGCCAGATCCAAGCTGACTCTGTGACTTACACTACAGCTCACTGCAACACTGGATCCTTAAGCCACTGAGTGAGGCCAGTGATCAAACCCACATCCTCATGGATACTAGTCAGATTTGTTTCTGATAAAGACACTACGGGAACTTCTACAATTCTTCTTTCATAGGACAGCTTTTAAGATTAGACATTTATACCTTTAAAATGGTTCAAGTGGTGTCTGATATATTACAAGCATTAAAGCTGCTACTTGTACTTTATTATTACTGTTTCTATTAAATACTTCAAGAGATAAATCAAGATAGTGAAACTGTGAAACTGGAAACAAAAAATTAATAAAAATTAATACAATTAACAATAAATGACCTTCATTAATATTATATTATTTTTTTTCTATTTTTATTTTATGCCTAATAAAACAAAAAGGATTCTTTCAAGGATTTTTGGATTCTTTCTTCAAATATTTATTCAAGAATTATTATATATTTGGCACTATTCTAAATTCTGGTAAAATAATAAAGCCAGCTAAAATCACTGGCTTCATGGAGTTTATCTTCTTGAAGATAAAAGATACAACCATCTCTTTTTTTAATATAAAAAGAACTATTTTGGAGTTCCCATTGTGGCTCAGTGGTTAACAAACCTTACTAGGATCCATGAGGACTCGGGTTCAATCCCTGTCTCGCCCAGTGGGTTAAGGATCCAGCATTGCCATGAGCTATGGTGTAGGTCGCAGACACAGCTTGGATTTGGTGTTGCTGTTGTGTAGGCTGGCAGCTATAGCTCTAATTTGACCCCTAGCCTGGGAACCTCCATATGACATGGGTGCAGCTCTAAAAAGACAAAAATAAAACAAAACAAAAACTATCTCACTTGTTCAAATTTGATGTTTTACCAAAACATAAAATAAATACATCTTAGGAGCCAACATCTCATCTACTGCTTGGGCAGAGATTCATGCAAACATGGTCAGAAGGCATCCCCACTCTGCTTATCACCTCATTAGGAAAAAAATCCAGGGGGAAATGATGGAGGAAGGGATATATTGGGAGTTTGGGACTGACATATACCCACTACTATATACAGAATAGATAACCAACATGGACCTATTGTGTAGTGCAGGGAACTCTGCTCAATATTATGTAACGACCTAGATGGGAAAAGAATCTGAAAAGGGGGGGATATGTGTATATGTATGGCTGATTCACTTAATGTTGTACACCAACTATACTCCAATATAATTTTTAAAAAGGAAACAAATACGATTTCCTTCATCTGTTAGGTCAGTGGCTTTCAAGTTACTGTCCTCAGCATCATCAGCAGCAGCATCACCTGGCAACTTGTTGGACGTGCCATTTCTAGGGTCCCATCATGGACCTTCTGAATTAGAAACAATGGTGTTGGAGCCTCGGAATCTGTACTGAAAGAGTTCTCCTGATCATTTGGACAAAATCGTTCAGGGTACAGTTGGGAGTTTCAAGCAAAGTGGAGAATGCTGGCATACCAAAACGAGACAGAATTAGCTGGCATGACTCATGTTAGTAATTACCATTTCTATATAGAGATGCAATTTGCAAAGCTATTTTCATAAGCTTTATACCAGTCAATCTTTAATGCAGTGTACTATGTTAAGACATACATTCTTTGTGATGAATAATTGTGTACATCAACTCGACTGGACCAAAGGATGCCCAGAAACCTAGTGAAGCACTATATCTAGGTACGTCTGGGAGTGTGTTTCTGGAATAGATTAGTATTGGAATTGGTAAACTGAGGAAAGAAGATGGCCTTTCCATATGGAGGTTCCCAGGCTAGGGGTCAAATTAGAGCTATAGCTGCCAGCCTACACAGCAGCAACAGCACACTCATCCAACATGCTGAGCGCCTGAATAGAAAAGGAAGAGGAAGGTTGAATTTGCCTTCTCTCTACCTGATTGCTGAGACAGGACTTTTACCTTCTGCCCTCAGCACTCCTAGTTCTCAGGTCTCCAGACCCAGATGGGAATCTATACCATTGGCTCTGGGGTCCTCAGAACCACACAACTGGTTTTCCTGGGTCTCTAGCTTACAGGTGTGTCAGATCATGGGGCCTCTCAGTTTCTATACCTGCCTGAACTAATACTTTATAATAGATCTTTATAGACAGGTTCTGTTTCTCTGGACAACCCTAATACCATCTTCATGTAGAATGGTAGAATCATTACATTTCTCATGGAATTATAGATGGCTTTTAATTCTGCTTGAATTCAGAATCCTAAAATATATCAACCCTTTAATTGGTTGCCTGGCTAAGAATTACCTCACAGTGACTCTGGAATTTATCGCACATACATGTACCACTGCATGAGTAGTTTGGATCTAATCACTGAACAGGCAGTTCTTGGTCTTCCAGTTTATTTTTAACTGTATTTGTTGGGTTTAACCAGCTTTTCAGCTTTTTAAAAAAATTCCCTTTTTAAAAATTTTATTATAGTTGATTTACAATGTTTGGTCAATTTCTGCTATACAGCAAAGTGATGCAGTCACAAAAATATATACACTCTTCTTTTCACATTACCTTCCATCATGTTCCATCACAAGTGATTGGCTGAGTTCCCTGTGCTATACAGTAGGGCCTCACTGCCTTTACATTCTAAATGTAATAGTTTGTTCCAGCTTTTTAATTCATGCTAGAATTCTATAAAAATATCCCCACCTCCCTAATTTCTTCTGTTTTTTTTTTTTTTTTTTTTGGTCTTTTTGCCTTTTCTAGGGCTGCACCCACAGCATATGGAGGTTCCCAGGCTAGGGGTCTAATTGGAGCCATAACCCCCGTCCTATACCAGAGCCACAGCAACGCAGGATCCAAGCCATGTCTGTGATCTACACCACAGCTCATGGCAACTCCAGATCCTCAACCCACTGTTTCCTAGTTGGATTTGTTAACTGCTGAGCCACAACGGGAACTCCTCTTCTGTATTTTAACCAATATAAACAACCTCATGTTACTTCCTTCAGTTGCTGGCTTCATTCTAATTCTATTTTTGAACAAAAAGTATTTGACTCTGTCTTTAGCTACCCTTTACATTTTACTTTGGTAGCATTTATACAATGAATCAGTTTAGCTACTTTGCAGAGACAACTTGTTGAAACTGGAGTAGGTACAAAATCTATTTTACAGTTAAAACACTGATGAGTATTTGAGAGACTTGTGGACTTCAAAAAAGGTGATTAAATGTTAAACTAATAATGTGGATTCAGAGAAGTATAGGAAAAAAAGACTGCCTCATTTAACTGAATAAGCCCCAGATAAAAAACACTACAAAGGTCTAACTGTCCAACCTATGCTAGCAAAATCATTTCTACCTAACATTGACCTGACACACTGGCTACAGGATATTTTTAAAGCAGATATTGTGTGTTAAAAAAAAGAAAGATAATTAGTAGGATACTTTCTTAAAACAAATTTAAGAACTCCATATGAAAATTTAATATGTGCCATCTTCTCCATTTCAACTTTGCATCAGGATATAATTGGTAATAATAATCAATGTAGAAGGTTTTTCTAATGTCCTCATACAACTCTGACAACAAGGTGTCAGAGTTAAGAGAGAATATTAGAAACTTTGAGTTGGGTGTTCTGATTGTGATGTATGCCAAACAAAGTATTTTGGCATGGGATTTATTTTCCATAGAGAAGAAAAATATGCTCATTTGGGAAGATATTTTTCCTACATTCCCTCAGCTTCTATTTCCAAGCAAGGAATGTCACTCATTGCTATTTTTTTCAGCATTTAATAATGGTGACTAACTAATACAGTGAGTACTTTTTGAAATTAAGATGTTATTTGAAAAGGAATTTTTATTGCAATATGAATAGTCTGTTAAGTCCTTTTCATCCTGTTATAGCATCTGAACAGATGATGTTATCAACAATGAAGACAGAAATTAGAGTATCTAGTGAGATACTGTGATAACTAACTGAATAATCTAGAAATACAAATGTGGTTTTAGCACAATTTTGGTCAAATGAGAGGTAATATTTCAATATCAATTTAAGAAATATAGTTTATAAATTTCTAACTAATTTGCATGAGAGGCAACTTAGAAGAGTTACAAAAGAAAGCACCATAAGGAAACAATTCCAAAAAAGAAATAATCATGAACAAAAAAAGAATGTTATATTGATATATAACATACACATAGGGAACCTTGATCATACACTGTTCCATTATGCCTATGAACAATAATTCCAAAATTCTGTCCAATACAGACATAACTTAATTATGCGGAATATTTTATATGTATATCCTAAAAAATAATCTTCATGTTCAAATAAATAAGCATGGATTGTATTTAAAAAACTAAACACATTTCAGATTACTACATTCACAATTACTGTAATGAACTTTTAAACTGCCAATATGAACTGTAAATCTTCTAGAAAAAGAAAAGGTAGCATTTCCCAAACATACAGTGCAAACAGATGAGGACGCTAGTGTTCCACAAGCACATTTTTTTTTAAAGTTTCCTTAAAATGTCCATTTCTGAAAACAAGATAGTTCTCATTCTACAGAAGCACAACTAAAGTACAAAGGATAACTATCCTATACATAAATGAGTAAATGATGAAAAAATAAATCAGAACCCTGAAATTTAAAGTTCTAGAAATGCAAAATACCTATCTGGGTTAAGATACATATTTCTTAAATATTGTGGAATTTTAACTTTCCTTTCCATATGAACACTCAGAAGTTAGACACAAAAACAGCCAATGCACGTGAAAAACTTCAATATAAAGGGGAAGCTTTATATTAGCCATCAAAAAAGAAATATTATTAAGCAAAGCTTAACTACTTCAGGTGTCATTTGAAGTTCTTTAGGAGTTAAATATGTTGGATAATTTTAATGTCTTACTTAGGATTTCTCTGAATTACCAAGGACTTAAATACTTGGCCATTTCTTTCCTTTTTTTTTCATTTTTTAACACAGAACAAAATATTTAACATTGCTGCATATCACAAAGCAACTATATATCATGCAGACTTGAAGGGACGAAAGGAAGATACAGCACAGTGACACCCTACAAACAACTTGGAATCGATTACCAGACACATCTATTTTGTCAGGTTCTTAGGCCATACCTAACACGACAAATACCCAATTGCCATATCTCGGAGAACATATCCCAGCACTTGCTTCATATGACTTGCCTCTATTTTTCTGTTGAACTATTAACTTCCAATTCACAGTTGGTCCTTGAAAGCCAACAGCAAAGGGAGGCCTCAATGTAAAATGACTTTTTTCTTTTTTCTTTTTTTTTAAGCGTTTTTAAGTTCACAGAAAGATGGAGTGGACAGTCGAGATTTCCTACATACCACCTATCACTACACATGTATGTCCTCCTTCATTATTTACATTTCCCATCAGAGAAGTACATTTGTTGTAATTGCTAAACCTACACTGAAACATTACCTTCCAAATCCAAACTTATACAAGGTTTTACTCCTGGTTTTGTTCATTTCATTAGTTTGTACAAATGTATAATGACACATGCACCATTACAGAATCGTATAGACTAGTTTCGCTGCCCTAATTTCCTATGCATCCCATCTGTTCATCCCTCCACCCACCTCATCCCAAGGGCCTCATTTATTATGAGCAAATACATTAATTCTATATGTCCCTAAATAAAGACACCTTACTCCTCACACAAATGCACTGCTCATATTATTAGAGTGAATCCTAACACATCAAATATAACTAACAGATAAAATATAAGATACGAAACAAGATATATCCTCACGACTCCAAATATATAATGATTACATTAAAATATAATTTAAATAATTTTCAGATTTCAACTTCCAGATAAGATGGATTACCAAGGACCTAATATAAGCCTACCACAAAACACCACAAGATAAGGAAAAAGATATATCAGCTGCTCTCTGACATTAGGCAACAGAGAAGAGAAGGACTGCAGTTTCTGAGCGAGAGGAAACAAGTGAGGTAAGCCTTATAATCACACAATCACGGTGAGTTTCTCACTAAGGCATTTTCTTTTCTTTCTTTCTTAGCTGCAGAGGCAAGGGGGAAAGGGTAGAAAATCCTACAGAGCCGGGCTGAGCAGATGATTTCTGAGAAGCTGAGAAGAAATACACTGGAGTTCTTGGAGGCAGACACAGCTAGAATTCCTGAATTTGCACACAGAACTACCAGAGAAGAGGAAACTACTCAAAGAGAAAGCTCCAAACTCCTACTAGACATCCTCTTGAGTTTTTGATGAATCCTAGACCATATATACTAAATTGAAATTATATAAACAAGGCAAAAATCAAACTGAGAGCTATAAAATAATTCTCAGAACTCGAATAAGTTGGAAAGAGATAGTCAAGTTCTGTAGAATAAATGTAGAGAATACTTAGTGGACACCCCAGGGAATCAAACTTTAACAAGCTGATATGGAGCAAAGGTTCCTTCTAGACATACCCTGGCAAGTATTGAAACAGGGTTCAAACTGATCTACAAGCCAATCAACTACCTGTAAATTAGCAAAACCCAACCCTTAAAGAAAGTCACCAAAATTCACTGTGCAATATAATGCAACTGTCCAGTATGAAACACTTAGTTATTAGAAATTCCAAAGGTAAGACAATGTGACCAATAACAAGGAAAAAAAAACCCAGCCAATTTAACTAAAGAGCCAAAACGACAAAAATTAGTAAAATTAGAATGAAAAAGCTACTATATACAAATTTGAAAGCAAAAAATGAACATAATGAGATAAGAAATAACATATAAAAGAAAGCTAAACGGAACTCTGAGTTGAAAAAAAAAGTGCTTTAGATGAACAATTAGCTAAATGAGAGAAACACCTGATTGATTAGTCACTGAAGAAAAAAACAACAGTGAACTTGAAAAATTATAGACTTAAGAATTAAGCAGAAAGACAAAAACAATAGGGACAAACTTCAGTGTGATCTCAGGACCTCTAATGTAGGTGGAAACGGAGTCGCAGAAAAAAGGGGTGGGGGGCAGGGAAGAAAATGTTTCGAAAGAAAGGTTTCCAGAAATCTCCCAGTTTTGATAAAAATAATGGAATCATACCAAGACTAATAAACACCAACATATTACATACAATGCATACAGGTACATACACAGAGAATACACACCAAAGCTCACCATAAATAAATACTTTAGGAAGTAACTAAATGAAAATCTTAAAAGTAGTGAGAATAAAATGTCAAATTATGCAGAGGGAAAATTGTAAGCATAGTTGATGAAGACTTCTCATCCAAATTTATGCAAACCAGAAGACAATGAATTCCTAACTTTAAAGTACTAAAAGGAAAATATATCTATCAAGCTAGAATTCTTTTTTTTTTTTGTCTTTTTAGGGCCACATTCGTGGCAAATGAAAATTCCCAGGCTAGGGGTCAAATCAGAGCTGTAGCTGCTGGCCTGTGCCACAGCCACAGTGACAGTGGATCTGAGCCATGTCTGCAACCTACACCACAGCTCACATCAATGCTGGATCCTTAACCCACTGAGCAAGACCAGGGATTGATCCTGCCTCCTCATGGATACTAGTCAGATTCCTTTCTGCTGAGCCATGATGGGAACTCCCAAGCTGGAATTCTATATTCAGTAATAATCTCTTTTAAAACTGAGAGTGAAGTTAAAAATTAAAAAAATAAATAAATAAAACAAAAAACCCAAGAAAAAATTTTTTTATCAAATTAGAATGATATGATACTTTTAACAGAGTTTCTTTAAGTAAAAGGGAAATAAAATCAGATGAAACTATATTTATGCAAAGAAATGAGAAACACTGGAAAAGATAAAAAAATGTGTAAATGTAAAATATGTATTTATCATTTAAAATTGCTTAGACAATACTGACATTTAAAAGAAAATTACATAAAACATTTTTTGGAGTATAACATATAGAACTAAATATATGATAAAAACAGTATGAAGACAGAAATGGACAAAGAGAAGTGTTTTTTATAGGTACTTTCCATTATACATGAAGTAAAATCATATTATTTGGAGATAGACATGGTAAGTTCAAGTCTTCTAGCTACTAAAACAATATTATTATTATTTTTTAAACATTCCTTTTTTATTTTTTATTTTTTGGTCTTTTAGGGCCGCACCCACAGAATATGGAGGTTCCTAAGCTAGGGGTCGAAATGGAAGCTGCAACCTACGCCACAGCTCATAGGAACGTGAGATCCTTCACCCACTAAGCAAGGCCAGGGATCAAACCTGCTTCCTTGTGGATGATAGTCAGATTCATTTCTACTGAGCCATGATGGGAACTCCCTAAACCAATATTAGAATATGATGGGATCATAAAACTACTCTCTTAATACAAAAGAAGGCAGTAAAAGAACAGAAAAGAAACAAAAAATAGAGAAAAACAGAAAACAAATAGAAAATTTGTAAATTTAAATCTAATGCTATTAATTATAAATCGCTAAGACACTTTCAGTAAAATGTAGAAATTGAGTAGGTAAAATGTTCAAAACCCTATCAAGTACTTCCAACTAAAAATTCATTTTAACTAAAAAATTAAATAAGTTAAAAGTAAAAGGATGGGAAAAGATACACATAACAATAAGCCTAAGAAAATCTCAACAACTAAAACATCGGAAAAGTGGACTGAAAAAAGGAATAGTAGATAAAAAGAGACATTTTATAAAGGGTTAACTCTGCAAGAACTTATGACAATCATAAATGTATATGAAACCATAAGACATTTCCAAAATAAACAGAAACTGACAAAATCGAAAGGAAAAATAAACAAATACAAAATTATATTTAAAAATTTAACAGTCTTGGTAATGGATAAAGTGGTTGATAAATAAATAAATAAATAACAAGATTACAGAAGAGGTGAACAACACATAAATTGGAACTAATTGATATTTATAGAAAAAAATGTTTCACAGCTTAACAATTATTAAAATATTTTGAAATTATAGGTTTTCAAGAATATCTATTAATGGCACTAAGAACCATTTTTAAATTTAAACTTGCAAAAAATGTAAGTAAATTTTACATAAATTGGTCACAAATCAATGTGAAATACTGGTGTGTTAAGATAATAAGTAAAACAATGGATGACTACCTATTGGCCATTTATTTATTTCTAAACTATCAAAATATATGTGCTTCATACGAATGTTATGCTAGCTGGAAACAATGAGAACATTTTGCAAATATTTAAGAGTTTATAAACATACCATCAAGACAGCCAAAGTCAGCCAATGATCATTTTAATCATTCATCCTTTAAAAATTTTTAACTTATCCATGCATCTAACTTTCCCAAGCAAGAAGAACTTTTTTTTAAACAGGAAATGGCTTACATTATTCTATAGGTAAATTTAATCAAGCTATCTTAGGAAGTAGGTTGAAGCAATGTGAATTTGTATCATTCAGTACTCAAAATGGTAGGATGGAATGCCTTCCTAGTATCTTAACTTATTTCATTTCTATCCCTATATAAACACAGGTCCTCATCTTTCTTTTATGACAGATACATAAGATTCATAGCATGACAATTTTTAGTCATTCTAATGAGGTGTTTGATACTGAGAAAAACTGCAAACTAAGGAGAAAATATAAAGAAAAGTTATTCTGAGATCCTTATGGGTAGATGGAATATTGCCCCATCTCAATAGAAGGGACACATCCCCTAAAAGGTTATTTGAATACATCCTCAAATTTTGGAGAATTCTTAAATAAATAATATAAATATCCTATTTATAACAACCTGCTATGCAGGAAAAGTAAAAACAAAAAAAAAGGAAAATAATAGTTTTGCATTGTTTAGAAGACTTAATACATTTTAATATTTTATCATCTCTGTCTCCCATAATAATGTTATTCTTGACAATCAAAACTAAAGAAATGGAAAAAAACAGGTTCAGCAGGAACATTGACTTTCATCCTTGCAAATATATTTTCAATAGTCTTGTGATTCAGAGATACAATTAAAATGCTTATCTTTCATTCTTTCAAAGAGAAGGTCATATTTCTGGCAGAGAGAAACTGTAATGATCTTGCATTTTTTTGTATCTGTAGTATGTTTCACCTCCTACTGACATCTAATTGAAAATAAAACTCTCTTCGGAATGCATTATGAGCCAGAGGAATGGTTGGAATATGGATCCTCATTGGTAATTGCTTCATTCAAGAATGGACCAAACTTTTTATCTGTATTAAAACATCTTTGATTTAAAAAAAGTCATTGCAAAATACCGCTTAGAAAATTAGTACATTTTGTGGAGGAAATTTAAACAAGATGATTAAGATGATAAACTTGGAGTTCCCGTCGTGGCGCAGTGGTTAACGAATCCTACTAGGAACCATGAGGTTGCGGGTTCGGTCCCTGCCCTTGCTCAGTGGGTTAACGATCCGGCCGGCATTGCCGTGAGCTGTGGTGTAGGTTGCAGACGCGGCTCGGATCCCGCGTTGCTGTGGCTCTGGTGTAGGCCGGTGGCTGCAGCTCTGATTAGACCCCTAGCCTGGGAACCTCCATATGCCGCGGGAGTGGCCCAAGAAATAGCAACAACAACAACAACAACAACAAAAAAGATGATAAACTTATTTTGTTAATTCTTTATTTATGGCTTCCTGTAAGATTTGAGTCAAAGTTAAAAACAGAACATATTAAAATTTAATCATTTCCTCTATTTTTAGAGATTTAAGTTTCAGAAAACAAATAACCTTCATACCACATAAAATGCAATTTCTACACATTCTACACAAAATGCTTATAAACTGAAGAGAGCCAAAGACAATTCTTTCTAGCAGCTATTAAACTGCATTTCAGACTTACAGATGTTAAAAAAAATTGACTTTGAAGAGAGTTGTAAAGTTTTTTTGACGACTGATCATTATAACATCAGATTTTCACAAAAGCATCAAATACAGAGAGAATCTAAAGTTACATTAAATTAAAGTGTGTAAGATTATAAATATATATATAGTACTAAGGAAAATATTTATCTCTAACAGAATCCTTTAATGAAAAAAGGTGAGAAATTCAAGACAGAAAAGTGAACTAGAACATGTTATGTCAGATGAGGGAATGCAGGAAAGTACCAGAATGTCAGAAATCTCCAAATGATAGGTTTTTACAAGATAAAATAGAGAAAATATGTATATCATGTATGCTGGAATATTTTAGGTAAGACTAACCTTATGACTAGGTGTTAGACTGTCCCATTTCAACAAATGGGTTGGATTCCTCTAGTGGGCATTTGACTAAATCTAGGGATAAAGAAAAGGGCTTATCACCAGTCTACTGGATTGTGCACTAAATCTCAAGGAACTGAATAAAAGTAAAGACTCTAAAAGAAGAAACAAAATTGTCAATCACCTATGATATTTTTGCATGTATGAAAATATAAAAGAATTGGTAAAATTTTTGAATTAATAAAATAATTAAACATGCTAGAAATATGGGCAATGTAAATATCAACTACACTTCCATACAATGCAAAAAAATTAGAAAATGCTAATTTAGAAGGTTTTTTAAGTTTTCCAAAGTATAAAAGTTTGTGTGTAATTTATAGTTTGAATACACATTTGTTAAGATATATACTGTTTCAAAATATACATCTGTTTTATATACTTATACATATGCTATATATAATGTGCTATGTATTATGAATTATGCATTTCTATATACCATATTTTAACAAAATATGGGAAATATTTATGTTAAAATTTTAATATTTTATTAAAATTCATTATAGCAACCTAAATAATGAAATATACCACAGTCATAGGCATATTTTAAATATATCAACCATCTCCAAATTGACTAAAAGAGTTGATACAATGCTCAGTCTTCTTCCAATTTTGGGCAAAAGTGTGTAACTTGAGAAACTGATTTTAAAATTGATGTGGAAGAACAACCATGAATGACCAAGATACACTTTGAAGGAGAGAAGATATCAAGAAATATTTTAGCACAGCAATAAAACAAAATGACTAATGAGAGAGAATTGAAAACTCAAAAATAGACCAATATACATATAAAAACAAAGAAAAAATAAGTGACAGTTATGTAAATAAGACTTCACAATTGATTTCTATTAAGGGAAGAAAATAGAATTATAATATTATAATTTTTCCAAATGAATAAAAAACTGAATTATCAAAACAAAATTTTAAAACATTTGGAAAATATATATGAATATATTTATAATGTCTGAGTAGAAAATACTTTTTAGACAGGTTCAAGGAAGCCCACAGCTTAAATGGAATTATTGATAAATTTGACTTTAAAATTGAAAATACTCATTAAGCAAATAAATAACAAAAGAACTACTTAAAAGAGCCACATAAAAGTATTTGCTTAATATGTGACAAATAACTTGTATCTATAGTATATAATCTTTCTCTCTACATATGCAAATAATACAACACATGCATATATTATTTACACCTAGTAAAGCACAAGTAAATATTCTGTAGATAAAAATATTACCAGATGATGTTGATTTTGATGCTAGGTGAGACAAAAGAGGGAGGACAGGTTACCTAATGGATTCAGACTTGCCAAAAAAATGCTAAAGCCCTGCTGTAATTTCAGTTTGTTTAGACATCATTTCCTAAAGAAAAGGCTTGTCTGAGTGTATCTTTAAGCCAAGAAAAACTCTATATAATTAAAGAAACTACTGAGGTGATTCTTCTGATCACTATGGCTGTTTTTTTGTTGTTGCTGTTGTTGTTGTTGCTCTTGTTTTTCTTGTGTTTTTTTTTTAAATCAAGGATTTACTTTGATTAACAGAAAATTAAGTATGTAACCAAAGTACTACCCGATAAGATCCCGAACTGGATACAGGAATGTCCAATAGAGTAAACAACATGAAACATTAGTAATTAGTCCATCTGGATTAAAATTTTATACTGGTTATCTGTAATACTGCAAGGCCATATATGGCCAGTTTTAAAATAGTATATGGATGTTAGTTCCTCTTTCAAAAGCATCCTGAGGTTTATTTTAATTGAACCTCACTAATGTTTTGAGAATAGATTGCAGCAAAGTAAGGGTCATATTTGGAGATAAAAATACAAGGTTATTGTGAAAAATCCAGTCCAGAGTACAGGCAGAGCAAAGGCAGAAGAGATGGCAAGAAATGGTCAGAATCTGGGGGTAGTGGAGACAATGGATTTTTGTTGTACTAAATGTGGATGTGAGAAAAAAAAAGACAGAGAGAGATGTTAAAGATGGCTCCAAAAGTTTTGGCCTTGAGCCATTGGAAGGATGGTGCTATTATGAACAGAATGGCAGCTAGAGTGAGATTGTCTAACCTAAGTGTATCTTTTAATTTAGAATCTTGGCTCTGCTGTGCACCATGTAATTTTGGACAGTACTTAACCTTTTAAAAAAATTATGTATCTTTTATTATTTATTTATTTATTTATTTATTTATTTATTTATTTATTTATTTTTGTCTTTTTGTCCTTCTATGGCTGCACCCATAGCATATGGAAGTTCCCATGCTAGGGGTCTAATCGGAGCTGTAGCTACTGGCCTACACCAGGGCCACAGCAATGCCAGATCCAAGCCGGGTCTGTGACCTACTCCACAGCTCACAGCAATGTCAGATCCTTAACCCATTGGGTGAAGCCAGGGATTGAACCCGCAACCTCATGGTTCCTAGTCGGATTCGTTTCTGCTGCGCCATGATGGGAACTCCTATATCTTTTACTTTTTTTAATAAATTTTATTGAAGAACAGTCGACTTAGGAGTTGAGCTAGTTTCAGGTATACAGCAAAGTAAATCAGTTATACATCTATCCATTCCTTTTCAGATTCTTTTTTTCATACAGGTTATCAACAGTATTATGAGTAGAGATTCCTGTACTACACAGTGGGTCCTTGATACCTATCTATTTTATATATAGTAATGTGTATATGTCAATCCCAGACCCCTGATTTATCTCTCCCACGCAAAATACCCCCTTTGCTAACCATGAATTTGGTTTCAAAACCTTTGAGTATTTTTCTGCTTTGTAAGTTCTTTTGTACCATTTTTTTTGTCAGAATCAACATATTAGTGATCTCATATATTTGTCTTTCTCTTTCTGACTTACTTCATTTAGCACAATAATTTGTAGGTCCATCCATGTTGCTGTAAATGGTGATATTTAACTTTTGCCTACCCTTTCCCTTTTATGTCAAAAGGATTTGGTAATATTATTACAACATAAAGATCAATCAGTGAGAGAATTTATGTGAGGTATTTAGAAGAGTAGATGGTAAAAAAAAATTATTTTCTATTATTCTTTTAAATCCAGCCCAAGAAGAAAGACTGGCTATGCAGACAGATAGGTGGTGCTAGTGTCAGAGAGGAACTTCTGAAGTCACAGTCCATAGGCTAAAGATCATTACATTTGAGTAAAACCAAGCCATTGAATGTACTAGCTTAATCAAATCCTGTTTGCTCAACCAAATGAGTAATCGGCTGCCATGAAATCTGCCTCCAAATGGACCATGACTAATTGATACCAAAATGGATGATTTAGTGGCAAAGTTTAGTCTCAGTCAATGTTATCTAACAAGGTAACTTCTGAGTTTTCCACCCTCCTGTTTGAAAACAAAAAAGGTTAAATTGTTGCATGATGGTAGACTCCAGCTGGACAACCCGGTCCATTTATATCTTTACTATGTGACATTCACTTCACTCATTTATGAATGGGTATAACAGTATTAATAATCCCACAGGATTTTTGAGTGGACTAAATGAAACTGAGAAGGTAAACCACAGTGCAATGCTAAGGGTATAGTAATTTTTCAGTAAGTGTTAACTGTTATGATAATGATAAAAATTCTGATGATAAATGGAATTATGGCATACAGTTATTCATGTATTGGTAATCAAAAAATGACAAAAATTATTTGTAATAACATTCACTATTTGTGTTTTAGTAACTTTTAAAAGCGCAATAAATAAAGAAAATTATTCATGAGTGTTTAATAATGAAATCAGGTGCCATAACCCTCACATAGATAAAATATTTTAGGTTTTCATATGGCTCCAGTTACTTTCTCCCCATTCTTTTTCTAAGAAAAATAGCATATTCAGTTTTATGTATATGTTAGCATCCTTTAGGACTCTTTAATCTCTTTTTGAAGCACTGTAGAAAGTAATGAGATCCCCAAAGAAAGCATGAAGGGCCTCTAAATAACCAGAAAGGAACACCTAATCTCTTACAACCAAGCTTGTAAAACAGCAGTTTGTTCATTAATGATAGAAATAAAGCATCTTCACTTGAGGATTAATCCTCATCTTCCATAAAACAAATTCATCCTCTGTATACATGTGAAAAGAAACATAGACAGGGCTATAGTTAGTGGAGTAAATCTTGCATAATACACCCGCATTAATAGTGCTGTTTAAAAAAAAAGAAAGAAGGAAAGAAAATCTCATTAGCACCTTATCTCATGAAGCACTTAGAGGTAAGCAGCAAAGGAAGGGGGTCTTTCAATGCAATTAGTGACGTTAAATTTAGAGAAAATTAGAGGGGCTATACTCTTTCCAATTCTTAGTCAACTTTGAGTCACTGGGCTAAATTCTTTAAGGGCTGGTTCATTAAGAAACAATCAAAGCAGGTGTAGTTTTCCATGTTAAGATAAGAACTAGCATGTTTTATGCCTCTAGGCAACCCAGTGGGACATTAAGGGGATATTTCCCAGCACAGCATATTTATATGATTTTTTTTTCACCCCTGAAAGCATGCAGGACTAGGTTCCAGAAATAGTAAATATTTATATCTCACTTTGTATTTGAATCATGCTTTCTTTATATTTGTCTCACTTTATTCATTTTACATTTGTGCAAGACTTCATATTTTACAGAAAGGTCTACAATCATTTCCTTGGGCTACTTAAAAACAATCAAATGTGTATATTAAGTGCAACATTACCTATATTAAAGATACAAATTCCTGTATCTGGAGTTCCCATTGTGGTGCAGTGGTTAACGAATTCGACTAGGAACCATGAGGTTGCAGGTTCAATCCCTGGCCTTGCTCAGTGTGTCAAGGATCCGGCATTGCCCTGAGCTGTGGTGTAGGTCATAGATGTGGTTCAGATCTGATGTTGCTATGGCTATGGTGTAGGCTGGCAGCTGTAGCTCTGATTGGACCCCTAGCCTGGGAACCTCCATATGCTGTGGATGCGGCCCTAAAAAGCAAAAGAAAGAAAGAAAGAAAGAAAGAAATGCCTGTATCTATCAATTTATCTATAACCTATCTATATTCATTATTTATCTTCTACCTTTTATCTTCTATCCAACCAGCCATATGTCCATCCATTTTTACATCTATTTATCTACCTACCTATCCTTCATATTTTATCAATCTGTCTAGCTAGCTAGATAGCTAGTTATAATATTAAGTTACTTTTGAAGTTACATAGAGGCAGGATTTGATTTTTAAGACCTATTTGTTAAAACTACCATACAAAAGTTCCTCTTTTAATTGAAATGCTGTCTTTAGGACTGAAATTGTATTGTATTACATTACAAGTGCCTGTCAATTTCTATATTCCTAAGTGACTTTTTTTTTTCAGGGAAAAGCATTATATTTGTAAAGTCATTTTCAGCATCTATGTAGATAGTTATGATTTTTTTCCCCTAAATAAAACTAAAACCATGCATTATAATATTGAATTCCCTAATAGTGTATCAAATTTACTTTTAGAATAAATCTCCTATCATTAGCTTAATGTAGCAGTGGATTTTTAAAAAATATTTTACTTAGTACTTTTGCATCTATATTCAGAAATGATATATGTTTATTGTTTTCTTTTTTGTATTGGCTTTTTCAAATGTAGATAATAATGTTATACTTGCTTCATAAAAAAAATAAATTAGGAAAGTTTCCTTTATTTTGAAACTCTGAAACAATTTATAGTATAGTGGCACAAAGTAGGTTCGGTGGACTTTCTCTGTGGGAATTTAACCATCAGGAACATGAGAAACTTCCCATCTGCTTCTCCCTCTCTCATCTTCCTGAAAGGTATTTATCTAAATCAGACCTATAAAATTTCATACCTGATACATCAGCATGAACAGGAAATGTTTTTCATGAGTCTAATATATAATCCAAGAAGGTATATTTTTGTATCTTTTACACACTCCATGGGCTTCCTACATAAGCTACAGTAGAACCAAATGTGGCCTGATCCTCTGCTTCCATGTCCAACTTTCACCAGACCCTAAACCTCATAAACTTCACATGTAAGTTTCATATACACTTCCTATTTTCTGGGAAAAATTTCTAACCAGGGTCAGTATTTTCATAATTATATAAATATCCCACATCCTGTTGGTTCTGCTTCTCTAGAAAATCCTACCCAATACAACCTTCTTCTCAATATATACCCCCACATCCTGTTGGTTCCACTTCTCAAGAAAATCCTACCCAATACCCCCTTCTCTTCTCATGCAGAGGTTATAGACTAATGATAAATGAGCAACCATAGCTCACAGGCCTATCCTGAAAAACAAGTGCTGCAGCCAGAAAGGTAAGGCCTGACCAGCATTAGGCCTTTATAACTGGGCAGTGGATTAAACTGAACCACATAGACTGATAATGTACAGTCATCTAAAAGGCAACACATGTGGAGTTCCCGTCATGGCTCAGCGGAAACAAATCCTACTAGGAACCATTTGGTTGTGGGTTTGATCCCTGGCCTCGCTCAGTGGATTAAAGATCTGGTGGTGTTGTGAGCTGTGATGTAGGTTGCAGACACAGCTCAGATCTGGTGCTAGTGAGGTGTAGGCGGCAGCAACAGCTCTGATTAGACCCCTAGCCTGGGAACCTCCATATGCCACATATGCGGCCCTAAAAAGACAAAAAGACAAAAT
The DNA here is from genome assembly GCF_016906955.1 of Phacochoerus africanus. Classification (NCBI taxonomy): domain Eukaryota; kingdom Metazoa; phylum Chordata; class Mammalia; order Artiodactyla; family Suidae; genus Phacochoerus; species Phacochoerus africanus. Next base: position 23,747,928 of record NC_062548.1, read on the forward strand.
AAATAAATAAATAAATGGCAACACATATGAATGGAAACTGAGCACATAAAACCCACAAATACCTACTCTCCTAAAATTGTATTTTGTAATTCTGCATCCTCGATATTCTCCCTGTATTATACAAATATATCACTTTTCGCAATTAAAAATTTCAGCAAAATCTGGTATCTAAAAATGCACATACTTGAAAAATAGAAATTCAACAATATATTAGGACACATATGAATGTAGTTATCTAACTGCATACCATAGAGCTCAAGAATTAATACATTTTAGGAAGTATCTCAGTGTGTATACAATGAAGGTAGAGATTGAATCAAGTACATGAGAAATAATATAATTCTATTTTTCTAATTACATCAAGCTTTGGAAAAACTGAGTACACAGTTTTCCTAGTTCTTATATATATTATATATATATATATATATATACACACACACATATACATATATATACATTTTTACATATGCTATAATACTTTATGAAAGTCACTAATATTACTCTCAGTGTGTTAATTTGTAAATGGTGAAATATGATACCAGTAGAGTTGTTGAGGAGATTCAATATATGTTATATCACTTTGAAAACCATAAGATCTTATGCAAATGTTAGGCTGTGTATATTTTGGAAGAAAAGTCCTTAATGCCTGTGTTATTATTAATCTAAGAAGCCTCTACGGAGAATGGAAGTGAAGTTTTAGCAAATGCAAATCGTGATTTGACCCTTGGAGCCCAAATTATATAGCATATCAATGACACTGTATAGAAGCACAGTTTTTATGACTATAATACTTGGGAATATCAACTAGCTGTCATGAAAATTTACTCAAAAGGAGTGAAGTTCATGTACAAAAAAGTTGGTAATTATTCTCCAACCACATTTTGTTTGCACCTACAAACAACTGTTCATGATAAAAATAATCATACATTTTTCCATTTAAAGATAGGCACATTTAGATACACTTCATTTGAAAACTGCAAATATTTAATAGACAAAGAATTACTAGAATTTGAAAAAAGACTCATTCATAGGCATATTAAGAAAAAGACAGGCAGAAATCATTGAATTCAGGAAGTAAACTTGCAGAAAACTGTTCAGTAGTAAGTTATTCCTTTACATAATGATTTCTCATTTAATAGTTTCTTTATCCTGGATCACTGGAAGTTTTTCATAGATGGTACTCACTACAATACAATCTCCTACATTTAGACCACTATAAACAAACATGCAATGTGCCTTATGTAACTTAAAAGGTAGCATACTAATATACCAGCTAAAATATTTAACTAAGTCACATGGGGTCATGTAAATTAAAAATATCAATATTGTTTTGAGAAAGGAAAAGAAAGTCAGCTCAAAAACAAAAACAAGGGAGTTCCTGCTGTGGCACAGAGGAAACAAATCCGACCAATATCCATGAGGATGTGGGTTCGATCCTGCCCTTGCTCAGTGAGTCGGGGATCAGGCAATCTGGCTTTGCTGTGAGCTGTTGTGTAGGTTGCAGACATGGATCCTGCATTGCTGTGGCATAGGCCAGAAGCTGTAGCTCTGATTTGACCCCTAGCCTGGGAACGTGAATATGCCATGAGAATGGCCCTAAAAACCAGAAAGAAAGAGAAAAAAAAAGAAAGGAGAGAGAAAAGAAAAGTAAGTGCTATTAAAAAATCAGAGGTAAAGAGAGACAAGACACACATAGTAAAGGCATTTAAAAATACATTTTCATGTTGTTTATAAAGCATACAATTTCTGAATCTATAGGCTTTTACATTTTTTATTTTACTTTGGCTTGGTTTTGAGTACCAATATAAAATATTAAAATAATTTCCTTATCTCATCCTGAAGTAGCTTGGAAATTATCCGTCTTTGTCTTGTGAGATGAATGAAGTTCAGTGAATGAAAGAAACCAACACTATTTTCAAATTTGATCTCAGCAAGGGTGAGTAAGGTGCAGCTGCATTTCCTTGTTATAATTAATTCCTGTTGGACAACTTCATTACCAGGAGCTGGAAGGCTAATGTAGAGGGCCAGGTTTCCTGAGGCCAGCTTCAGTCTGGACATGTACAGCTGTGGATTTTCAAGAATGAGGGAAGTTGTTCAGAAAATGATAGAACAAGCATACCTAATACCAGAGAGAGCTGTCTGGCAGTTCAACATAGGGGTCTGTAGCCTCCAATCTGAGTTATAATCAAAACAAGAGGAGAAAAATCTTTTGCCTTTGGCATCAACATTTTATTGGCTATTCACTAAATATCCTGGTTACATATTTGCATGGAGATGAGAACTGTAGTAGCTTATTGTCAATGTTAACCTGTGGACATTTCCTGTATTTTTCTTCATCTTAGCCATATTTTTCTTTAGTCAAACATCAGTTTTATTATAAGATGTTAATTCACTATGCAGATGTTCCCTGCATATGTGGTCTCAGAGGAAACATCTCAAAATACCTAATTCTCAAATATTGATTTTATCTCATCAGAAACCAATATAGTTCATAAAATAATTAAAGAAACATGAAATAAAATAGAACTATACCTATGGATAATTGGGACAACTATAATTTTTCTTTTGGATAATTCTTTCTGTGTTAAGAATCTGGGTTTGAAAGAGGTGGTTGTGAGTATCCTCAGCTTCAGGTGAACAGAGCAAAGACAATTCTTCATGCTTCTTCTGCATTCTGGTTTCCTCTAGTGATATGCCTGGTTATTTACTTCAATTGGCCCCCCAGCTCAAAACAATGAAAGCATTTGTTAAAGTATGTCTAAAAATTAACTTAGTATCTATAAAAATAAATCCCTTGGTCTTTTTTTCCCCCTGTATGAAAGCTTGTATCCAAAAACATACAAGAATTATCAGAACACTGGGTATGCTTGTGTCCTGAGAGTATTCCCAATCCTTGACATTTATACTTAAGAGAGAAGGAAAGGATTAACAGCAAGTCTATGACTCAGCCCCTCTAGACTCTACTATTCCTTAACGAATGACTAATCTCAACAACTCTCCATATATACATACTTCTTCACCAGAAGAAAGATTTAAGAAGTCCATTACCTTTAAAATATGCATTTTTTTTGGTCTTTTTGTTGTTGTGTGTTGTTGTTGTTGTTGCTATTTCTTGGGCCGCTCCCGCGGCATATGGAGGTTCCCAGGCTAGGGGTTGAATCGGAGCTGTAGCCACCGGCCTACGCCAGAGCCACAGTAACGCAGGATCCGAGCCGCGTCTGCAACCTACACCACTGCCCATGGCAACGCCGGATCGTTAACCCACTGAGCAAGGGCAGGGACCGAACCCGCAACCTCATGGTTCCTAGTGGATTCGTTAACCACTGCGCCACGACGGGAACTCCTAAAATATGCATTTTAAAGAAAATGGATAGTCTCTCTGAATTGTACTTTACTAATTAATTTTAAATTATGGGGCACTGCTGAGTATAGGATGAGTGGTAATCATAAATGTTTTCATCTTTGTAACTAAAGAGTTATAAACTGAGGAGTTCCCATCATGGCTCAGTGGTTAACGAATCCGACTAGGAACCATGAGGTTGCAGGTTCGATCGCTGGTCTTGCTCAGTAGGTTAGGATCTGTAATTGCCATGAGCTGTGGTGTAGGTCGCAGACACAGTTCGGATCTGGCATTGCTGTGGCTGTGGTGTAGGCTGTTGGCTACAGCTCTGATTCGATCCCTAGCCTGGGAACCTCCATATGCTGCGACTGCAGCCCTAAAAAGAAAAAAAAAAAAAGAGAGAGAGAGAGAGAGAGAGAAACTGAGAAGACCCAAAACTAAAGGAGTTTCCTTTGTGGAAAATTTTCACACACATCATTGAGAACTCATCTGTCAATCTGAAACCAAAATAGGTTCTAAGAAATGCAGGGAAAGGAACAGCTGGAAATGTCAATAAAAATAGGACATAGAATTTAGGCTAATAGGCATAGTCAATAAAAATATGAAACTGCTCTATTTTACTGATAAAACAGAAATATAAATTGAAAATACCACTTTAAAAAGAGAAAAATATAAAAATAATATTGCTTGACATGTAGGTAAGTGCACATGAGAAAGTCGATGCTTAGACAAACTGGATAAAACTACTTTGGAAAAACATTTAGTAGTATCTAGCACATTTGAAGATGCAAATAAGCTATGACACAGGATTTCCATGCATAGATGTGCTGCATAAAACAATGAATTCACTTATCACTATAGCATATAAATTAATGGGGACTTATCCACACTGGCCCACTGGAACCTATCTGAATGTCCTTCACAGCACCTAGATAAATACATGTTGAATGATTGAACAACATACAAAAGTAAAAATGCAAAATTACACCAAAGATAAATCTTCTATAAAGAAAATTAAAGAAAGAAACCTAAACACAATATAATATATATATGATTCCAACTACAGTAAGGTCAAAAACAGCCAAAACTAATCTATAATATTTAAGGAAGTATACATGGTTGTTAAAGTAGAAATAAAAGAAAGGAGGTAGAGGAAGTGGCAGTGGTTAAAAATGCATTGGAATTCTCTATGTTTTTTATTGTTCTATATGGAATCAGTTATTTATTCACATTTATTAATTTGTTCTTATAGGTGCTATGCATATACATATAAATATATATGTTATATTTCATTGAGAAGTCTCTTCAGAGACTTCAAAAATCAACCCTAGTATCAGTTAATTCTCAATATTTAATTTTCTGTGAAGAGTGGTAAATATTTGTTTCTCAATTCTACAGTTAATAGAATATAAACTAGAAATCAGATAGAAGTTCTCAAGCAAATCTGATATGTTGATCAGACAAACTAATCAAAGAAATATTTATTACAGCATTCCTCTAATTATACTAGGACAGAAAATGAGAAAAAAAAGTCAAAGATAAATAGCAGAGAATTAAAAGTGGATATCTTAAGTGATTTCTGAGTTAATATATACATAAAATTAAGGGGAGGTAGATAATATACTCTGAAAGAAAAAAAAAACTGTTGGTTTAGAGAGTTTAAAAGTCCAAAACATACTGCATAATGCACAAGATATATTGATGATACACAATAAATAAATTCCTTTGAAAATATTAATACTTTGCTACATTGCTACTTTCTTAACAGTATTTCCTCTTAATCTCAAAAGAATGCAAACACAGTAGAATATAACTATAAAATAAGGCATTCAACCATATGTAATAATGCAAAATTCAAATTATTTTAATTTACCTTATTTTCCTTTCTAAAGTTTTATCAGATACACACTCCAATATAGGCAAGGCTACTTTGATTATTCTGTACTTTCTATTCCTCATAAAATTGTTTTATCGTTATTACCACAGCACTAGGACTATGGCCTTTTGCCATGGAATGCAAATATTTTACCTATATTCAATTATGCCTTGAATAACTTTAATGTTATGACAAATTGGGCCCATGAAAATGTTTTGAGATTTCTTTGACTTTCGTAAAGGAACTATAAATATTCTTGGAAGCTCAGGAAAATTATTTCATTTTTGAACGAAAATAGTGCCTATTGTATTGAGGTTATAAAAAAAAAGAAAGTGTGTTTTAGAGTTAAGTTTCTTTACAAATGCTAGGAAAAAATATACCTAATTGTCTTCTCCAAAAAATATATAAATCAATAACATGAGCAAATAAATCCACACTTTATCCACACTTTTAGCACAAGTAGGAAACAGAGAATACTGCAATGTTTGAGTTATTGTCAGTGAGGAGTTCATATTTTATCATGTGGTTGTCATGTTATTTGTTGAAGAAATATTCTGAAATTTTTTTAATTGTACAATGTAATTCATTATTGAATTGTTTTATGTAAAATAGTATTATAACATGATGGGTCAATATTGCCATTTTACTTCTTTTTGCTATGACTTTACTTTGATCATTATCAGAATGGTAAACCCTGCTCTTTTTTTTTAAAGTGAGGTATATAACTGACATATGCCATTCCATTAGTTATAGGTATACAACGTAATAATGAGATATGTGTATGCATTGCAAAATGATGACCATAATAAGACTAGTTCACATCTGTCACCATACATATCTAAAGAATTTTTTTCTTCCTCATGACTGAAAGGAAGAACTTTGAAAATCTACTCTCCTAGCAACTTGCCTAAATGCACTATAGTATTATTAACTATAGTCACCATTCTCTTTATTGCATCCTCATGACATTTACTTTATAGCTATTTTATATCTTAACCCATTTTCCCCAACCCCTCACCTGCCACCTCTAGCAACATCCAGTCTGTTCTGTGTCCTTGAGCTTGTAAATCCTGCTTCCTGCGTTGTCTCTTCCCTAGCATGTTTTTTTCCTTCTCTCCCTTTTTAAGCTTTCTGAAACAGTTTTGATTTGTTTGGTTTGTTTCTTATATATCACATAGAGTGAATGTTGTTTTCTAAACCAAGGTGAAAATAATGCCCCCCTCCATTCAATCACATTTATATAAATGTCTGATATTTTTCAACCTTATTTTATCATTTAATAATTACTATGTTCATTAATTCTTTTGTTTTACTCTATTTGGTCAATAGGCTTATCTCATTATATAATCTATTTTAATTTTAGGAATATTTTGAATTGTGTTCTAATGGATAACTTTATATCAATATTCCTTTATACTGGAAGTTTTTGTCATGTCCTTAATCCCCTATTATAACACTTATTACTCTTATTACTCTTTTTAACCAATTATTATGTTTCACTTGTTTGAATTAAAATGAAGCATGTATCCACAAAAAAAGGAAAAAAAATTTTTAAATTTTAACCTGGACGATGTATTCTTAGTTAAAAACAACTATAACAACAAAACTACAATGTATTCTTTTATTTTACTTTGTAGGATACTGTTGGTAGTTATTTGTAATGACATAGCAATCCTGAGACTATTTTGTGATTACTGTGGAATTGATAAAATGCATAAAATATGACTATCAGGGTGGTTCTCACATAGAAGAAAATACATGTGGGGTGGATGATAGCATAAGGAACACTTGGAGATAGGATAGTTTGGAACTGGAATTACCACTACCAATTCATGATAAATAACGTGTGTGTGTGTGTCTGTAAGTACATGTGTTTAAATACAACATTGAAAACGTAATGTACAATACAAACTTATAGTATATATTTCTTAATTCTAACAGAAGAAGCCTTAAAACAGTGACAGAGGAGCTATGAAAATTCGTGACAAGGTTCATATTCTTAAAACCATTTCCCACTGAAAGGAATCAGGATTCCCTGGTGAGACATATCCAATTCTAGTACTGATGCAAAGAGATTACATGGTGAGCCTGGACTATCTACATGTGCCAGAAAGTAAGGATATGCTTAAAAGTAATAGAGACATGTAAACTGATACTGGGAGAACCTGAATGGAGTACCACAGGGATGACTGCAGAGCATCTGAACATGGGTACTTTAATAGTTGGTAGCACATATTTTAAACATACCATTCATACAGTAAAACTCGCTCTACAGCTCTAGGGACGGTGGCTTTTCAGGGCTATGCAGTGGTGGCCACTATCCATGTAAACACAGATACTCAATGGCACTGTGGTGGACTGGCTAGTGCTCAGAATGGGTCAGTCAGAGAGGCTCAACCTTATGCACTGACATCCAGGCTTCAGGTCCATTCTCTGCCTGGTAGACTTGCAAATGCGTATTTATAAGGCAAATGGTCTGGAATTTGTTTAAAGTCAGCTCCTGTGGCTACCTGTTATGGTTTTGGTCAAATCCATAATATCCACATAGAATACCCGTATGGGCTCTTCCGTGATCATTTACAAACATGATCATTTACAAAGATGAGCTATATCTAAACGTATTACATATTACATGTGCATGTAAAGTGAAATTCCTTGTACTTGATGCTGGTGAAAACCAATACAAAATTTATACGCAGTGTTTTATTCTTTTCATCTATAAAAGAAATGTCTCTTCATAGGTTAACACACAACTATTATAAACAACCTTTCCTGTAGTATCTTGGCAACTAAAAATGAAAAAGAACAAATGTGAACAAGGCATAGGCTCAGATGGAAATTTCACACAGCACGAATGGAAAAGGTGGACAATAAAAAGTCCTTCCAAATCGCTCACAAAAACAACAGTGTTTTCCCCTTTCTCTCGGACCACATATCTGTCCATCCCGGCACATATTAGCTATTCACTACGTTATTTGCTTCATACCTCTGTCTCCAGCACAAAAGAAACTGAAGTGAAAATGTCAGAAGATATGATAATTGCTAATGATTTCTGATATTTATTTGGTGGTTTTATAGCATGTTTTTTGTTTGTATTTTACCAGATAGCATGTCACTTAATTGTTGCAACATCTTGTAGACATAGGAATAAGAGTCAGACCCATTGTTGTGGGCTGAAGTATGCTCTAGCAAACTCATATATTGAAGTCCTAATACCTGATACCTCCAATGTGACTATTTTTGGAGATAAGATCTCCATAAATGTAATTAAGTTAAAATGACATCATTAGGGTAGGCACTAATCCAATATGACTGGTGTCCCTTTAAGATTAAATTTGAACTCAGACTGTACAAAAGAAAGACCTTGTGAAGACACAGGGAGAAGAAGGCCATCTATAAGCCAGAGAGAGAAGCCTCAGAAAGAACCAACCTTGCTGATGATGCCTTATTCTTATTCTTATTCTAGCTTCCAGAACTATGAGACAATGAATTTCTGTTGTTTAAGGCACCCAGTCTTGGCTACTTAGTTGTTTTTTTGTTTTGTTTTGTTTAATGGCACAAGTTAGAGTAAGTGTTGATTTGAGAAATTACATAAAAATTACATAAGAATTATTGAGTCAGAAGGACCTGGCTACTTTACTGTCTGAAGATACAGACTGCCTCAAAGATTTCTGTCCCCCTTATCTATCAGATTTAAGGTAAAATTCCAAAGTGAGCTCACAAGTACAGCATTATGATTCAAACTGGATAAAAGGAGGTGCAAGTACCAGTTTAGGAGATAAGCCCAGATTTAAAGACACACTATGGTATAAACAACCTTCATGGCTATAAAATTTGGGGTGAAAGATGACTAATTTTATATGTGTTTTTTATCCTCTAACATAATGTATTTTAACATAGACTGAGATTCTGTCTTAAAATTGTCGAGTGGCAAGTTAGCAGATATCAAGCTTCCTGTGATTTAGAAACAATGTATTATTTGTCTGAGAGGTCAGGGAAGGCAAGATGTTTAAGCAAATGCCAGATTTAGTTATATCATCTACAAATAATTTTTTTATGATTTATGGGTGATCTTTGTGACCTATATGTATAGAAATTCTGAAGTAGTTAATTCCCAAGTGTTATCCTGCGAAAGCCAACCTTATTACCTGCTCAAAATATTTGCTGTTTCTCTATACATAAAAACATGTACCTTAAAGTTGGGTTAGCAAGAAAAAGCGACATTTCCTTTATTATCTCTAAATATTTGACTTTGAAATTTAGAAAATATATTAAAATATATATGAGAAAATATATAAGAAATATATATTCTAAAATACATTAAAATATATAACATTAATTAATAATGTGTACTATATAATATAATTAACATATATCTAAAGTTTGCTAATTGGAAAAACTTATGCTGAAGGAAACTGTCACATTCCTGCATTTAAAATATTTATATTTCAGTTAGGAAGACAAAGAGATTAACATGTATTCACTGCATTATTAATACTTCTATGCCTAATATAACTTATTTAATTCTCACAATAATACTCTGAGATAGGGAGTTTTATTACCCTCTATTACTGGGAAAATTTGAGACATAAATATTAAGTAAATTGTCAAATGTCACAGGCCTACTAAGTGCATGGACTGAATTAAAACTCAATCATTTGAGTCTAATATGCACGTTTTAAAAAAATCAAACTACATCACTTTCTGATTAAACATTTTTGACCTATCAAGATTCAAATGAACCTGCATCTTCAGTAATGGCTATGGTGATGCATCACTGAAAGGCATCGGGTTTGAACCCTCACTCTCATGACTTTGGATAAGTCATTCTACACTGCAACTCAGATTTTTCTGTGGTGGGAGTTGAGCACACAACTTGCATGGTATTTAAAGGAAGATGCTGTAGCTCATTGTGGCCATAAAACAGGGACTCCCTGCAAATGAGTTTCTCTCTGCCTTTCCCCATAAACTCCAAAGTCATTAATGGGAGTCTGGAAGAAGGAGGGCTTTATTCAGGATGAATTGCAGGTAATCTTATAGAATAAAAGATTTCCAGTTGATTCTTTTTAAAATAAGGGATTTGGTTGAATGGTGGGTGAGATCTTTTGTAGAATAAAGCCCTTTACTATGTACATACTAGATATTCATTAAAACAAATTATTTTAATTGTGAAAATTGTGATATTATTAGATAGATAATCAGTACTTGTACATTGTACTCTAAAGCTAGTAAGTAAACCTATTATCACTTTATGTCATTATTATATAAGTTAAATCAAAAGCACTTAAAATATAGGGTATCGTATATGGAAATTTGGGGAAATTATATAATTTAAATAAGTTGTCATACAGAAAACAAATTAAAAGGCATACCACTATAGATAAGGAATATCTGCAGCTACAGTAAGCAAGATATTTAATCAAGCCACACTTTTTTTTTTTTGTCCCAACTGCTTCACGGACACGTGGAATCTGAAAAAGGACAGACTGAACTTCTTTGCAGACAGATGCTGACTCACAGACATTGAAAAATGTATGGTCTCCAGAGGAGACAGTTTGGGGGATGGGGGGATGTGCTTGGGTTACAGGATGGAAATCCCATGAAATCGGATTGTTTCGATCATTATATAACTACAGATGTGATAAATTCATTTGCATAATAAAAATAAAAAAATAAAATAAAATAAAATAAAAGACTGAGGGCAGCCACAAGCATTTTGAACAGTGTCCATGGATCCCAGCAGATAAATTTAGCTTTTTTAAAGAAGAAAATTCAAAGGATGGTGATGCACAGGAAATCAGGGGTGCAGACAGCCACCTCCCCGGTGAAGTCTCACATGAGGAAAGCAACAGTGACTCAGGAGAAGTGGGAAGAGCAGGGCTGAGGTCCAGACACAGAGGAACAAAGGGGGCTCTTACTCAGGTTCTGTCAGTGGTCTGCGCAGGTGAGTTGGAAGAAGAATTTCCAGCATAGGAAATTCCTGTTGTGGCTCAGTGGAAATGAACCCATCTAGCATCAATGAGGATGTGGGTTCAGTACCCTCAGTCAGTGGGTTAAGGATCCAGCATTACCACGAGCTGCAGTGTAGGTTGCAGATGTGGCTGGGACCTGGCCTGGCTTGGATCTGGCTTTGCTGTGGCTGTGGCATAGGCTTAAAGCTCTGATTCCACCCCTAGCTGGGAACTTCCATGTGCTATGGATGCGGCCCATAATAATAAAATTTCTGGCATAGCCAGGTGAAAAGAAAGAAGGGTATATTGAGGTAAGAGAGGCTTCTAGTGCAGCAGGAAGACCTCCTGCTAATCTAGGAGAGCTGACCCAGGCACATGGTCCTGTCTGTTTTATCACCCAGGGAGGGAGAGGTCTCAGGATACACCTGCTGACCTGCTGATTGTTGGAGAAAGAAGGGTCTTCTAATACACCTGCTAGTTGGATGGGGGTGTAAAGTGCCCCCACAGGGTCTGGGTGAAGAGTATGCCACATACTTTTCCTAGGTGGGAGCAGAAGGAGTAGGCCAGTTTGCAGGGGGGAGGGTGGGGTCTTATAATTCTTTTTTTTTTTTTTCTTTTTAGGACTAAACTCATGACATATGGAGGTTCCCAGGCTAGGGGTCTAATCGGAGCTGTAGCCACCAGCCTACGCCAGAGCCACAGCAACTCGGGATCCAAGCTGCATCTGCAACCCACACCACAGTTCACGGCAATGCCAGATCTTAACACCACTGAGCAAGGCCGGGGATTGAACCCGAAACCTCATAGTTCCTAGTCAGATTTGTTTACCACTGAGCCACAATGGGAACTCCTTAGGTGGCTTTCTTGAGTGATCATTACAGTGGTCTTCCAAAGCTCCCTAGGATTCCCTCTCTGTTGATGGTCCCTCTCCTGGGACCTTCTACAACTACCTGTGTGCTATCCTACTCTATGCCTATCAGAAGGATATATTAAAAGTTCCCAAATAAGGGAGTTCCCATCTTGGCTCAGTGGTTAATGAATCTGACTAGGAACCATGAGGTTGTGGTTTTGATCCCTGGCCTGGCTCAGTGGTTAGGGATCTGGCGTTGCTGTGAGCTGTGGTATAGGTTGCAGACATGGCTTGGATCCTGCATTGCTGTGGCTGTGGCATAGGCCGGCGGCTACAGCTCCGATTGGACCCCTAGCCTGGGAACATCCATATGCCACAGGTGCGGCCCTAGAAAAGGCAAAAAGACAAAAAAAAGAAAAGTAAACAAATAAGGAGTTCCGATCATGGCTCAGTGGAAATGAATCTGACAAGCATCCATGAGGTTGTGGGCCTGATCCCTGACCTCGATCTGTGGGTTAAGGATCTAGAGTTGCCATGAGCTGTGGTGTAGTTCACAGATGCAGCATGCTTCGTGTGCGGCTGTGGCACAGGGTGGCAGCTGCATGTCTGATTCAACCCCTAGCCTGGGAACTTCTATATGCTGTGGGTGTGGCCCTAAAAAATACAAAAAAAAAAGTAATTAAATAATTTTTTGACCAAGGTCACAAATGGGGCATCTGGCATCCAAATCCAGTGAGTCTAATGTCATAACAACCCCGCCCCTTCACCTCACCCAAGAAAATGACTGGAAGCAACACAAGTTTTTCTTTCTTGCAGTAATTTCTACATGTCAGCATCGGCATTTGCCTCCCCAGATTTTGGTCTTGTTCATGGTTCTTTCACATTTTTTTATGTTGTGTTTATAGCTCTTCTCACCTAATCCACACTACAACCCCAAGGGGTGATTGTTATAACTCTCCTTGTCCTTTTATGTGTGTGTGTGTGTGTGGTGTGTGTGTGTGTGTGTGTGTGTGTGTGTGTGTGTGTGTGTGTGTATGTGTGTGTGTTTCTAGGGCTGTTCTCAAGGCATATGGAGGTTCCCAGGTTAAGGGTCGAATCGGAGCCATAGATGCCAGCCTATGCCAGAGCCATAGCAACACAGGATCTGAGCCACATCTGCAACCTACACCACAGCTCATGGCAATGCCAGATCCCCAACCCATTGAGGAAAGCCAGGGATCAAACCTGCAACCTCATGGTCCCTAGTCAGATTTGTTAACCACTGCACCACGATGGGAACTCCCAACTCACATTTTAAATTAGAATCACTCACCCGATGTCTGGACTCACTGAGGTTCAGGTTCGCCACGTCTCTGCACAGATGGGATTCAGTGAGAGACAAAGGTATAGGCAAGACATAGGCTCATTAAGATAGAACTTGTGAGAGACAAGTGGGCAGGCAAGGATGCTTTGCCCCCAGGATCTGGTAGGCTATAGTGGGTGTTGGAAAAGATCCCCTCTTCCTCTTTCTTGGAGTAGTAGCTCCTCCTTTGTATCCAGCAAGGTGTGTATTCAAATCAGCAGAAGGGCGGTCCTCAAACTCCTGCCCTTGGTCAGAACCTGAATGCAGACCTCACCCCAAACCCCGCCCAACATCTCACACCTCCACTAGTCAAGCAAGCCTGCCTCATTCTCATGGTTCTCTTGAGCAATTAATAATTTACAGGGGTCTCCCAAGCTCCCCAAGTTTCCCTCTCTATCTATGGTCCCTTATTGGAACCTCTACAACTCCCTGTACCTACGCCATCCTTATCACCATTACCTGAGAACTTGCTGGAAACAGATTCTCAGGCTTCACCTCATCCCTCTGGAATCACAGACTCCAGGGGCTGGGTCCAGCCATCTGTGTTTTGAAAAGCTGCTCCCATGATTCTGATGTATTAAAAAAAAAAGCTTGAAAAAAACGACTAAGTTTTTTTTTGCTTTTTAGGGCTGCACCTGCAGCATATGGAGGATCCCAGGCTAGGGTTTGAAACAGTACTGCAGCTGCCGACCTATACCACAGCCACAGCAATGAGGGATCTGAGCCGCATCTGAGACCTACACCCCAGCTCACGACAATGCCGGATCCTTAACCCACTGAGGGAGGCCACAGATCGAACCCACATCCTTATGGATATCAGTAGGATTCATTTCCACTGCACTGCAGTGGGAACTCCAATAATTATTGATTTAAAAAACTTTTAAGGTGTTGCCCACCCCTCTTGTAGGGCATGACATGACTTAGAGAATTGAAGAATGAAACACGATAATTCCATCATTTAAGACTGAACATTTCACCATTTAAAATTTTCCTCCTTCTCTCCCAGAGAGCCCGGCTGGAGTCCCGGAACTGATCTTTGAGGAAAACCATCTGTCCAGAGCTGGAGGAATTCCTTCCATGCTGCACCAAAGCCTTTTTCAGGCTCTGAGGGGGAATAACACTGTCATATGTTAATGAATGTGGACTCTTTTTTTTTTTCTTTAATGTTCCTAGAAACGCCTGCAGCCCCCAGAAGCTTCCTCCATTCATCCGAGGGTTGCCAACATCCTGCAGCAGAGGTGGGAAGTCAGAGCGCTGGCAGCTCTGAGCCCAAAGACCCAAGGAGTCAAAGACCTTAGATGACCACAGAGCATCTCAAAAGCATAAGACACTCCCCAAGCAGATAAAGATTTGCCAGGCTTGGGCAGAGAGGAGGAGAATTAGGACTAAGAGAGTTTGGAGTTCCTGTCATGGCTCAGTGGAAATGAATCTGAATAGCATGTGCATGCTATGCACCTGTATGTTCACTGCAGCCTGTTATGTTCATTGTGGCCTGTATGTTCATTGCAGCACTATTCATAATAGCCAAGACATGGCTATTATGAATAGGCACCCAGCGGCGGGCCAGAACATGAGCCGGGTGGTCTAGTGGGGCGAGTGGCTTGGGCAAGTCAGACTTCTCAGGCTTAGGCCAAAAGGCACATGGCTTCAAGGTCTCTCCCAGAGAGCAGTGGGTGGGTGGATGGTGGTGGTGTGCGTTTGTGCGTGTGCCTGTGTGTGTGTGTGAAGTGCTGGGGCAGCCCTGCATCTGACAAGCCCTCTCTGCACCATTTGCCCCTCGGCCTCCGCTCCTCTCTGCTGTGATGGCGGCACTTAGGGAAGGTGGAGGCAGTGGTTGGTCTGCGGCTTGTAGGCACGAGAGAGCCTTGTGAGGTCCGAGAGTGGGCAGGAGGGTTGCAGGTGGTCAGGAGGAGTGAGGGTGTGAGTTGGGTTACAGGGCAAGGGGTGTCAGGGGTGTGGGGTGCGGGAGGTGTGCTTGTGAGAGGCAGGCCAAGAAAGTGGGTGAGCAAGGCCAAGGCAAGGCCAAAAGGCGAGGGCCAGGCCCGGGAGGCGAGCTGGAGCCCAAAAGAAGGGGCCCCCACCTGCAGCCTATGGAAGTGCCCAGACGAGGAGTTGAGCCCCAGCCACTGCCAAAGCAAAGCTGCAAAGCTACATTGGGAGCCACCCGGGTCTTGGCCTGCGCTGCCCAGAGGCCCTCAAATGGAGCAGGGCAGCTGAAAGCACAGGGCATCCACGGAGAGGGGGTCAGCGAGAACCACCTGGTGGACTGTTGGGGGATGGGTGTGCTGCGTGGTGCTGGGGCCAGTGGGGCACAGGGTGGGCACAGTGCCTTGTGGCTGCCTGCTGGGATTCGCCCGCCCTGCCCTGGGCCCTGGCCGGCCTGGTCCCTGGCCCCTGTGGTGCCCTGGCTCCCAGGCCTCACCTTCCTACCCTGTGCAGGGGCACTGCCATCCTAGAGGGATGGCGACCCACAGCTGCCCTGCCTGCCTAGTCCTCGGTAGGGCTCAGGCCACGGCGGGCTCCTCTGGGAAAGCCCTGCACTGGGGCCTCCTTGGGGGTGCCAGGGAGGAAACCTGGGGCTGGGCTAGAGGGGCACGGGGCTGAGGCTGGCGACCAGAGGCACAGGGGTGGGGTGGGATGGGTTGTGGATAGGTGGCAGGGCATCGGGGCCAGGCCCATTGGGTGTCTGGTGCGAGAGAGACAAGGCCCCGAGCACAGCATGGAGCCCCACCTAGAGCTGGGGTTGGCTCCCCCCCAACACCCCCACCCCCACCTGCCACCCCTCACCTCCACCCCTGCCAGACCTCACAGGCCCAGGTAGGGGGACTGCATTTGCTCCTCAGAGCCATGGGGGCCACGGAGGCCCTGAAGCAGGGAGAGCAGCATCCCCCATCCCTTGGAGTAGGACTTGCCTATGGCGGCCAGGGGCCAGGGCCCCGGGTCCCGGCATGGGGGCTGTGGCAGTGGCAGGACCCACCAGCTGGCCTTCCCTGCCTCCATCTGGGGTCAGAAGACCAGTGTCCACTGATGCCTGTGGAGCTGAGCCCGGGAAGCTGGTGCCATGACTCTTGGTCCCAGGCTTCACCGCAAGGACAGTGGCTGGGCTTTGGCACTTGATCTCGGCACCAGCCCAATCCCCTGCCCCAGTCCCAGCAGGGGGGCCTGGGCAGCGGCCAGAGGATGACAGGCCTGAGGATGACAGGCATGAGCCCCAAGCACGTGACCGCAGGAGAGGCAAGACCTGGCTGGCTTTGTCACCAGAGAGAGCCTGGTGAGGTACAAGGCTGTGGGGGAGTGTTGCGGGTGGTGAGGAGGAGCACGGGGGTGAGTGGGGGTGCGGGGCGAGGGGTGTTGGGGGTGTGGGGTGCGGGAGGTGTGCTTACAAGAGGCAGGCCAAGAAAGCAGGTGAGCAACGACAAAGGCAAGGCCAAAGGGTGAGGGCTGGGCCGGGAGGTGAGCGGGAGCCCAAAAGAAGGGGCCCACACCTGTGGCATCTGCAAGTTCCCAGACTGGGGGTCCACCAGCCTGGGAGAAGCACCACTGTGGAGTTCTGTGGGGAGCCACATGGGCAGTCCGTGGCCTCAGCTGCCCAGAGGTCCTCAGATGGAGCCAGGCGGCTGACAGCCCAGGGTGTCTGGGGGTGCTGTGGGGGTGGGGAGCACCACCTGGTGGCCTGCTGGGGAAAGGGAGCCGCTGTGGGTTGCTGGAGACAGTGGGGAGGAGTGTGGGCACAGTGGCTTAGGGCCGCATGCTGGGATTCCCATACGCTGCACTGGGGCCTGCCGGCCTGGCCCCTGGCCCCTGAAACTCCCAGGCTCCTGGGCCTCCCCTGTGTAGGGGCACTCCTGTCCCAGAAGACGGTGACCAACAGCTGCCCTGCCTTCCTCGTCCTTGCTCGTGATCAGCCCACGGGGGACTCCTGGCAAGCCCTGTGCTGGGCCTCCTCGGTGGAGCCAGGGAGGAATGCTGGGGACCGGCAGCATGGGCATTGGGCAGAGGCTGGAAGCAAGAAACACGGGGGTGGGGTGGGGTGGCATTAGCTCCAGGCCAATTGGGTGTCTGCTGTGGGAGAGACGGGGCCCCTAGCACAGCAAGGAAGGATCCACACCAAGAGCCCAATGGACCTGGTCCCCTGCCGCCCACCCGGGGTCTTGAGGGAGGGTCAGACCAGGCCTGAAGCCTGTAGGATGCTGCTCTCTCCACAGGCGTTGCCCAGGATGGTCCCCCTCGTGGGCTGTGCCACCCCAGGAGTCCCGGAGTGGCCATGAAGCACCCCCTACCCAGGAGGGTGCCCTGTGCTTGTGAGAAGGAGGGCCCCTGGAGAGCCAAGATGCTCCAAGCTGGAGGAGGCAGGAGATGGCCTGAGGCCAGGGAGGGCAGTGTGCCCTCAGGTCCCTGGGCTACTGTCAGTGGCTCCTGGGGGAGAACCAACTCAAGGCCTTTTTCTCAGAAGTAGATTATGCAATCCAAAAATGTATATGGAACCACAAAAGTCCTGGAATTGGCAAAGCAATCCTGAGAAAGATAAACCAAGCTGGGGGCATAACTCTCCCACACTTCAAGAAACATTACAAAGCCACAATCATCAAAACATTGTGGTACTGGGATCAAAACCAAGGAACAGAATAGAGAATTCAGATATAAAACCTTAAAAACAATGGTCAATTAATCTTTGACAAGGGAGGCAAGAACTTAAAATGGGAAAAAGAAAGTCTATTCAATAAGCATTGCTGGGAAACCTGGACAGCTGCATGCAAAGCAATGAAACTAGAACACACACTCACACCATGCACAGAAATAAACTCAAAATGGCTGAAAGACTTAAATATACGACAGGACACCATCAAACTCCTGGAAGAGAACACTAGGCAAAACACTCTCTGACATCAACCTCATGAATATTTTCTCAGGTCGGTCTCCCAAAGCAACAGAAATAAGAGGAAAAATAAACCCATGGGACCTACTCAAACTGAAAAGCTTTTGCACAGCAAAGGAATCCAAAAAGAATGCAAAAAGACAACTTACAGAATGGGAGACAATTGTTTCTAAAGATGCAAGGGACAAGGGCTTAATCTCTAGAATATATAAGCAACTTATACAACTCAACAGTGACAAAGCCAATCACCCAATAGAAAAATCGGCAAAAGACCTGAATAGACTGTTCTCCAAGGAAGATACACATATGGCCTACAAGCACATGAAAAAATGCTCAACATCACAGATTATAAGAGAAATGCAAACCAACACTACCATGAGATACCACCTCCCACCAGTCAGAATGGCCATCATCAATAAGTCCACAAAGAACAAATGCTGGAGGGAGTGTGGAGAAAAGGGAACCCTCCTGCACTGCTGGTGGGAATGTAAACTGGTACAGCCACTATGGAGAACAGTTTGGAGATACCTTAAAAATCCATACATAGAACTTCCATAGGACCCCACAATCCCACTCTTGGGCATATATCCGGACAAAAGGTTCCTTGAAACAAAAGTTTCCTTGAAAAACACACATGCACCCCCGCATGTTCATTGCAGCACTAGTCACAATAGCCAAGACATGGAAACAACCCAAATGTCCATCAACAGATGATTGGATTCGGAAGATGTGCTATATATACACAATGGAATACTACTAAGCCACAAAAAAGAACAACATAATGCCATTTACAGTAACATGGATGGAAGGAGAGACTCTCATACTGAGTGAAATTAATCAGAAAGACAGAAATACCACATCACTTATGACTGGAATCTAATATACAGCACAAATGAACATTTCCACAGAAAAGAAAATCATGGACTTGGAGAATAGACCTGTGGCCACCAAGGGGGAGAGGAGAGGGGTAGAAGGTGTCGGGAGCTTGGGGTTATTGGATACAACTTGGAATGGGCTTACAATGAGATCCTGCTGAGTAGCATTGAGAACTATGTCTAGATACTTATATTGTAACAGAACAAAGGGTGGAAAAAATGTATACATGTGTACATTAATTAAAAAAATAAAATAAAAGTTCTGGAATATAAAAAAAAGTCTATGATAACTACTGTACTATACACACTATAAACAGCATGGTCCCCATGCTGCACAGCGGAAAAAAAAATAAACGAATTGAATTAGAAGAATTATTGAAAAACAAACAAACAAAAAAAACCCACTGTCGTGAATTTTACCTGAAGTCCTCTATTCCCTGAAAAAGGTATTTTTTCTTCATTTTCCTCTGGGCGGGGAGAGTCTCCATAACAGTTCTCACGATGTGATGTGGAGGACCCCAAGACAGCAGCCCAAGGAGGACAGGCACTCTCGCAAGACAGCCGAATCCGGGTCTTCAGCTCCTCCGTGGTGCTGCAGGGGCTCCTGGGAGTCCGCCATCTTGCGGACAGTTAAGGACAGTTAACGGCCAGGGCAGCTGCTCTCTCCCAGAGTTGAAGGCGTCCCTGGGAGCTGAGCGATATTGGGCAGGATGTTGGGCAGGAGAATCCGGTATGGGAAGCTCAAAGAAGGTAAGCAGGGTGTCAGGGAGCCCCTCGCAGAAGACCACCTACTGCTTGGGGTGCTCAGGCAGCCGCCCTGTGGCGGCAGCCTTGGTGCCCGTCCCTCCGTGTGGTACTTGGAGCCGAGGGTGGTGGTGGAAACCTGTGGCGGGAAGGATGTTTGTGACCAGGCTAGGCCAGGGGCCAAGTGGCTGCTGGGCTCACACACAACTTGCAGCCCCTTCTAATTTTTCAGTTTCCAGGTGGCTGATTATGGGATTTGTCAGCCTTTGAAATTGTGAGTTGACTTCCATTTTAAAAATCCCTTACCTATATCTATATTTTTATCCATATGTGTATCTATATCTGGAACTTACTGGTTCTGTTTATATTGTGTATAATATAATATACATATAATGTATATGTAGTACATATTATATGTAATGTACATATAATATAGTTATCATAGGCTTTTTTATATTCCAGAAACTTTTTATTTTATTTTTTTAATTAATAAAATTTAATATATAAAAAATCATTTTAAACATTTCCCCCCATCTTCCCATATGGATAATTGCAATAATTAGAAAGAAATTGGGGGAGATTGTAACATTATTGCGTGTGAAATCTTAGTGAAAAAGTTCCTCTTTCCACCAGTCTTGACCTAAAACCAAGGTGGCTTTTTTTTTTTGATATAGTGTTCATAGCAATCTAATTTCACAGGATTTCCACCCCACAGCCCAAGCACATCCCCCCACCCCCCACACTGTCTCCTCCAGAGACCATAAGGTTTTCAAAGTCTGTGAGTCAGTATCTGTCCTGCAAAGAAATTCTGTCTGTCCTTTTTTCAGATTCCAGTGTCAGTGAAAGCATTTGATGTTGGTGTCTCATTGTATGGCTGACTTCACTTAGCATGATAATTTCTAGGTGCATCCATGTTGCTAAAAATGCCGGTATTTCATTCTTTTGAATGGCTGAGAAATATTCCATTGTGTATATGGACCACATCTTCTGGATCCACTCCTCTGTCGATGGACATTTAGGTTGTTTCCATGTTTTGGCTATTGTAAAGAGTGCTGCAATGAACATTGGAGTACATGTGTCTTTGCAAGTCATGGTTTTCTCTGGATAGATGCCCAGGAGTGTGATGGTTGGATCAAATGGTAGTTTATGTTTAGTTTTCTGAGGAATCTCCATACTGCATTCCACTGTGATTGCACCAATTTACAATCCCACCCACAGTGTACTAGGGTTCCTTTTTCTCCACAGCCTCTCCAGCACTTATTGTGTGTAGACTTTTGGGTGGTAGCCATTCTGGCTGGTGTCAGGAAGTACCTCATCGTGGTTTTGATTTTCATTTGTCTAAGCATGAGTGATGTTGAACATCTTCTCATGTGTTTTTTGTCCATCTGTATGTCTTCTTTGGAGAACTGTCTGTTTAGATCTTCTGCCCATTTTTGGATGGGGTTGTTTGTTTTTTTGGTGTGGAGCTGCGGAAGGTGTTGATGACTTTTGGAGATGAATCCCTTGTCAGTGGATTCACTTGCAAAGATGTTCTCCCATTCTGTGGGTTGTCTTTTCATTTTCTTTAGGCTTTCCATTGCTGTGCAGAAACTTTTCAGTTTGATTAGGTCCCATTTGATTACTTATGTTTTTCTTGTCAATAATCTAAGAGGTGGATCTGGGAAGATGTTGCTGTCGTTTATGTCATGGAGTGTTTGGCCTATGTTTTCCTCTAAAGGTTTTATAGTGTCTGGTCTTATATCTAGGTCTTTAACCCATTTGGAGTTTATTTTTGTGTATGGTGTTAGGGAGTGTTCTAATTTCATTCTTCTCCATGTGGCTGTCCAGTTTTCCCAGCACCACTTATTGAACAAGCTGTCCTTTCTCCATTGTATATTCTTGCCTCCTTTGTCATAGATGAGTTGGCTGTAGGTGCGCGGGTTGAATTCCGGGCTTTCTATCCTGTTCCACTCGTGTATATTTCCATCTTTGTGCCAGTACCATATGGTTTTGATGATTGTTGCTTCGTAGTATAGTGTGAAGTCTGGGAGCCTGATTCGTCCAGCTCTATTTTTCTTTTTCAGGATGTCTTTGGCTAGTCTGGGTCTTTTGTGCTTCCAAACAATCTTTGGATTGGAAGAGTTAATATTATCAAAATGACTATACTACCTAAGGCAATATACCGATTCATTGTGACCCCTATCAAATTACCAATGACATTTTTCACAGAACTCGAACAAAATAGTTTAAAGTTTGTTTAGTGCTTTAAATATGACATTTCTTTGCCTTATGGGTTCAATTTCTGATGCAAAGTAAGAAATGGTCTGTCTCATACCTTTGTAAGTAAAGGGTTGTTCTGGATGTTGTTTATTTAAAAAAAAAAAAAGCCTATTTTTATTTTTCAGAAGGTTGACATTTATGGGCACCTAATTTTTGTTTTTTTTGTTTTTTGTCTTTTTTGCCATTTCTTGGGCCACTCCCACGGCATATGGTGATTCCCAGGCTAGGTGTCCAATTGGAGCTGTAGCCACTGGCCTATGCCAGAGCCACAGCGTTGTGGGATCCGAGCCACATCTGCAACCCACACCACAGCTCATGGCAATGCCAGATCCTTAACCCACTGAGCAAGGCCAAGGATCTAACCTGCAACCTCATGGTTCCTAGGCGCATTCATTAACCATGGAGCCATGACGGGAACTCCCCCAATGTTTTTTTTTTTTTCTTTTAATTCTTTTTGAGGTTTGTTTTATTTTTTGAAATTTGAATTTACTTCAGACTATATGGGAAAACTTTGCCTGTCTTTGTACATTTGCTTGATTCCCTATTCCTTTTGAAAATCTACTCCTCCTCCTCTCATTCATTTTGGGAGACTAATTATATATATATATATATATATATATATATATATATATTTAAAACTTTGTTTTTCATGTATAAACTTTACAGTCATTTCAGATTTACAGCAAAATTGAGTGGAAAGTGTATGGGATTGGCATACACCTCTAATTTTGTCTTCTTGCTGTTGAGTTTTAACTACTGTTTTTATATTTTAAATAACAGTCCCTTATCAGATATATGCTTTGCAAATTTTTTCCCAGCCTATAGCTTGTGTTCTCATTATCTTAATATCATCTTTGATAGAGAAGATTTTTATTTAATGAAGTCCAAATTAGCAACGGTTTCTTTCATGAATCATGAGTTTTTGAGTTGTATCTAAAAAGTCATTGCCATCCCCAAGGTTGTCCATGTTTTCTCCTGTGTTATCTTCTTTGAGTTGTTTCATTTTTGATTTTAGATTTAGGCCTGTTATCCACTTTTGAGTTAATTTTGGTGAAGGGTGTAATGTCCAGGTGTAGATCCATTCTTTTGCATGCAGCTGTTCGTTCTTCTAGCATCATTTGTTGAGAAGATTATCTTTGCTTTATTTTAATGAATTCACCAAGTCATTTTATTGCATGCACTTATTTATTTGTGGCATTTATCACTTCATTTTGTATTGCATTTGCCACAGATCATTTGGCCATCCTTAAATGGGTTTATATTTAGACTTGTAGTTCCATTCCATTGTTCTCGTGTGTATTCTTTCAAAATGACAATTAAAAAATAAGACAAATCCATTTAACTAATATAAAAATAATCTATTTTTCAAAAATGTAATGACACTTACCTGAAAATTTTTGTTGGCAAATTGCTTTTCAATAGTACTTATTTCAAAATTATGTAATTGTCTTTATTTAAACATGGATTCATTTTTTTTTCTTTTTTTCTGTTTGGTTTGGAAATGTACAAATTCCTAGAAAGTACTGAATCTATTTTTATTATTTACAGGCACAAAAGTTAAGTGTGAATAGTTAATATGATTTTTAAATGTCTCTATATTTGTGGTCATGCCTAACTCATTTTACATATCATATAATTATTTATAAATGTTCTCTTTTTGCTTTGACTGTTGTAATTCTTTTTATATTTCTTGATTGACTTCAAATGTTTTTGATCGGTAATGTGGTAATCTCTTTTTCATAATTATTATTTATTTCTGTTACTTTGTTTAATTCATTTCTTTGTTTTTACATCTTAGTGATTATCATGGTTTCATCTGTATTGCAGATTTTAAAAACTTTGCACAAATCATTGTTCATTGTTGTTCTTGGTGCTTTTTTCCTTGAGTTACACATGGTTGATATATATGTGATCCCTGATTTCTTTGCATTTTCATTTACTTTATTTTGAATACTATGTTTAACAAATTCCTGTGATTTTTAAATTATAATCTTACTAAGAGTAAGATAGATTTGAACTTATTTCTAACTGTACTTATGTTTACAGCACATCTATTCTGTCTCTATGCTTTCCTTTTATATCATATCTTAAAATGTTGTTTCATCTTTAGTTATATTTTCTATATGTTCACTTTTAAAGTATAGTTGACTTACAGTGTGCCAACTTCTGCTGTCGAGCAAAGTGACCCAGTCATATACATATATACATTTCTTTTTTTTTGTCTTTTTTTTGCCATTTCTAGGGCTGCTCCTGCAGCGTTTGGAGGTTCCCAGGCTAGGGGTCAAATAGGAGCTGTAGCCAGCATCCTATGCCACAGCCATTGCAACATGGGATCCGAGCCGTGTCTGCAATGTACACCACAGCTCATGGCAATGCCGTAACCTTAACCCACTGAGCAAGGCCAGGGATCAAACCTGCAACTTCATGGTTCCTAGTCGGATTTGTTAAGCACTGAGCCACAATGGGAACTCCACATATATACATTTCTTGTATTATCTCCTTCATGGTCTATCAGAAGAGACTAGATATAGTTCCCTGGGCTGTACAGTAGGACCTCATTGCTTATCCATCTGAAATGTAATAGCTTGCATCTGCTCATCCCAAACTCCCAATCCATCCTCTCCCCTCCCCCTTGGCAACCACAAGCCTGTTCTCTATGTCTGTGAGTCCATTTCTGTTTTGTAGATAGGTTCATTTGGGACATATTTTACATTCTGCATGGAAGTGATATCATATGGTATTTGTCCTTCTCTTTCTGACTTAATTCACTCAGTATGATAATCTCAGGTCCATCCATGTTGCTGAAAATGGCTTTATTCATTCCTTTTATAGCTGTGTAGTATTCCATTGTATATATGTACCACTACTTCTGAATCCATTCATCTATTGATGGACATTTAGGTTGTTTCCATGTCCTGGCTATTGGGAATAGTGATGCTAGGAACATAGGGGGTGCAGGCATATTTTTTGAATTGTAGTTTTGTCCAAATAAATGCCCTGGAGTGGAATTGCTGGATCATATGGTAGTTCTATATTCCGTTTTTTGAGGAGCTTCCATAATGTTCTCCACGGTGGATGTACCAACTTACATCACCACCAGCAGTATAAGAGGGTTCCCTTTTCTCCACACCCTCTCCAGCTTTTGGTATGTGTAGAATTCTTAATGATGGCCATTCTGACCAGTGTGAGGTGATACAACTACAACTACTCATTGTAGTTTGGATTTGTATTTCTCTAGTAACTAGTGATGCTGAGAATTTTTCATGGGCCTACTGGCCATCTGTATGTCTTCTTTGGACAAATGTCTCTTTAGGTGTTCTGCCCATTTTTTTGATTGAGTTTTTTGGTGTTGTTGAGTTGTATAGGTTGTTTGTATATTTGGAGTTGAAGTCCTTGTTGGTTGTATCATTTGCAACTATTTTCTCCCATTCTGTGTGCTGTCTTTTTTAAATTTTTGAATGGTTTCCATTGCTGTGTCAAAGCTTAATTGATTAGGTTCCATTTGTTTACAGGTCCATTTTTAAACTATTTTGTTTTCTCCATCCTTATGGCATAATAATAATGCCAGGTGTTTTATTGCAATAGTACTTATTATAAATATTCAGATGTATTTATTAAGCCTATATTTTGTCATTCTTTCATTCTTCAGACTGAATTAGCAACTCTAAGATCTCAGCTAATTTAAGATGTGTAAGCAAATTGTTTGATGTCAGACCTTCCAATTTTTCTTTGCCCAAGTGCTGACAAATCATTGAAAATATAACCAGGAGTGACAGATTGAGATTATTTGTATTTTGTATTACCTTAACTAGTGTCTTCAGATAGTATTTTTTAGACTTTTGAATGTGTCATATACAACTGATTTTACAATACTTATTTAGAAGAGATCCTTTCCACTGCAGTACGGTTGGCATTTGGGGCCAAATTATTCTTTATTGTGGGAAGCTGTCCTGAGCATTGTAGGATATTTAGCAAACTCTGCCTAGTTGTAACAGTCGAAAATGTCTGCAGACTTTGCCAAATGTCCTCTGAGGATAATGTCATCCCTGTTGAAAAACACAAATTGGGTCAATCCTTATTTTAGTTAATTGTAGTTCTTCAGAACTTTGTGTTTATCATTTCTGTTTTCTAAAATCCATGTTTTAAGTCATTCCAATATTTTCGAGGTGGCTTACTGGATATTTGCCCTGCTCTTTGTTTATCTAACATTTTTTTGTAATATTTATTCATGAAAGATTTATCTGGACTTGCAATTCAAGGATTTTTTTTTCCTTTCAAAGTCTATAAATATCATGCCCCTTCATTCATACATAAGAAAGTATGTCTGCTTGGTATATGTTTGTAAGTAAACCTTTTCGAACTTTGTTCCTTTTTTTTTTTTTTTGGTCCTGACCAGTGCAGAATTGTTATGCAAATACATGTCCAGCTATATGCTGAGTCTGTATTCATTAATTGATATTTTTATTGTTTTTATTGCAGTATAGTTGATTTACAATTTAAAATTTTTTTCAAATGCACAGCATAGCAATATAGTAACTTTACAGATTATACAGTAGTAAAATTTATTATAAAATATTGGCTATATATCTTGTGATATACAATATATCATTGTAGCTTATTTTATATACCTAATAGTATGTAACTTTTAATCTCTTACCTCTGTGTTGCTATCCCCCCCTTCTTTTTTTTTTTTTTCAAGGGCTGCACCCACTGCATATGGAAATACCCAGGTTAGGGGTTGAATCAGAGCTACAGCCACTGGCCTATGCCACAGCCACCATGATGCAGGATCTGAGCCATGTCTGCAGCCTACACCAAAGCTTGCGTCAGTACCAGATCCCAGACCCACTGAGAAAGGCCATGGATCCAACCTGAATCTTCATAGATACCAGTTGGATTTGTTTTTGCTGCTTCACAGTGGGAACTCTGCCACTCCCCACTTCTCTCTCCCCATTGGTAACCACTAGTTTGTTCTCTGTAACTGTGATTCTGTTTTGTTATTTTTGTTTGTTTGTTTGTTTGCCATCACTATAGTCCACATATAAGTGATAACTTACAGTATATTTCTTTCTCTGTCTGAGTACTTCACAAAGTATGATACCCTTCAGGTCCATCCATGTCATTTCTGATGGCAACATTCATTCTTTTTCATGGCTGATTATTATTCCATTGTGTGTGTGCACCACTTCTTCTTTATCCATTTACCTGTTGATGGATGCTTAGATTGATGCCATATCTTGGCTATTGTAAATCATGCTACTCTAACCATTGCTATATATATATCTATATCTTTATCTATATCTATCTATCTATCTCTTTTTAATTTGTTTTTATTTTCTTTGAAATATACCAAGGAGTGGAATTTTGGGGTCATGTGATAGCTCCATTTTACTTTAAGGTAATTTCATCCTGTTTTCCACAGTGATGTACCAATTTGCAATCCCACCAACAGTGTATGAGGGTTCCCTTTTTTCCACATGTGCACCAACACTTGTTACTTGTGTCTTTAATGATAGCCATTCTGACAGGTGTGAGGTTATAACTCATTGCACTTTTTATTTACATATCTTTGATGATTAGTGATGTTGAACCTCTTTTCATGTGTCTTTTAACCATGCATAAGTCTTGTTTGGAAAAATGTCCCTTCTGGTGTCTGTTCATTTTTTTTTTCTTCTTTTATGGACAGCATATGGAAGTTCCCAGGCAAGGAATCAAGTCTGAGCCACACTTGTGGCAATGCCAGATCCTTAACCTACAGGCTAGGGATTGACCCTACACCTGTTCAGCAAACTGAGCCACTGCTGTTGGATCCTTAACTACTATGTCACAGAGGGAACTCCCTGTCCATTTTTTATCATATTGAGTTGAATGAGCTATATATGTGTTTTGGATATTAACCCCTTATTGACCATAACATTATAAATATTTCCTTCTACTCAGTAGATTGTCTTTTCCTCGTGTTTATAGTTTCCTTTACTGTGGAAAAGCTTTTCAAGTTTAATTAGGTCTCATTTGTATATGTTTGCCTTTGGGTCCTTTACCTTAGGTGGCAGATTCAAAAATAAATGTTGCTACAATTTCTGTCAAAGGGCTGCTGTTAGGCATGTTTTTGTAGTATCTGTATTATTTATTTTTATAGGAGTAGAGTTGATTTACAATGTTGTGTTAGTTTCTGATATATAGCAAGGTGATTCAGTTATACATATATACATATTCTTTTCATAGTATTTTTTACTGTGGTTTACTACAGGATATTGAATAGAGTCCATTGTGCTATACAGTAGGATCATGTTGTTTATCTTTTTATATGTAATAGTTAATATCTGCTAATCTCAAACTCCTAATTTACCTCCCACCTCCTTTCAACTTTGGTGATCATACATTTGTTTTCTATGCCCGTGAGCCAGTTTCTGTGTTGTAAATAAGTTCTTTTGTATTATATTTTTGATTCCACATGCAAGTGATATCATATAATACATGTATTTCTCTTTCTGACTTACTTCACTTAGTATGATAAACTCTAGGTCAATCCATGTTGCTGCAAAGAGCATTGTTTCTTTTTTATGGCTGAGTAGTATTCCATTATATATATATATATATATGTATCACACCTTCTTTATCCATTCACCTGTGGATAAACATTTAGTTTGTGTGCATGTATTGACTATTGTATACACTGCTGCTGTGAACTTTGGGGTGTGTGCCTCTTTTTGAGTTAGTTTTATCCAGATATATGCCCAGGAGACAGATTTCTGGATGATACGGCACCTCTATGTTTTAGTTTTATAAGACAATTCTAAATTATCTTCCATAAGGTCTGCACTGATTTACTATTCCACTAACTGTTTAAGAGTGTTCTGTTTTCTCCATACTCTTTTCAGTATTTGTTATTAGTAAACATTTTAATTATGGCCATTCTGACTGGCATGATGTGGTGTCCCATTGTAGAACTACCAGAACTGATAAACAAATTTAACAAGGTATCAGGATGCAAGACTAATGTACAGAAATTTGTTATATACACAAGCAATGAAATGTCATCAAAGGAAAGCTTAAAAAGTATCTTTTAAAATCATATTAAAAAATAAATATTAGGAATAAAGCTGACCTTAGAACGGAAAGATTTGTATGCTAGAAAAATAAAGAATTGATAAAGAAAATTGAATATGATGCAAAGAAATGAAAAATATCCCATGTTCTTGCATTTGAAGAATTGATATTGTTAAATTGACCATACCACTCAAAGCAAACTGCAGATTTAAAGTGATCACTATGAAATTGCTATGACATTTTCCAGATAAGTAGAACAAATTATCATGAAATTTATATGGAACCATAAAAGACCCAGAATTGCTACAGCAATCCTGAAGTAAAAGAATGAAGCAGGAGGCATAACCCTCCCAGACTTCTGGCAATACTATAAAGCTACAGTAATCAAAACAGCGTGGTATCAGCACAAAAGCAGACATGTAGATCACTGGAAAGAAATAGCTCAGAAGTATACCCACACACTTATGGTCAATTGATTTTAGACAAAGGAGGCAAGAATGTACAATGGAGAAAAGACTCTCTTCAGCAAGTGGTATTGGGAAAGCTGAATGGACCCATGTAAATCATGAAGATAGAATACTCCCTCACACATAAACAAAAATAAACTCAAAATGGCTTAAATACTTAATTATAAGATACGACACCATAAAACTTGAAGAGAACAAAGGCAAAATCTTCCCTGACATAAATTGTACTGATGTTTCCCTAGAGTCAGTCTCTCAAGGCAATACAAATAAAAGCAAAAATAAACAAATGAGACCTAACCAAACATAAGATTTTGGACAGGAAAGGAAACCATCAATAAATGGAAAAGACAATCTATGAACTGGGAGAAAATATTTGCAAACAAGGAGATGAACAAGGGCGTAAGTTCCAACATATACAAATAGTACACACAGCTGTATAACAACAACAAAGCAAACCCAATCAAAAATGTGCAGAAAACCTAAATAAACATTTCTAAACAAAAGACCAGCAGATGGCCGCGAAAAGATGTTCACAAGTCACTATTAGAAAAATGTAGAATGTCTCTGTTTTAAGATTATCCTGATGGCGTTGGATTATCAAATTTGAGAGAGCATTCTGAATTTCGTAGTAGTTAAAGTCATGAAAGGATGAATGGTGAATTGCCAAGTGACAAGGATGTAAGAGTAGAATATTTGTAGAAATGTATAAATTTAGGGAAATGCACGTAAGAAGTGCTGTCAGCAGAGGGAATGTAAAGGGAGAATTGTAAAAGTGGGAGAAAAACTGAATATATACACTCTTTGGAAATATAGATGAGAATTAGAGAGTGAGGTGAGGGGAGAGGTGTTGTCAAGTGAAAAGCATGCAAAGTTTAAAAAGTTGAGTATGAACTTTGTGTCATCACAGATGATCAATGAAAGTGAAATTTCAGTAACATGGCGGTTGTTGACTCTAGATTGTTAAGTGTTGTGTAATGCCCTAAAATTAATTAAAACTATGCTATAGATGATATTATACTCATGTTTCCTCTTTGATAAAAATTTAAGGCGTTCCCTTGGGACACAGAAGGTTAAGGATGAAGTATTTTCACTGTAATGGCTCAGGTTGCTACTGTGGCATGGGTTCGATCCCTGGCCTGGGGACTTTCACATGCTGGAGGTGTGGCCAAAAAAATTAAGTAACTATTAGCTTTGTGTTTGAGAACATTTCAGACAGTTTTCAAATATTGCAATGTAAATCATTTTCGTGTTCATGGGAGACAATGAATCAGCATCCGTGTGAGCTACGCACAATAGAGAACATATATGGGTGTCTTTGTTTTTATGGAGAAAGACCTTTTGCAAATTTTTCACCCTCGTTTAGCTCTCAGCATAAATGAACTCCTGACCACACTGGGGCTCATCACCTTGTCTCGTCTATGGTTATACTAACTTTAAATCTTTTTCACAAATAAGTTTTAAGCTCTGCTCTTTTTGTTGACATTTTCATATATCACCATCCTATAGCAGATGGC
This sequence comes from Phacochoerus africanus, assembly GCF_016906955.1. Classification (NCBI taxonomy): domain Eukaryota; kingdom Metazoa; phylum Chordata; class Mammalia; order Artiodactyla; family Suidae; genus Phacochoerus; species Phacochoerus africanus. The sequence goes on from NC_062548.1 coordinate 23,779,072, forward strand.
TGAGGATTCCAATCAAGGGATTTTGTACAAATCAACAAAAATCTCTGGCCAGAATCTGTAGTTATCAAGAGAAAAAAAAAAAGCCCTGAACCATATGTTCCAGTATCCTGCATGCAACTCTGGTAGAAGTTTGTACATCGTTTACTCATCTGGTTCCCTATCATCACAGTGTAATCCCTCACTCTGTCAGCAGTTCTTTGCTGAATGCAGCTCAAGTCAGCCTCCTCTGCATTAAAGAACTGCATAGGTTTTAAAATACAGTGTCATATCTCTTCTTTTCAGTATGGCCAGTATGCCCTTAATGAACATAATTATGTTTGTGGTTTTCAGGCTTTATTCTTTGCATGGATTGAAGATAAATGAATCTCAACATGTATTCTTCCTAAAGCATAAAATGCAATGTATGTTTTTGATAAAGCAGATTCACAGTTCTAGGTCAAATTCTAATAAGAGCTGACATGTAGACATTGGCAGGTTTTCTTTTTTATTTGAAATGAGTGCCTGAACATATATATTATGAGACCACCACCAGCTTTAAATGACTTTGACTTTCTGAGCAGTAGAGGTAAATGCAGCTAAAGCATATATCTATGCTTATAGCTTAATTTGCATGTAAAGTTATGGAATTGCTGTATTGCAATGAGACAGGGTTATTATGCATCAAATTGTGATAGTTTATATCTACTGAATTAGCTCCAACAATTTTTAAATGACCTTAACTAGAAGTTAGTCTTAAAACATTTATACTTGAGATTTGCCCTTGAACCTGTTTTCCTCCTACGTATCTTAACAACAAACAGAATTAACTCCATAAAATCAAAAGTACACATAAATTTCAATCTATTCATAATCTATTCCTAGAAGTTGCATTATGTTTAGTTCTTGCAAAGTGAATTATGCTTTCCCATAAAGAGAACTCTAAAATTGCAGGAAGTTTGCAATCCTCACAAGTTTCTCTCTATAAAATCATAGATAGGAGCAATAACTGCTCTTCAAGCAAAAATACAGCAACTGTGGCTTCTTTAGAAATCTAGAATAATGAAATTTGGTATAAGTTCCCTGAAATGGAATATATAATTATAAACTTCACTTATTCAGAGTCTCTAGTGAATGCAAAAGAAGAAACACTATGCTTCTATCATCAATTTTATCCATCAGGTTACACATGTTATGCTAGACATAAAAATGCAATTAATAATGTTTTCTGTTCTCCTATGAAGTGCTTTATAAAATTGTTTGCCCATACAAAAATAAATGCTGCTCAAGAAAGTTTGAACTGATTCCCCTTTTCCTCTAAGTAAATGGTTTTTCACTTGCAAGAAGCATTGAAAATCTTTCAGCTGACCTTAAATTAACTTCGTTTCTATAAAGTATTCAATAAATATTTTATAATTAGTCATAATGTGTCCTTCCTCCCAAATATTTATAGGTAAAGACAAATTCAACATATTTTTGCTTGAAAAAAATTTCTTGATTTAGTTACAATGTTTGCTAAGGCAACTGTCAAAACAATGTAAGTCTTATGAGCACAACCGGTATTAAGATCAATCTCATGTATGTATATATTATTTATTGATTTATGTAAATCTTTACAGTCATAAACAATAAAAACATTATTTTCAAAGCTGTAATCTCTCTTTGCAGGCAAAGAAATCCCCCCAAAAAACATTAAAAAGGTTATGTTACATTTTCCATCTTTCATCAGACATGGCTGGAAGAAACTAAAGTCAGGGAAATTAAGATATGTGCTAATTTGGCATCAGTAACAATGGGGGAAGAGAAGTATTGAAGAGAAATACTGCACATATATGCAAGCATTTGTCTCCTATAGGCTGAAAACACATGATTATTTTTTCTTTTTACAGCCGCACACCTGCAGCGTATGAAAGTTCCCAGGCCAAGGGTCGATTTGGAGCTTCAGCTGCAGGCCTATGCCACAGCCACAGCAACAGTGGGATTCCTGCTGTATTTGCAACCTACACCACAGCTTGTGGTGATCCTGGATCCTTAACCCACTTGAGTGAGGCCAGGGATTGGACCCTCATCCTCACAGGCACTATGTGTCGAGTTCTCAACCTGCTGAGCCACAGAGGAACTTCAAACAATATTTTTCAGAAGTCATATGCTTGTGACAGTGTGAAGTTGGCTGAGAGCTTGGTAATGCCTCACTTTTATTTTTAAAACAGAAGTAACCATTATATATGAAGAAAAAACTTGCATGAATGACCAAGAGCAAGTCAACAGACAATCAAAATAAATTTGAAGGAAGCAGGAAAGACTAACAGGTAGCTGAGCACTGGGGGTAGAACAGTGGAATTATTAATCTTGTCAGACCTCAGGTCAAGTCCGAGAAATATATGAGAGATGAAGGTGATGCTAAGAAAAGGAACAATCAGAGCATGAGAGGATAGCTTTGTAATTAAAATACTATAAAAATAATATTTAACCAGAAGTTTTGGAAATTAATCTTGTACTCCATCTACCAGAACATAAAACTATTTAGAACATGGAAAATTTCAGAAAAATTGTATCTTAAACCTAGGTGATCCGTCCATTAGTGTAAGTAGCAGATAGCTAGAGATAGAGAGGAATTAATTTACAGGTATACCTTGGAGACTAGGTGGGTTTGGCTCCAGACCACTACAGTAGGTGAATATTGCAATAAAGCGAGGCACAGGAATTTTTGATTTCCCAATGTATATGAAAATTGTGTTGATACCACTGCATTCTATGAAATATGCAATGGTATTATGTCTGGAAAATGTGCATACCTTTATGAAAAGTAATTTGTTGATAGAAAATGCTAAACATCATGTAACCCTTCAGAGAGTTGTCATTTTTTTGCAATAGCCACATCACAGATCCCTGTTAATGTAACTATAATAAGGAGGATTTTGAAATAGCTTGAGCATTCCTTAAATGTGACACAGAGACATAAAGCGAGAAATGCTCTTGAACAAATGGTGCCAGTAGACTTGCTCAGTGTGGGGTTGTCACAGACCCTGTGGCCATGGCGGTAGACCAGTACTGGCCATGCTGGCCAAGGGGATTGATCACCACATATAGTAAATATTCATAATACCAAGTTTTAGTTTTCCTAACAGAAATGCGAGAAGTAAGAAAAAAGAAAGTGCTTTAACAGGCTGAGAGAAAGTTATCTTAAATCTAATACTCTGTAGTCTCTGAACATGCACGTAAGTGTCAGGGAAAAATTTGCAGGAAAGGGATGATAACATAGAGGATCATTATTAAGGATTGTTTTTATCAAATGGAATCTATGTGGCAGTGAATACCAAATGAATTCAGAATGGAGAAATAGAGGATGATCAATACATTTTTAAAAAATTTTCTAGAAGTTCAAGTATATGACAGAAAGAGATACACTGTTATATGAATGGGGGAGGGCATAGATTAAGAAAAAATTGTGGGTGTTATTTTTATTAAACAAGACATTGAACATGCTTTTTATCCAAAAGGATGAGAGTCAGAACAGGCAAAATAATACTAATAATAGTGATTGAGATGAACTAACAAGTGAAGGAATGATAGAGGAAAATCCATGAAGAAAACAAGAATATGATACCAAAAATATATGGAAAGAAATTAGCATTGGACAGGATATGTGGTATTTCATCTCTTTCACCTCAGCAGCAAAAACTGAAGCACAAAAATCGAAAGTCTGTTGAAGACTTTGAAAGTGAAGGTAAAACTTGTGTTGATTCTTCCCTAATGGACTCATAATATAAAAGCATATGAATTCAACTGCTTAGATAGATGTGTGTGCATGGGGAGAAATGATAGGGGTTCTTAGCCTGAAGGATTCCCTTTTAGGATTTCTTTTAAGAAAATCTACAATCAACAAATGATCTCATTTTTTTATAGGTACAAAAATGTTTATTTTCACTTAATTTTTGAAAATCATCAATAATCTTATTTGATTCTTGGTTGTGTAGGTTAAGGTTTTTCATCAAATTTAGGAAGTTTTCTGCTATTATTTCTTCAAACATTTTTTTCTGTCCTTCTCTATTTTTTCCCTCCTGCTAATTATTCCCATTATCTATCAATTATGCATTTATTTCTCTGGGGGGGCCTTTTTGTTCTTCTTGCTTTACTTCTGTGTTCTTCAGGTTGTATAATCTGTATTAATCTATCTCAAATTTATTTATTTATGTATTTATTTTCTTCTGCCAGCTCAGATTTACATGTGAGCCCTTTCCACGAATTTTGCATTTCAGCTATTAGAGTTTTCAACTCTGCAGTTTCCATTTTTTCAATAATTTTATTTCCTTACTGATATTCTCTTTTTGATGAGTTATCTCCATCATACTTTCCTTTAGATATTGAAATATGATTAACTGATTTACCTTATTTGAACATATTTGTAATCATGGCTTTAAAAATTTTGTTAATTTCCACATCAAGTTCCTGCAAAAGCTTTATTCTTTCTTTCTCTTACATCTGTATGGGCCATACTTTTCTGTTTCTTTGGCTATCTCAAAACTTTTTTGGTTAAACGCTCAAATAACATGCTGAGTATTAGCAGTGGGGAATCCAATCTACCCTAATTTGTAGACTTGATGTTGCTCTGTTTTTTTCTACTTTAGTGACTTTTGTGTACTAATTCTGCAAAGTCTATTTCCCCTGCTTTGTGCTTCCTTTGATATCTCTGCTCAGTTTTTCTTTCACCTTTGTTTTATTTTTAAACCTGGATTCCTTTGGGTTATTACTGGGTTAGCACAGCTTAGGGTTCAGCCACTTATTGGTCAGTGGCTGAGTTTAAGCCCCCTGTGCCCATCAGATCTGCAGCGTTTACCATTGGGTCTTGTGTGGCCTGTGAACTGATTCCAACCCTGAGGAAATTTTATCGTTGTCACACTGTCTGCACCATGGGCTATGGACTCAGAAGTATCCTTTCCAGTCCCTCTTGAAAAAGTGCAGCCTTAGACATGCAAACAGTCTTCCAGGTACTAGGATGAGTGTGATTTTAACAGAGTTTCCTTGACTTTTTCCTTCATCTCCCTTTTAAACTTCTGACTCTCTGTATGTAATGGAAACAGAGATGCTAGATGACTCTGAATGTTAGTCACCCAAAAGGGAAATTGTGAGACTGGGGAGAATGAACACCACTAATTCACTTTTACTGCCCACCCAAAAGGGAGTCTTCACAGCATGGGGTTAAGGGAGATGGGAGCTGGTGTCCATCACGCAAGCTGAGTCCATCCTCACCACCTGTCACTATACAGCCCTGGGAGGGGTAGACTCCACCAGTCCTTGGTTTTACTTGTGCCAACCAGAATAGACCTCTACAATAGGATACTGGGGAGATAGATGCTGCCCCTGGGGAAATGCCTACAGCCTCCCACTGTTCTTACCAAGTGCCTGTAGGTTTTGTTAAGTAAAATGCTTTGCCCCTGTTTTATGCCTTTTGGCCAAATTCCAGAGCTTTAAAGTGATAGTTTTAGATAACTGTGACCAGGTTCATTGATATTTCTTTGGGGGCAGGATTGACTCAGAAAACTCATCAAATGGTCATTGCAGAAATCCTATCTTCCATAACAGGGAATGTGAGTAATGAGAAGGAAATATAGACTAGGGTCAAAGAGGGTAAGAAGAGACAGAAATTACAGGGGACAAGTGAGTGGACAACGACCGAGTCACAAGGAAGAGCTTGAATTTGTAGACTTAAATTTTGGTGGAATGATTTCAGAGATGATAGATTTGATTTCTAGGAGTGATCAGTATTCCCTGTGAAAGGATGTTTCTGTAGTATAGAGAGATTAATATTTATATAGAAAGGACATACATCTATCAGAAAAAAACTTACAGAAAAGAAAATCAATCATGGTGGAGATCCCTTCATGGCTCAGTGGTTAACTAACATGACCAGTATCCATGAGGATACAGGTTTGATCCCTGGCCTCACTCAGTGGGTTAAGGATCTGGTGTTGCCCTGAGCTGTGGCATAGGTTGAAGACACGGCTCAGGTCCCATGTTGCTGTGTCTGTGGTGTAGGCCAGAAGCTGTAGCTCTGACTTGACACCTAGCCTGGGAACTTCCATATGCTGTGGGTGCAGCCCTAAAAAACAAGAAGAAAAAAGAAAAAAATTGATTGTGGCTATAAATGTAAACAAATTCAGGAGCCAAGCTAACAACGTTTATAAGAAAGAACATAAATAAGGACATCAAAAGACCTAGACGAAATGTATTTGTGAAAGTATTTGTGATCTCATAAACCTCAGTGTAATTATTTTAGAGGAATCCCAGTTTGTCAGCCAGAGGTATCCCAGAAGTATAATGGCTTTCAGTTAATGAGAAACCTCATGTGATGTCCTTCAGAGTAGCAACTACTGCTGTAATTTAAAACATGTCATTGTGCATAAAATCACCAAGCAATTATGCAGCACATTTTGTTGAAATGTTTTTCCATAGATATTAAGCCATCAGGGGCCACCATTTATTTCCATACGCAGCTCCACCATTTCCTTAGCTCAACATCATTTCTTCCTGCTCTCAGATCTTACTCTGTAACACTAAATCAGGCAATTTGACAGAATGGCTTACACTGTGCTGTCATTTGTCAATTTTGCATGTCCATCACTCCCTTTGGAGGCTTCCTCTCCATTTCCTTGCAGAGAAGAGCCCAGAAACGTTGTTTACCAGGTCCTCCTTCATTCTATGGTTCCAGACTAGAGACTAGAGTTTGCCACTGAGAATAATTTACAGAATGTTTGAAATTTAGGAAGAGGAAAAGCTGTTTTTTGGAAAGGTCACGGAACTGACACAGGGGTTTCTGAGTCTTCTTTGGAAGCACTTTTTTTTCTGACACCTGTTAAGGTAGGAGTGGGATTTTCCCCACAAATTTTGGGGCACTAATTGAGTGTGTCACAATGAAGTCATCAATGAATATTTCCTTCCTTAATCTTCACTTGCCCAGCTTGTTACACATTTGAATAAATTGAATACTCGTTGTATGTTAAGCTTCTTTATTTCCATAATACTTAGAATGGTTCAGTGTTCCTGGCAAGTCCCAGATTGATGTAAGAAGTACTTACTGGCAGGGCGGTTGTTTCAAAATATGTGCCCCACATTAGCTTAATTATTTCAAGAGGGTAGACATGTTATTTCCACACAGCAAGGGATATGACTGTCAGAAACTCTAAGAGCTACATATTTAGCAACTACATGGTTTTTCATTAAACAAACAACCAAAGCAACTTTAAAAAGTTCATATGTGTTCAAGCTTGATCATGTGGAGTACATAGAAGATCTCAGTAAAACAAAATTATGGCAGGGGCATAGAATCGATTTCCTAAAAGAGGGACATCTTTCCCAATGGAAGGTAGATAGGCAAAGCAACATATAGTCACTAAAACAGCAGTCTTTCCTCTTAAGTGACACAATTGAAAGTCAAAATTAGTGGTTAAAAGGATGCACTCCATAACCAGATGGACTAAGTTTGATTTTTGTCTTCATGCTGTACTAGTCGTTTTATTAACCTTGGTACATTAGTTTCTTCATCTGCAAAACAGGGTAAATAATGGTCCTTACCTAAGTGGGTTGTTGTAAAACATGGAAAGTATTTACAGGCATACCTCATTTTATTATACTTTGCTTTATTGTGCTTCATGGATATTGCTTTTTTTGGCAAATTGAGGATTGTGGCATCTCTGAGCCCAGCAAGTCTATGGGTGCCATTTTTCTAACAGCCTTTGCTCACATGGTGTCTCTGTGTGACATTTTGATAATTCTTGAAATATTTCAAATTTTATTATTATTATTACTATATTTGCTATGGTGCTCAGTGATCAGTGCTCTTTGATATTACCATTCAAAAAGATTACCCCTCACTGTAGGCTCAGATAATTGTTAGCATTTTTAGCAATAAAGTATTTTTTAATTTAAGGTATGTACATTGTTTGGACACAATCCTAAGGCATACTTAATGGAATACAGCGTAGTGTAAAGATAACTTTTACATACACTGGAAAGTCAAAATATTGATGTGACTGCATAATTGCAACATTCACCTTTTTCAGTGCTCTGGAAATGAACTTGCAAGATCACCAAGGTTGGCCTGTAGGTATGATGTAATATATTGTAGAGTTCTTTAGGCATAGTAAAAGTTTTAGGCAAAATAAATATTAGGCAAAAAAGTAGGGGTTTGGTTAAGATATTTTTCAATGCACAGTCTAAAGTTTTCTTTAACTTACTCATGAGCAATGCATTATGAAACTATCATGGTAACTTGTGATCTTCTTGTTCGTTTGTCTTGGAATGCTTCATATTTAGGATAGATCTTGTTTTAGATGTTTAGAATAGGTAATATACTTTATTGTTTTATTTAATAATGTTTTGGTTTTTATTTATTTATTTTTTATAATTTTATAATTTTTCCCACTGTAGAGCAAGGGGATCAAGTTATCCTTACATGTATACATTTTCCCCCCACCCTTTGTTCTGGTGCAACATGAGTATCTAGACATAGTTCTCAATGCTACTCAGCAGGATCTCCTTGTGAATCTATTCTAAATTGTGTCTGATAACCCCAAGCTCCTGATCCCTCCCACTGGCTCCCTCTCCCATCAGGCAGCCACAAGTCTACTCTCCAAGTCCATGATTTTCTTTTCTGAGGAGATGTTCATTTGTGCTGGATATTAGATTCCAGTTATAAGTGATATCATATGGCATTTGTCTTTGCCTTTCTGGCTCATTTCACTCAGTATGAGATTCTCTCGTTCCATCCATGTTGCTGTAAATGGCATGATGTCATTCTTTTTTATGGCTGAGTAGTATTCCATTGTGTATATATACCACCTCTTCCGAATCCAATCCTCTGTTGATGGACATTTGGGTTGTTTCCATGTCCTGGCTATTGTGACTAGTGCTGCAATGAACATGCGGGTGCACGTGTCTCTTTTAAGTAGAGTTTTGTCCGGATAGATGCCCAAGAGTGGGATTGCGGGGTCATATGGAAGTTCTATGTATAGATTTCTAAGGTATCTCCAAACTGTTCTCCATAGTGGCTGTACCAGTTTGTATTCCCACCAACAGTGCAGGAGGGTTCCGGAAGGGAGGATTTATCCCCCATACACACCTAAATATATATGGATTTCAGGAAGAAGAGCTCTGTGACCAGACAGACAAGCAAGGCAAGGTCTGAGAAGAAGTGAGCCTGCCCTCCTGAAGGGGATGATAGTAGCACAGTTAGCAGATTGAGGAAGAGGCAGATGTAGGAGAGGAGGCCAAGCAATTAAGAGTGTATGGACAGAAAACTTGCTTCAGGGTTTCTGTTGAGCATTAATTGTCTCTTTTAGTGTAATTGTGCATTAATTCAAAGAATCCAAAAGTGGTCCATGAATTAATGCCCAGAGAAATATAGACATGGAGAGCAAGCATTTAGACACTTTCATAGCTCTTGACACTGCTGTGTCATCCAAGTACAGGATCACTGAATCTATGTGACTTTTTGTTAAAAAAAGTTTCTTTTAAGTTCCTTTTCATTATTTCTACAATGCTATTGGTTCTTGTAAACATGGTGGGAAGAGTTCTTTCTGCTATAGATAGTTTGAGATGCAGTAATTTGGAGCCTGTGTCTCTTTCTCTAGGATGGGGAGGGATTTGGGGTTAAAGGAGAGGAGAGACAGGATAGGGTTTACTTTTTTGGAAGATCTGGCTTCTGTGTTGGGAAATGATCAAAGAAGGGACTGGGGCCTAAAGTTGGACAAGAGTTAGGTTGCTCTTGAACAAACAGGTGAGGGAAGATGATGACCCAGGCCGGAGTCAACACCATGGATATAGTAGAATGTGCTCAGGTCCTTGGTATATTTTTGAAGATAGAAGGAAAAAAGTGACTTAAACCAGTGATGATGGAAAAAATAAAAATCATTTAAAATAAGTAAATAAATAAATAAATAAAACCAAAACCCTCTCCCCAAAAAATGGAAGATTACATACAAACTATGAGATAAAGAATGAAGGGTGACTCAAACTTCTGGTCTGAGCAAGCAGAAAAAAATTGGCATCTACTCAGATAAAGTAGTTGGGGGAGGGGCAGTCTTGGCTGGTGGAGGAGAAAGAGAATGGCTGGCAGGAGTTGGTGTGGGGCATATTCATTTTGAGAGACCATTATATAGCAAGACAAACGTCATCTAGGAATTGACTTTGAGAAAGAGAGAAAGTGAAGAAAGTGCCAAAATTTATCTTTAGCGATGAAGACATTGAAAAGATGAGAACATGTTAAAAGACTACAATTCCAAACAAAAGTGACCCTGGATTGTCTATATGCCATACCTTGGACTAGTCTTAAAGACAGCAATGTGCATTTTCAGATTTGATTTGTAAAGTAGTTCTTCTAAAGCAAGCATTATTTTCATTTGTGGGTTTTGTTTCATTTTTGGTCTAGGAGACTGGTACTCAGAATAGTAAGCATTTGGCTGAAAGGAATATGTAAAATTAATAAATGAAAATGAAAAGACAACCAATAAATAGAATATATTGTTCTAATTTAAAAAAACCATTAAACACTAACATTATGATTTCCTTTCAGAGGATAAAAATTAGAACCAATATGGTAAATATCTTGTTGAGCTCTCATAGTTGGTAACTGGTGGAAAGACAGTTTCAGTAATGTTGGGCAGATACACACAGGCCAAGGTATTAGATATTTCTTCAGTCGCTTCCTCTAGGAAGGCAAGTATTCACAATTCAGTACTTCCCATAACAGAACTCAGACATTTTCCACTCTCCCAGACATTGTCTTTGAAATGTCTCTGTCAAAACCTGAGCAAGGATCAGAATCACCTGGAGAAATGATTACAGACAGATTCTTGGGTCCTCTTCCCAGAAATTCTGATTCTGTCTTTCTGGGGTGTGGTCCAATAATTTCTTTCTCATAAGTTCCCTGAAGATGCTGAGGATGATACTTCTGGCTTAGAAAATGCATTTTGAGAACTATTGCTCTTTTGCATGGAATTTTTTATTTATTTATTTATTTATTTATTATAATTTTTTTTAATTTTCCCACTGTATATCAAGGGGGTCAGGTTATCCTTACATGTATACATTATAATTACATTTTTTCCCCCAACCTTTCTTCTGTTGCAATGTGAGTATCTAGAGAAAGTTCTCAATGCTATTCAGCAGGATCTCCTTGTAAATCTATTCTAAGTTGTGTCTGATAACCCCAAGCTCCCGATCCCTCCCACTCGCTTCCTCTCCCATCAGGCAGCCACAAATCTCTTCTCCAAGTCCATCATTTTCTTTTCTGAGGAGATGTTCATTTGTGCTGGATATTAGATTCCAGTTATAAGTGATATCATATGGTATTTGTCTTTGTCTTTCTGGCTCATTTCACTCAGTATGAGATTCTCTAGCTCCATCCATGTTGCTGCAAATGGCATGTCTGTTGATGGACATTTGGGTTGTTTCCATGTCCTGGCTATTGTGACTAGTGCTGCAATGAACATGCGGGTGCACGTGTCTCTTTGAAGTAGAGTTTTGTCCGGATAGATGCCCAAGAGTGGGATTGCGGGGTCATATGGAAGTTCTATGTATAGATTTCTAAGGTATCTCCAAACTGTTCTCCATAGTGGCTGTACCAGTTTACATTCCCACCAACAGTGCAGGACGGTTCCCTTTTCTCCACAGCCCCTCCAGCACTTGTTATTTGTGGATTTATTAATGATGGCCATTCTGACTGGTGTGAGGTGATATCTCATGGTAGTTTTGATTTGCATTTCTCTTATAACCAGCGATGTTGAGCATTTTTTTCATGTGTTTGTTGGCTTTCTGTATATCTTCTTTGGAGAAATGTCTGTTCAGGTCTTTTGCCGATTTTTCCATTGATTGATTGGCTTTTTTGTTGTTGGGTTGTATAAGTTGTTTATATATTCTAGAGATTAAGCCCTTGTCGGTTGCATCATTTGAAACTGTTTTCTCCCATTCTGTAAGTTGTCTTTTTGTTTTCTTTTGGGTTTCCTTTGCTGTGCAAAAGCTTTTCAGTTTGATGAGGTCCCATGGGTTTATTTTTGCTCTAATTTCTATTGCTTTGGGAGACTGACCTGAGAAAATATTCATGAGGTTGATGTCAGAGAGTGTTTTGCCTATGTTTTCTTCTAGGAGTTTGATGGTGTCCTGTCGTATATTTAAGTCTTTCAGCCATTTTGAGTTTATTTCTGTGCACGGTGTGAGTGTGTGTTCTAGTTTCATTGCTTTGCATGCAGCTGTCCAGGTTTCCCAGCAATGCTTGCTGAATGAGACTTTCTTTTTCCCATTTTATGTTCTTTCTTGCCTCCCTTGTCAAAGATTAATTGACCATAGGTGTCAGGGTTTATTTCCGGGTTCTCTATTCTGTTCCATTGGTCTGTCTGTCTGTTTTGATCCCAGTACCACACTGTTTGGATGACTGTGGCTTTGTAGTATTTCTTGAAATCTGGGAGAGTTATGCCTCCTGCTTGGTTTTTGTTTCTCAGGATTGCTTTGGCGATTCTGGGTCTTTGGTTGTTCCATATAAATGTTTGGATTGTTTGTTCTAGTTCTGTGAAAAATGTCCTGGGTCATTTGATAGGGATTGCATTGAATCTGTAGATTGCTTTGGGTAGGATGGCCATTTTTACAATATTGATTTTCCCAATCCAGGAACATGGAATATCTTTCCATTTCTTTACATCTTCTTTGATTTCTTTGATTCAAGTTTTATAGTTCTCGGCATATAGGTCCTTTACCTCCTTGGTCAGGTGTATTCCGAGGTATTTGATTTTGTGAGGTGCAATTTTAAAAGGTATCGTGTTTTTGTATTCCTTTTCTAATGTTTCATTGCTGGTATACAGAAATGCCACTGACTTCTGAATGTTAATCTTATATCCTGCTACTTTGCTGAATTTATGAATCAGTTCAAGTAGTTTTGGGGTTGAGTCCTTAGGGTTTTCTATGTATAGTATCATGTCATCTGCATACAGTGACAGTTTTCTCTCTTCTCTTCCTATATGGATGCCTTTTATTTCTTTTGTTTGTCTAATTGCTGTGGCTAGGACTTCCAAAACGATGTTGAAGAGCAGTGGTGAGAGTGGGCATCCCTGTCTTGTTCCAGATTTGAGTGAGAAGGCTTTCAGTTTTTCCCCATTGAGGATTATGTTTGCTGTGGGTTTCTCATAAATGGCTTTGATTATATTCAGGAATGTTCCCTCTATACCCACTTTGGCGAGGGTCTTGATCATGAATGGATGTTGGACTTTGTCAAATGCTTTTTCTGCGTCTATTGAGATGATCATATGACTTTTGACTTTTTTTTGGTTAATGTGGTGTATGATGCTGATTGATTTGTGTATGTTGAACCATCCTTGTGAACCTGGGATGAACCCAACCTGGTCATGGTGTATAATTTTTTTGGTATGTTGTTGGATTCGGTTGCCTAAGAGTTTGTTGAGAATTTTTGCATCTATATTCATCAATGATATTGGGCGATAGTTTTCTTTCTTGGTGGTATCTCTGTCTGGTTTTGGCATGAGGGTGATGGTGGCATCATAGAATGTCTTTGGGAGTATTCCTTCTTCTTCAACCTTTTGAAAGAGTTTCAGGAGGATGGGCACCAATTCCTCTTTATAGGTTTGATAGAATTCACCTGTGAAGCCATCTGGTCCTGGACTTTTATTTGTAGGGAGTGATTTTATGACCTCTTCGATTTCATTTCTAGTGATGGGTCTGTTCAGTTGGTCTGTTTCTACTTGATTCAGTTTTGGCAGGCTGTAAGATTCTAGAAAATTGTTCATTTCTTCCAGGTTGTCAAACTTGTTGCCGTAGAGTTGTTCATAGTATTCTCTTATGGTTTTTTGTATCTCTACTGTATCCGTTGTGATTTCTCCTTTTTCATTTATAATTTTGGTTATTTGGGTTCTTTCTCTCCTCTTTTTAGTGCGTCTGGCCAGGGGTTTGTCAATTTTGTTCACCTTTTCAAAGAACCAGCTCTTGGTTTTATTAATTTTCTCTATTGTTTTTTGAGTCTCTATTTTATTGATTTCTTCTTTGATCTTTATAATTTCCTTCCTTCTGCTGCCTTTAGGACTTTTTTGTTCTTCTTTTTCTAATTCATTTAGGTGGAGGGTTAAGTTGTCCATTTGGGATCTTTCTTCTTTTTGGAGAAAGGCCTGTATTGCCATAAATTTCCCTCTGAGCACTGCTTTCCCAGCATCCCATAGATTTTGAGAAGTTGTCATTATCATTTGTTTCAAGGTAGTTTTTAATTTCCTTCTTGATTTCCTCATGGACCCATTGGTTTTTTAGTAGCATGTTGTTTAGTCTCCATGTAGTAGGTTTTTTTCTCATTTCTTTTCCCATGGTTGGTTTCTAATTTCATGGCATTGTGGTCAGAGAAGATACTTGAGATAATTTCTATGCTCCTAAATTTATTGAGGTTAGCTTTGTGTCCCAAGATGTGGTCGATTCTTGAGAATGTTCCATGAGCATTTGAGAAGAATGTGTATTCTGCTTTTTTGGATGTAAGGGTCCTGAAAATATCAATGAAGTCTACCTTTTCTATTGTTTCCTTTAGGATCTGTGTTGCTTTATTGGTTTTCTGTCTAGAGGATCTGTCCATTGATGTGAGGGGGGTATTAAGGTCTCCTACTATGATTGTATTCTCATCAATATCTCCCTTTTTGGTTGTTAATATTTGTTGTATGTATCTGGGTGCTCCTGTATTTGGGGCATATATGTTGATGATAGTAACATCCTCTCCTTGGATGGATCCCTTAATCATTAAGTAGTGTCCTTCTTTGTCTTTCTTTATGTCTTTTGTTTTAAAGTCTATTTTGTCTGATATGAGCATTACGACCCCTGCTTTTCTGTCATGTCTATTGGCGTGAAATATTTTTCCCCACCCTTTCACTTTCAATCTATATGTATCTTTTGTCCTAAGGTGAGTTTCTTGTAGGCAGCATATTGAAGGTTTTTGCCTTTTTATCCACTCAGCCAGTCTGTGTCTTTTGATTTGGGCATTCAGTCCATTGACATTTAAGGTGATAATTGATAGATGATTATTTATTGCCATTTGAACCTCATGTTCCAGTTGATTCTATGGTTCTCCATTCTTCCTTTTTTTTTTTTTTTGGTTTGGTTGAATGGTCTCCTGTTATTATCTGCTTGAGTGTATTTTTTTTTCCATTTTTTGCAAATGCAGTATTTGCTTTTGGCTTGTGGTTGCCCTGTTTTTTAAGTATGCTAACCCCTTCCCATAATTGTGTGTTTTAGCCTGATGGTCCTGTAAGTTCAAACACTTCATTTTCATTACTATATTAAAATTAAGAAGAGAAACAAACAAACAAAAAGGGTTATTTGCTTCCTATCATCCCTTGCCCACATTTTATGGTTTTGATGGCTCTCTTTTATTTGTTTCTTTTTAGTTTTATTTTGTTTGAGGCCTGTTCAGGATTAAATCTGTATGCTGGCTTATTTGAGTGACTGCTCTCTGATTGCAGTTTCCTCAGTCCTAGTTCTTCCTCTTCTTCTTTTTTTTTTCTTTTCTTTTTCCTTCCCTTTCCTTCCTTTCTTTTTGGTTTAGAGAAGCCCTTTCAATATTTCCTTTAACCTGGGTTTGTGTTGCTGTATTCTTTAAGTTTTTGTTTGTTGGAAAAAATTTTTATTTCCCCTTCTATTTTAAATGATATTCTTGCTGGATAGAGTATTCTAGGTTGCATATTTTTTTCCTTTGAGGACTTTAAATATCTCTTGCCATTCCCTCCTGGCCTGTAGTGTTTCTGTAGAGAAATTAGCTGATATTCTTATGGGGGTTCCCTTGTAAGTAACATTGTATTTTTCTCTTGCTGCCTTTAGGATCCTCTCCTTATCACTAACTTTTGCCATTTTTATTATGATGTGTCTTGGTGTGGGTCTATTTGGGTTCAGTTTGTTTGGGGCCCTCTGTGCTTCTTGTATCTTGAACCCAGTATCCTTTAGATTTGGGAAGTTTCCATCGATAATTTCTTCAAATATATTCTCCATCCCCTTATCTTTTTCTACTCCTTCTGGAATTCCTATTATGCATAGATTGGCCCACAGTATATTATCCCATAGGTCTCTTATATTTCTTTCCAGTTTTTTGATTCAGTTTTCTGTCTGTTGACCAGATTGAGTGATTTCCATTATTCTATCTTCCATATCACTGATTCGTTCTTCTGCATTATTCATTCTGGTTTTTACTGCCCTTAGTTTAGTTTGCATCTCTGCAAATGAATGTTCTAGTTCTTCTTGGCTCCTCCTTATATTTTCTAGTTCCCTTCTTTTTTTTTTTGTCTTTTCGCTATTTCTTGGGCCGCTCCCGTGGCATATGGAGGTTCCCAGGCTAGGGGTCCAATCAGAGCTGTAGCCACCAGCCTACACCAGAGCCACAGCAATGTGGGATCCGAGCCGAGTCTGCAACCTACACCACAGCTCACGGCAACGCCAGATCGTTAACCCACTGAGCAAGGGCAGGGACCGAACCCACAACCTCATGGTTCCTAGTCGGATTCATTAACCACTGCGCCATGACAGGAACTCCCTCTAGTTCCTTTCTGAGGGAATCTGCATTACTGTTCATATCTTCTCTTAATTCCTTCAGTATTTTCACTATTTCTCTTTTGAACTCCAGGTCTGTCAGACTGCAGAGATCTGTTTCATTGTTGACTGTTTTAGGTGAGTTCTCCTGTTGGTTTGACTGGGGGTGGTTTCTCAGATTCTTCATCTTACTTGTCGTTTTCTTTCTCCTGAGGGAGTTGTACTCTCCGTTATTGGGCAGTGTTTGCCTTGTCACTGCCGTGGAATATTTCCTGAGGGCTGGCGTTGGTGGTCAATCTTTTTTGGAGTGTTGATGGGGCTAACAGTGTTTCTTTGAAGCAAAGGAGGACTTCCTGAGGGCAGACAGGACTGGGAGGTCCACACCACGATGGTAGCAGATTTCACTTGGTCATGCAGAGCTTGCTCTGGTGTTTTTAGACTGTGGGGTTCTTGCAGGGGTTTGGCGGTGTTGGGCAGCTATTCCTCAGGAGTGCAGCACCCCCTGGGGGCTGGAGCAGCTATCTGGGTCACTGAGAACCTAAGAGGCTCTTCCCTAGGGCAGCCCAACTCAGAAGGACGGCCTGAGAATGTAGGCGGATCTTTTCACAGTCTGGCCAAGCTTGTTGCAGCTTTTTTTGGGCTGCAGGGGCTCTTCCAGGGGGCTGGTGGTGCTGAGCAGCTATTCCGAGGGAGTGGGGCACCCCCTGGGGGCTTGGGCAGGTAGCAGGGCTGCTGGAAATCCAAGCGGCTCCTCCCCGGGGCAGCCCTACTCAGAAAAACCGTCTGAGAATTAGGCAGATCTATTCACGGCCTGGCTAGGCTTGTTCTAGCTTTTCTGGGCTGCAGGCCTTTTCTCGGGGGCTGGTGGTGTTTGGTGCTGCTCTGCGGAAGTGTAGCCCCTCCAAAGCGCAAGCAGGCCTGTGCAGGGACAGCCCCTGCGGTGGTAGGCTTCAGGCAATTGTTGAGGCCAGCCCTCCTGGATGGCAGGCAGCCCCAGGTTTGGTGAGAGCATAGGGGGAGGTGGGGGTGGGGGGGGAGGGGATGCACTGGGAAGCACAGCTTTCAGGTAGCTAGCGGGCCTGTAAGCTTGTTGTGGCATGGGGGGTATTCTATGGGGACCCACCCCTTCTTCTCTCCCCTCCCCAGCACGGGCGCAGACCAGGCTCTTCTCCCAGGTTCCCTCTGATGCGGCTTTCCACTTCCCCACCCCTAGAGTATTGCTCCCTTCCTCTGCTACAGCTTTGTTTTCTAGTCTCCCAGGCAGTCTCTGCCCCATCAAATGGTTTCTAGACCTCCCAAGCAGTTTCCGCTCTGCCCTGCCCCCCCAGCCCGTTCTCGGGGTCTAACTTCTGGAGGCGAGATCTCGGTGCCCAGCCCCCACCCAGGCGTCTCAATTTCTGGTGACTGTGCCCGTAGTTCAGATGGTCCGTTTGGTTCTTGATTGGCTTTTCCATACTCCAACTTACTGCTGCACTCTTCTCTGCACCTGGAGATTCCTCCAGTTCTTTTGATCTTTCCCCCGTGTAGGTGACTTTCCAGGGTGCGGGATCCCTTTCTCCTCCGCAGTTCCCTTTCGGGAGCGCCCGTCCCGCTCGGATTCACCTTCTCTCACTCTCCTCTTTTCTCCCATTCTGCCCCGTAATGTCACGAACTTCTTGCTGTTATTGGAGTTTAGGTTCCTCTGCCAGCGATTGGTTGCTGTTCTGTGCGAGTCATTTATTCTGTAGATGTGCTTTTTTTTTGTTGTGTTTGTGGGAGAGGGTGAGCGTGTCCCCCTACTCCTCCGCCATCTTCTCCTCTCTCTGCGGGGTGGTGGGCTCCGTACTCAACTCGGCGGTGCTGATGCTGCGGCCGGAGTGGGTGCGGGTGCTGCCTCGGCTGCGATTACTGTGGCGACATCCGGGGCTGTAGCTGCAGTGGCGGAGGCAGCTGCCGGGCACTTCCCCCTCCCCAGACTTGCATGGAATTTTTACACATCATATTGTGAACTCCAAAAATAGTGTCCTAATGTATACAGTCTTTCTAAAGGAATTATGTTTTCATATAACTCTGCCAGGCCTCCTACTTTCAAAGAAAGACCACCCATTTTTGAACATATTATCAAAATGATTTTCTGGCATGGCCTGCTTCAGGATAGGGCATCTTATCCTGAGAGAGACAGGCACAACCCACAATGGCAATTTTCTAAGGAGTGACATCATGCTGACAGCAAGCAGTTTCTTTCAATCAGAAAAGGGGTGCCACACTCAGTTCTGTGAAACTGTAGGGAAGGAAACCAGGTGAATAGCTGTATTATGAAATGAGGTTTTTTGGTTTTTTTTCCTTGTAGTTCAACAGATACACACTTGAAGAGACTATCCTGAAGATGTCAATCAGAAAGCGGAATGCAGCGAATACGAGGGACTGGAGTGAAAATGGCAAAGGTAGGGGAAATTTAGCTCTTCCATACAAATATTTCTCAGTGTGATTTGCCTTTAGATGTCATCATGGGACCATCTGATACAGTAATTTTATAGTTATGTGGCTCTCTGTAAATGGTACTTATTATTCACCTCTTTCTGGTTTTTCTTTCCAACTTTATGGATAAAAATTGAGTTCAGTTTATGATTCATTTCACTGCTGCTGTAGTTAGTCTTCATGGAAAGCTGTTCATGCACTTTCAGATTTCATCATTTGACATTAGGCTAAATTTCCCACCTAATAATTTTAGTGGAATTTGCAGCAGTCTTGCAGGCAAGAACATTTTTGAAGATGCTCTTTTAAAGGAAAATTGTTGACTTTCTTTCAGTAGCTATAAGCTCTGCATTTTAAAAATTCTTTCTTCCATTTTGTGGCATCTAGGAAATAAGTGTATAGAATGAATTTCCCAAATATCTTAGTATCCTCTATGTTCTAATTCTGAAGGAAAAGCTAAAAGGTAAGTAACATGTCTGAAATCGAAGTCACTGGAAAGCGTTTTCAAATGCATAGTTTAAAAGGCTAGTGTAAAATGTTCAAATTAATTAACAATCCTGCAGATTATAATACACTGTGATGGCATTAAGCAATCCAAGCTGCCAGCCATGTTTAAGGAGTAAGTTCTCATTTTTGCCCCTTGTTTCCCTCATTTCATTTCTTTTTGGCACTTTTTCTTCCTGAAGTATAAGATGATAATAACACATAACTTCTCAAATAGGATCAAAGACTTTTTCTTTCATTAATCAGTAATCAAAATAGTTATTCTTTTTCCTTTTAAAAGTGAAAAAAATTATGCTAATATTGACAATTTAATTTTTCACGTGAAAAATTGTTCTTGGTGAGCCACATCCTTAATCTTTTCTTCCCTGAAAAGACTTATGACATGCACCTGTACCTTAATGAACATAGAAATATATTTTTATGTTAAAAATTTTAAGATGGCTTTAAAACATGAAACCCCATGCTTATTTAATAGTTGAGCATTATGTACTTTGGGTACTTTATATGCAAACCCTACATATCCTGTTTGTAGATTAAACAACTTATGCTGTTTTAATAGATAAGGCTCATGTGCAAAATTCACAAGTACTGAAATATATTTCTCTTGAATTTCATCCCTAAATCCTCAGGTTCCTCCCCAGAGACAGCTCCTAATATCCACTTCTTTCTATCCTTTGAGATTACCCCATACATGACACACACAGTGCCCATTCATAATTATAGTTTTATTGTTGTTTTGGGCAGGTCATATAAAACTATGTTCTACATTTGCTCTTTGTACTTAATACTCTCTTTCAGATTTTTTTCCACAGCAGGACAGATGTAGTTTCCTCATTCTCCTCAATGCATATGGAGATGTTTCATGAATGGATATGATTCATGGAGCTCTAGTCACCATAAAGCTTCCAGTATTTTTCAGAAGGAAATAAACTGCCTATTAACAATATCATGTATACATTATTTTGTAAAGTTTCAATTATACCTTTAGGAAATTAACTAAATATGGAGTTTTGAGACCAAAAGGTATACTTTAGTTTTGATAAGAATTCTTTATTTTTATTTTTATTGAAGTATAATTGATGTATGATATTATATGTTACAGGTGTACAATGTAGTGATTTCTGATTTTAAAAGTTATATTCCATTTATATTTATAAAATATGCCTATGTTCATCATATGGTGCATCCTCATAGCTTATTTTATACACAATATTTTGTACCTCTTAATCCCCTGCCCTTATACTGTCCCTCTTCTCCTCCCTCTCCCTGCTAGTAACCACTACTTGGTTCTTTATATCTATGAGTCTGCTTCTTTTTGTTATATTCATGAATTTGTTGTATCTTTTAGATTCCACATATAAGTGCCATCATGCAGTATTCGTCTTTTTCCAACTTATTTCACTAAGGATAAAGGTTTATCCATGTTGCTGCAAATGGCAAAAACTCATTCTTTTTTATGGATGAGTAGTATTCCTGTGTGTGTGTGTGTGTGTGTGTGTGTGCGCGCGCATGCGTGTACTATCTTCTTTATCTATGCATCTGCTGAGAGACACTGAGGTCACTTCCATATATGGCAATTATAAGTAATGCTGCTGTGAACAGTGGGGTGCATCTGTCTTTTCAAATTAGTGTTTTTGTTTTCTCCAGATATATACTTGTGAAGAGAATTTCTGGGTCATTTGGTAGGTTGTTTATTGTTTTTTAGAAATTTCCATACTGTTTCCCACAGTGGCTGTACCAAATTGTGCTCCCACCACCAGTGTATGTGGTGGTCTTTTCTTCACATCTCTGCCAACATTTATTTGTGTCCTTTTTTTGTAATGATTTTTATTTTTTCCATTATAGCTGGTTTACAAAGTTCTGTCAACTTTCTACAGTACGGAAAAGAGACCTAGTCACATATACATATGTACATTCTTTTTCTCACATTATCCTCCATCATGCTCCATTATAATTGACCAGCTATAGTTCCCAGTGCTATATAGAAGGATCTCCCTGCTTATCCATTCCAAAGGCAATAGTTTGCAACTATTAAAGCCAGATTTCCAGTCCATCCCACTCTCTCCTCCTCCCCCTTGGAAACCACAAGCAGTATGGAGGTACCTCAGAAAAGTAAATATAGAACTACCATATGACCCAGCAATCCCACTCTTGAGCAGATATCCTGCCCACTGCTCTTTCTATTCATGTATCAGAATCATGCTGCTTTAAATACTGTGACTTTATAGTATGTTTAAACATTTAGAAAACCAAGCAGGCCTATATTATACATCCTTTCTGAACTATTCCTATCCTTTTATTATCAATTCTTACTTTTATATAACTTAATTTTTTAACTTTTTAAATTACTGATTTATAGTGCTGTGTCAATTTCTGCTGCACAGCCTAGTGACCCAGTCATATACATATACACACATACATTATTTTTCTCATACTATCTTCCATCATGTTCTATAACAAGAGATTGGATACTGTTCCCTCTGCTGTACAGTAAGACCTCATTGCTCTTCCATTCTAAATGTAAGTTTGCATCTGCTAACCCCAAACTCCCAGTTCATCCCACTCCCTCCCCTTCATTCTTGGCAATCATGAGTTGGTTCTCTATGTCTGTGTATCTGTTTCTGTTCCATAGTAGGGAAATTTGTGCCATAATTCAGAATATTTTAAATTTACATATACATGTTACCATATGGTATCTTTATTTCTCTTTCTGACTTACTTCACTTAGTATGTGAATCTCTAGTTGCATCCATGTTGCTGCAAATGGCATTGTTTACTTATTTTTTATGGTTGAGTTGTGTTCTATTGTGTATGTACCACATCTTCTTAAGGAATTCTATATATAGTTTTCTGAGAATGCTCCATACTGTTTTCCATAGTGGTTGTACCAACCTACATTCCCACCAACAGTGTAGGGGGGTTCCCTTTTCCCCACACCCTCTCCAGCATTTGTTATTTGTTGACTTGTTAATGATGGCCATTCTGATTGGTATGAGGTGGTACCTCACTGTAGTTTTGATTTACAATGCTCTAACACATACTGACGTTGAGCATCTTTTCCTGTGTTTATTGGCCATCTATATGTCTTCTTTCATTCCTTTGATTATGTAGTTGGATTTGGTTTGCTAATATTTCACTGAGGATTGTTTTCTATAACTTTAAACTGATGTGGGCTAGTTAAAATTTTTGTGTTAGTATGTATACGTATAAATGCATTTGTATATACATACATGTATTTTTTCCAAAATTTTAGTTATGTATTACCACAGAGGAAAATTATGTGACTCTTGGCAGTATAAAATAACAAATATTTATCATCCCACTTGTCATTTTCTGAGAGCCTCAAATTCATAAGTGGCTTAACTGGGCCTCACGAGGTTTCAGGTAAACTGAGAACCAGGGTTAAAAACATCTGAGGCATGGGCTAAAGAATTTGCTTCTGAGCTCACCCAGGGGCTGTTGGCAGCCCTCATCTACTTGCTGGCTGTTGGTCTGAGTCCTTAGTTCCCTGGAAGCTGGTCCTCCCAATGGTTTGCTCAGAACATAGCAGCTAGTTTCTCCAGAGTGAGTGACCTAAGAAAGAGAGAGAGAAGGAGTTCCCATTGTGGTGCAGCAGAAATTAATATGACTAGTGTCCATGAGGATGCAGGATTGATCCCTGGCCTTTCTCAGTAGGTTGGGGACCCGGGGTTGCTATGAGCTGTGGTGTGGTTGTGGACATGAGTCACAGGCCATGTTGCTGTGGCATAGCCTGGCAGCTGTAGCTCTGATTCTACCCCTAGCCTTGGAAATTCCATATGCCACTAATGTGGCCCTAAAAAACAAAACAAAACAAAAAAAATATAGAAAATAAAAAATAAGACAGAGGTCACAATTTTTAATAACTTAATTTTGGAAGTGACAAAAGACCATTCTGCCATTTGTTGTTCATATAGAGAAACTCTAGTACAACACAGGCAGGACCCACACAAGGGTGTGAAAATGAAGAAGAGAATCACAGGCATCTATATGGAGGTTGGTTAACACTATCCTCCAGCCCACAATGCTTCATGTCATTTCCATATACACAGTGCACTCAGATCATGTAAGGAACACAGATCAACATTTTCCCTAACAACTTCATCTCCACATCCAGAATTTTGTCTCTAAATCAACTCCAAGTGGGAGTGTTTCATTCCCTCAGCTAGTCAACCAACCAGTTGCAGGACTAAGCTATATCAGAATCTGGGGCATTTCTGTGGACCAGAGGGAAAGGTAACTCAGTGATTTTATTTTATGGCACCACCAAATATTTTTGTGAAGCAGAAAACCTGTGTGTGGACATAAAAACTTAAGGAATGTTGTTTAAGCTGTCTAAGCCATAGATTTCTCTTGTGATGATTCCATTCTTTAGGGCCTATCTACCTATATCATTCTGATAGAGTAAAGATTAGGTTAACATAATGGATCTCAAACTGTTTTGTTCCTATTTTTTTTTTAATCTCCATAATTCTCACTGGTAACTCACTCACATCAGTAACAATTATTTTTACATTAATTGTTAAGATAGGAAGGCAAAGTTAGACAGTGAGTAGATTTGAAAATCTCTTGAGGAGTTCCTGTCATGGCACAGTGGAAGTGAATCCGACTAGGAACCAGGAGGTTGCAGAGTTGATCCCTGGCCTTGCTCAGTGGGTTGGGGATCTGGCATTGCCATGAGCTATGGTGTTGGTCACAGATGTGGCTCAGATCTGGCATTGCCGTGGCTGTGGCATAGGCCGGCAGCTTCAGCTCCAATTAGACCCCTAGCCTGGGAACCTCCATATGCCACAGATGCAGCCCTAAAAAGAAAGACCAAAAAAAAAGAACCCAAAATCTCTTGATTAGGTAATTAATTTAATTGGATGATACTTTTAGATCTCAAATGATATTAAAATATACAACGTTATATTTTTTCTTATCTGTTACACATGTATCTATCCATTTTATTCACCTTTTCAATACCATATTTCAAGCACTAGTCAATTCACTGTACATATTAAAATACAGTCTATCTTTCCTTTTTCTTTTTCCCAGGGTCATTTCACTGTAATCAATACTGTACTTGGTCACCAGATTAAAATGTTAATTTTCTCAAGTTACTGATTTTATTAGACTAAAACCTGCCCCCTTCCTCAAACACACACATGCTCCCAGAGGTCTTCATCCTAATTTGAATGTGAACATTGTGAATGTTACCCAATTTGGCAAAGCTTTGCAGAGGTAATGAGGATAAGGATGTCAAGATGGAGAGATTAGCCTGGATTACCCATGTGGGCTGTAAATTTTATCACATACATACATGTATCCTTATAAGAGAGAGACAGACAGAGGTTTCACATGCACACATACTTGAGAAACTGATGTGAAGATGAAGTACAAAGACATTTGAGGATGCTGGCCTTGAAGACGGTTGTGATGTGGACCAGCTCATGGAAAGTAGACAGCTACCAGAAGCTGAAAGAGTCCAAGAATTATTCTGGAGCCTCTGGAGGGAGTGCAGCTTTGTCAAAATCTTAATTTTGGACTTCTGGCCTCCAGAACTATGAGAAAATAAACTTCAGTTGTCTTAAGCCACCAAAGTTGTGGTAATTTATTACAGTAGCTATAGGGATCCAATATACTGATCAAAAGGTTTCAGTGACGTACTTAGCCAAAGACTGAAATGAATGGATTGCTTGGCCTGCCCTAAAGCACAAGTTTGTCCTGCTCTATACTGTCTGCATTTCATTCCAAGGATTGACAGACTGTCTGGAATAGACCAGATCAGAAATATTTTAGGCTTTTTGCCCACATGGCCTTTGTCAGAATTACTCAACTCTGCCGTTGTAGCAAGGAAGCAGCCATAAACAGTGTGGAAATAAATAGGTGTGGTTGGGTGCCAATAAAACTTTATTTATAAAAACAGGTCGTGGCATGGATTTGGCCTACAGGGCATCTTTCTGACCCTTATTCTGTGTCATATGCTTGCTTTTTTCCCAATAATTATCCTTCATTTGTTTCATAGTATACAGTGAGTACTTTGTATTCATTCTTCTACCAGTTGCAGAGATTATATAGTGTGTCTTTACAGCATTAACCATAGATATTTATGGAATGAATAGGTGAATACAGTTCTAATCTCTGATCGTACTAGGATATACATTTCCTTCTATACAAGGTGAGTGAGTTTAATTTGTATCTCTTTTCTCTCACTGAAGCAGAATGCTTTCCTTTTTTCTCTGCCTATAGGAATACTGATCAATCATTAAGATTCTTTGCAATATGATCCTCTTGGTGAAATCCACTTCATATTTGAAAACTGTAACTGTTTCAAACCTGATACCATGTATATCATCAATACCCCTTATCTCAAATAACATATGCTCCCTTCTTTTGCACATACTATAAATACTTTACCTGAGTTGTTCTCATTATTTCCTTCAGAGCCACTGTTTTGGCAAGACAAAACTGTAATAGATTTCTCATAATATGACTTAAGGATATATTCAATATCTGAGTTTCCCTAAATGCTGCAGGTATGACATTTAAAAAAAAAATGGGGGCGACTACACTGAGGTGGTGGTTTTGCGTTGTTTGTTCAGAAACAAAGGTGGGGAACATGGAGACATGACTAGGAGATGAGCAGGAAGAAAGACAGCTTATAGGTAGGACACAGAAGTACCAAAATGCAAGTAAACTAATGAGTCAAGATTTCTAGATCTCTAGAACTCTAGCTAATGAATCAACCAATGCAAAGAAGCCTTGAAGCCTCCCAAAAGTTTGAAGGCCATGTGAGATGCCAGGGAAGATGCAGGCCTGGACAACAGCTTGGGATTTTCAGTAATTTAGGAAATCTACAGGCACCCCACTGGAGTGAATAACAAAGACACCCTATGAATGTGCCACCTGCAAGATGTTGGCATTTGCTCAAAATGCCTACTGCAAGATACAGCAATGGGAGATAGGACAGATCTTCTAGAAATTAGACCATGAAGCTTCCTTTTGCCTGAGAAGGGTTGGGATTTCTTGATTTTTCTATAAGGCAGGATAGGACAGGTACTAGCAGTGGAGACAACTTTCTGTTTTTTTCCAACTTTGCCTTTTCCAAATGGCAATGCACTTACTTCTAAGTAGGGAGATGGATATGGAGTTGATTGCAGTTCTCTTGGAAGAAGTTATAAGGGGCTCAGTTAAAATAACAATGGAAAAAGAGAGCAGGACAGGGCTCTGAAAGCGATTGAGGGGTACAATCTAAAGAACTTTGGAAATGGATAGTCAGGCAGATGGGGAAGAAAAAATTTGACTTGTAGATGTTGGACTTAGTTGAGTACCCATGCATTTTGTCACACAGGGATAATTAATGGGAGAAAACAGATCATGCTTGGGGAGGTGATGAATTTGTGTTTTGATTTATTGATCACCCTATGACATTCATGTGAGGCTTCCCAATAAGGCAAGGAAAGAAGGCCTTGGAAAGAAAGATGCAGTCAACTGTGTTAGGGGCTAAAGAGAAAGTTGGATAAGGTAAGAAGGTCTCAGTTCATAAAGGTATCACCTCCAGGAGAGACACGAACCTGGCATTCAGCCTGGATTAACACAATAAAACTTGCTTCCAACTCACCTAAAACCCTCTGCAAGGGAGATAATTCTCCAGCATGCCCATCTCTTGCAGTGATTCAGTGATCATGGTGGCCTTCACAAGGTGGCTGTAGGAGTTCCCGTCATGGTGCAGTGGAGATGAATCTGACTGAGAACCATGAGGTTGTGAGTTCAATCCCTGGGCTCATTCAGTGGGTTAAGGATCTAGTGTTGCCATGAGCTGTGGTTCAGGTCACAGATGCTGCTTGGATCCCACATTGCTGTGGCTGTGGTGTAGGCTGGCAACTGCAGCTCTCATTCAACCCCTAGCCTGGGAACCTCCATATGCCATGGGTGTGAACCTGAAAATCAAACAATCAAACAAACAAACAAACAAAAACCAAAAAACACCAATGTGGCTCTGTATTCTAAGTACAAGGCTTCTCCTATGATATTTACAATAGGGAACAAAGACTGGAGAATTGTGGCAGCTTCTTCACTGCTTCAACTCCAAAATGTCTTGCATCTCTTACACTCATTACCTTGGAGACCAGTTACAACCTTCTGGGATGTTTGGCCCAGGAGAGAAATAACTGGTGAGCAGTGGATACTGTTCTAACTCAGAAGGTGAGAGGGGAAACTGATATGTCAGCTACGGAGATATAAGCTGAGGAAGAACACTTTATAATTTTTCAAGTAAATACAAAAAGTGAATGGATTGAGTTCTGGGAAACCTATAGCTTCTTTTTGGTAAATATTTTCCTTGCTGTTTCATTTCAAGTTGCCCTGTATTTCATTGTAAACTCAGATTGTGTATAGCTCTTACCGTAAGGCATATAGTAAATATTAATAAAAAATAGTTTTTATACATGTTATGTCTAAGAAAAAATGCAGTGAACGGATGGAAAGTGATAGCTAAAGAGAAAGACAGCCTGGATGGGGAGGTGGTATTCTCAAATTGTATCGTTTGTGTTAATTTGTGAGACAGGAGGAAGTTGAGCCAAGCTGCATACTGAGAAGCCCGTTTTAGTAAAGCGAGAAAACAAAAATAAAGAATTCAGAGAAAGGAAACATTTGATTAAATATATTCTCAGGAATATAGAATAGAATGGGATCCGGTTTACTGTGGGTGGAATTTTGCTTTAACAGGAAAGAAACCTCTGACACCAAAATAAAGATAAAAAGATCATGGTTACAAAGTATTTCCTTGATGTTTGGAAAAACAAATTAAGGCATTTACTTTTTATTTGACTTTTCTCTGTGAAATAAGAGGCCTGGAAATTCCCAGAGAGAGGGAGAAAAAGATTGTGAGAGACAGTCAAAGAGGAAGATTTGTGTGCTCAAAGTTAGGGTTGGTACCAATTTTTTTTTCCAATGAAACACCACAGAAAATGTGAAATGAAATTGATCAAGGGTATTTGAAAGGGTTTCCAAAAAAAAGAACAGACCTGAGACTGAAGACCATCAATCTGAACTGTATCTATTGTGGTTATGCAGTAATTTAAAAAAAATAACCAGAAGTCTCCAACAAGACTGGAAAAAGAAAGAATGATATGATGAATAAAAGTTCAATTTAGTAATATTTACAGAATACCACAAAAGTTTAAAGGACTAAGGTAGTTGAAAGGGCAGGTAAAATTATGGTTGAAAAGAAAAGCTACTTGGTGGGAAAGTGACTGGGGCTGAGCATATAAAGGTGGGATGTGAAATAGAGAGAGTGTTCAAAGCTTAAAGACAAAGAGCAAGTGAGATAGAAATAAGTGATGAAAAACTAGAATGGTAGAAATGGTCTGAATATTGGATAGGATGTCATTTATTTGAAGAGTTCCAGATTATGGAGTTCCCACTGTGGGTCAGTGGGTAAAGAACCCAGTGTAGCCTCCATGAGGATGCGGGATAGATCCCTGGCCTCACCCATTGGGTTAAGGGTCTCGTGTTGCTGCAATGTGCATCATGGGCCACAGATGAACTTTGGATCCAGTGTAGCTGCAGCTGTGGTGTAGGCTGGCAGCTGCAGCTCTGATATGACCACTAGCCTGGAAAGTTCCATATGTAGCAGGTATGGCTGCAAAAAATAAAAAATAAAATAAAATTTTTAAAAATTTTAAATTAAGTTAAAATTAAAAAAAAATATTTCCAGATTATAATAAGATCAAAAGTGTTATCTAAAGAGGTAAAGTTCTGGGAAAGAATGGAGAGCAGGGCATAGAAATTAAAATGGTCTTTTTTTTTTAATGGCCACACCTGCAGCATATAAAAGTCCCCTGGGGCCAGGGGTTGAATCTGAGCAATAGCTGTGCCCTATGGCAAGGCTGAAGTGACACTGTATCCTTTAACCCACTGTGCTGGTCAATGGTTGGGGATCAAACTACAGTTCTGAAACAACATGGGCTGCTGCAGTTAGATTCTTAACCCACTGGGCCACAGTGGGAACTCCAAACATGGTCTTGGTATTATAAAACTAATGTCTTCTCATGGTCATCTATATAGATACAGAAACCATCTAGGATTATGGCAAGAAAATAAATTGTAATCTGGAGTGCAAATTCCCAATCGGTTCAGACTAACGTCTATAAGCTTAGGAAATCATGCTGGTGAAGACAAATCGAAGATGTTACAGCCTGAAGAAGATCCATGTTTTACTTCAGGCAAGGAGGAAAGACAAAGTCTTAGTAAAGATGCTACCTATGATGTGGGTGGGGAAAGATCTTTAAAATGGAACTAAACTAAAGCAGAACAAGGGAAAATGTTGGCTAGACAGTTGGCATTAGGAGATAGAGATTGGAGAGAAAATACACATGTCATTAGGAGTGTGGAGCTCTATGAAAGAAGTTTTATGAATGGAACTGCATTTAGGAACATTGGCAAAGAGTTGCAGGTATGCAGTGGTTTGAGACAGACAGAGGCTGAAGAAACAAATATGAAGCTGTTCAAAATGAATGGTGGTTTTCTTTTTGAAGTGTTGAGACTTGCTGACCGTTCAGGTATTCTCGGGGCTTTTAACCAGTCTGGTCCACTAACTAGCTAGCTGGTCCTAGACAAGTCTTTTAAGATCTGGGCATGGATTTTTTCACAGGCTGCTCCAAATAACATCAACCTCCTCTAGTCAGAGAGCATTAATCCTAATGGTCTGCCCTGTCTGGCTGGGCAGAATTCCCACTCCATGGTTCTGGGGAGCCATGAGGAAAGCAGCCTCTGGTTAAATACCAAACTCTTAGTGAGATTCAGTAGGTATTCTTGAATTATGTTTCCAGATTATTACATGCTGTTTCACTGCTGTCCATGATCTTTCCAGGATTTGGTTTGACAACTTTGCCCTGGTTTTTCCTTGTTGTTGCTCGTTTGGAAGAAGATCCACTGAGCTCTTTGTGCCCCCCACCCCCAACCATGTCCCTTTTCTGCATCTTCATCAGGTGACTCATCTGGTCAGGAATTCAGCCCTGGTCAGAATCTCTGGAGTTCAGGAAGATGATGAATTTTGTCAGTTAATTCCCAAAGGATGGTGGGGGTGAACCCACACCTTCAGTTATAAAATCCTCACCTCAGCAGGGCTTTGGCCGTGTCCTGATCGTACTCCACAGCTGCTAGTGGCATATGCAGTTGGTGTGAGTTAAGGCAACGATTGTCTTAAGGGAATCTCAGCTGTGCCTGACAGCCATCTCTGCCTCATGTTTTAGGCATTACTCTTATAAACACACCCCAATTCATAATACTTACTGCTTCCAGGAGGACTTTACTGATGTATTTATCTATTTTTTAAAACTTTTGTTGTTGTTATTAATCCCTGAGATTTTTTACTCTTTTTTGGGGTTTCTCGAGTTTCCAAAGGTTGAATTAGGGAATTGCAATGTAGAACACATTCTACTAAATGTGTTCATTCTTTCTTATTTGTTGAAAATACTCTGGGTCAGAGTGTCAGATTTGGTCCCAAGAATCCATGATGTTACCCATTTTCAAACTTTTTCCTAATCATCCAAAAGATACGTGTAAACGTGTTACAGATAAACTAGGGTGGAGTCTGAAAAACCTCCATACAACTTCCTTGGTCTTTCCTTGCTGTTTCATGTTCCATAGTTGAAACAACAGGTCTCTGAGTGAGGCAGGTGGAAATCATTTTTTACTGAAAGGGAGCAATTTTGGACTTGAAACATCTCCATTTTCTACTCCAATGACTACAAAAATGAATCTGACATTTTCTAGCAGGCTAGCTCCAGAGGAGATTTGAAGCATGGGCTATAGGAAGATTAGCAAATTCTCCAGATGTCATGTGAGAAACAATGACCTAAGGGAAGATGTATGTTTTGATTCAGATGAAAATGGGGGAGGAGCTCCTTAAAGACAGGGATGTTTCTTTACACTAGAACCAAATATAAGGGGGAAACAGACATGACATGCTGTGATATGCTTAACAATCGTCTCGGAGTTCCGGTCATGGTGCAGAGGTTAACGAATCCAACTAGGAACCATGAGGCTGTGGGGTTGATCCCTGGCCTTGCTCAGTGGGTTAAGGATCCGGTGTTGCCATGAGCTGTGGTTCAGGTCACAGACGTGGCTTGGATCCCACGTTGCTGTGGCTCTGGCATAGGCAGGTGGCTGCAGCTCTGATTAGACCCCTAGCCTGGGCATCTCCATATGCTGTGGGAGCAGCCCTAGAAAAGGCAAAAAGACCAAAAAAAAAAAAAGGCTCTCTGTTTCTGGAGATTGTACAAAAGCCCTTATGTATATTATACCATGTGCTAATTTTTGTGATGTAAATATGTTATGGGTGATTATAAGCTACCAGTGTGGTGTTACTGGATTTGGAGTAAGAAACGAATGTACATAGTTTGTGCTCAGAGTACCACTTTGAGCCAACTCCAGTGGCCATGCCCCCTAATCACAATTCCAGGTTTATCCTAAGAAGGCCAGAGGCCCAAGAGCATCATGCTAGAAGCATCCCATAGATTAAAACTCTCCTTATCTCCCTCTTTTGGAAACCAACATAATGATTGAACAGCACATTTGCAAATAATTTTGACAAAACATTTTTTTTCAATTTCCTTTCCCCTCAGGCATTATCAAGGTAAGGAAGATGTCTCTAGCTGACAATCCTCTTCCTCCCACTTGTAAATTTGCCTTTTCCTTTCAGTTTTAGAGGTAGATAAAATAACCATATACATTTTATATAGAATTTTCACATGCAAGTACATTATATATAATATGTGTGTCTCTCTATATATTTGTTTGTTCATTTGTTTGTTTTAATGGCCATACCTACAACATATGGAAGTTCCCAAGCCAGGGACTGGATCTGAGCTGTAGGTGCAACCTATGCCTCAGCCACAACAATGCCAGATCCTTTAACCCACTGGGCCAGGGATCAAACCCAAGCTGCTTCAGTTGAAGTCTTAACCCCTGGCACCACAGCAGGAACTCCAGAATTTTCATATGTATTTTTAATCCTCAATAATAGCATGTTGAAAAGCAGTTTCCTCCTTAAAATTGAGACACCTCTATTTCTGTGTATAGTATTTTGTTGGTATTTTTGTGTTCTCTTTTATCTTATTTTAATCCCGCAATTTTCTTATGAAGGTCAACAGCTGCTAGGAAACCAGAACTCTGGGGTTTTTGACAGTCTCTATTTAGTTGGGGTTTTTCTGTCAAATATTATATCTTGATATATTACAGTATATTTGACAGAAAAGGTAGCACAAATTTAGTTTAAAAGATAAAGCATAAAATTTTTGTTGCCAAAGGATACTGCTAATGGACCTGTGGAAATTAGGGCTACAAGATGGAGTTTTGTAATTTTTCAAAGCAGAGGCACAAAGAAGCTGCTGCTGTCAGTTACCTTAAGAGCAGAAGAAAGTGGTAAAAGGCATACATGCAACTTTCCAAAAATGCCATTAAAATACTGACAGTATATGTGAAAAATGTGAAGTGATAATAAAAAGTATAATTAGTTATAATTTGCATGTTTCAAGTCATGTCATTAATATTAGGAGCTTTTTTGAGAGCCATATTCTGTAATTATTTTTACTGAAATTATTTCAAAGAAAATAAATGAGCACTTCACTGGCATATCAAAATGTAATTGTATTATGATAAAAAGAGAAAACATATTTTCCCTTGCTAATAGCGTGTTAGGTATTAGTCTCTTTACTCTTGTGAAAGAAAAGTGTCATTCTACATTCTGCATCTCAGCTGATTCCTGTTTAAAAAAACTTTTTTTTTATCAGGGTGACTGAAAATATATTTTGTTCTATTTGTAATTTAATTTCCTCAAATTTCTGAAGTTTCAAGGTACTTCTACACCATAAGTTTCCTTGTTAGGCTTAGTGTGGATGAAACATATTGTAAGAAATAGCAGAGGAATATTCAGCCACGTCCAAAATATTTTGGAAACATTGGTTTAAGAACAGTATACAATTAAAAGTAACTTTACATGTTTCTTCATACTGTGTGTATACTAGACTTTTGTTTTGTATGGTTGTATTATGTTCCTATTGGGTCATGCTTGGCTAAATTCTGACCATGAGGGTGGGAAGCTAAACAAAACAAGGCAAGAAAAGGTTTTTTGATCTGTGGAGATTAGGAATGTTAGGAAAACGACTGTGTTGAAAATGTGTTTGTTCAGTAAAATCATGATATCTATGGTGGACAAAGAGATAGTAAATCAGATACTCAAGTTATGGTGGTTTTCACTGGGCAATGGCTAAAAGGTGAGCAAGTAAAGTGCAAAAAAAAATGAGAAACTGTTCTTCAAAGGATTTGAGGTCCCATAAAAATGGAACAGAAGTGGTGTGGATGTGGAAATTGAGAAGGTAACAGCGTATACTCATGTTACTAATGTAATGCTCTTGTTTTTGTGTATTTCAGAGCTAAGGGATGGTTTTTCTAATCAATAACTATCAATAAAGGGATAGTTTAAATAAGAAGTAGCCTCACAATGAGGACCTCCTGTTCAGCACAGGGAACTATATCCAATCTCTTGGGATAGAACATGGTGGAAGATAGGTTCAGATAAAGAATGTATATACAGGAGTTCCCATCCTGGTGCAATGGTTAACGAATCTGACTAGGAACCATGAAGTTGTGGGTTCAATCCCTGGCCTTGCTCAGTGGGTTAAGGATCCGGCATTGCCGTGAGCTGTGGTGTAGGTTGCAGACATGGCTTGGATCCTGTGTTGCTGTGGCTCTGGTGTGGGCTGGCAGCTACAGCTCCGATTAGACCCATAGCCTGGGAACCTCCATATGCCAATGGAAGCAGCCCTAGGAAAAGACAAAAAAATGTGTATATATGTATGACTGGGTCACATTGCTATACAACAGAAATTGACAACACTGTAAATCAATTATACTTGAATAAAAAAAGAAGTAGATTTAAATAAAAGAAGACAACATGTATTTGCAAGATATCAGAATCAAGCAATGACAGATTCTGTAACCTTCTAGTGTCTTAGATGACAGCTCTTTACCATAAGCAGTATGGAGAGTATTTTTAAAATTCTGCCTTATATATGTGTCTACCATATCAATGTGAAATGTCTTATTTGTTCTAATGTAAAATAAGTTATTAGGAGAATATCCAGGTGTGGAATGTGGCCAGGCAAGTTAGATTCTGTACAAATGGTGTCTGCTGGATTTGGATGGCATGAAACTAGTGTATATTGTTTTCCAAAGCTGAAATGGGAGTTCTGTTAAATGGATTGTAAGTATAATGTAGCAGATGGTATATATGCAAAAGTGCTTTCCATTCTTTTTCATTTGTTGTCACTTTGAGAGGATTTTAAAAATTGTGTGTGTGTGTATGTGCAAGACAGAGTATCATTTAGAATCAACCTAATACAGAATTTGTATGCAGGGTTGATTGGTATTAAGCCCATCACTTAAAACCAGTCCCTTGATGAGCTTATGGAAAGAGAAAATTCAATATTTTCATTAAATGACCAGCATGCACAAATATTGCTACCATTCACTTACAACAGAAGTTGTATGAGGTTTAGGTGAATGGGTGGGTATTTCAGGCAGTTTAATGAAAGACAAGAGGAACTTAGAAATAAATTCCTTAATCATCTTCTTACACAGGGACCATTATAGAAGGGACATTCGCCATAACTTTTCATGGATTCCCAATCATAGCTGCCTACATCTCTTATAACATCAAGCTGTTGAGATGGGAGTTACTACACTTTTCTATCTTTCCTGCTTTATGAAGCCAAAGTTCTGAATGAAAAGGGTATGTGTTTTCATAGACGTCTCCCCTGGGGCACAAGTCATTTTATACAATGACACACTAAGAAAGGCAATTTATGATGTGTGACTGACTCTAATGTGACTTTTTCATCATTTCATTTGTTTTCCATTAGTCAGAAAAAAAGGCAGATGAACTACATAGAAGTCCTTTTTATTGTACTCCAAAGGGGGTGTGCAGTATATTAGACTTTGGGTAGAACACAATATTTCATAAAGCTTTTGAAAAAAGTGGATGTTTAAAAACATTTCTATCTTCAAATTTCTAACAAGAATTTCTGAAACATTCTCAAAGGGCACTTAATTATTTAAAGAAGTGGCAGATGTCCTCACAAAATATATTTTAAAAATAAATGTATCCGAACTTTAATCAGTACTTTTAAGCAACTTACAATTATGAGAATTCAGGCTTCTGAAACTTTTGGTTTTCAAATATAAATTTAAAAAATCACAGCTGATGGCTCTGGTTGCATAATTGAAATCAGTAAAGCCCTACTTTTAGTTTTCTGTTTTCCAGTATAATTTGTGGTTCCTTTATTTAGATTTATAATAAATTATCAACTAAATCATCCAAATATATCTGTGAGGAAAATATTACATATCATCATATATAAAATATTTAGACTATTTACAAAACATCATCAGTCTAGCTTTTTTTTTTTTGTCTTTTTTTGCTATTTCTTTGGGCCACTCCCACGGCATATGGAGATTCCCAGGCTAGGGGTTGAACTGGAGCTGTAGCTTCCAGCCTACGCCAGAGCCACAGCAATGCGGGATCCGAGCTGCGTCTACAACCTACACCACAGCTCACAGCAACGCCAGATCATTAACCCACTGAGCAAGGGCAGGGACCGAACCCGCAACCTCATGGTTCCTAGTCGGATTCGTTAACCACTGCGCCACGACGGGAACTCCCAGTGTAGCTTTTTTTTTTTTTTGCTTAAGATGAGTTCATAATTATTTTACAATCTACTCTCTGATTTAACACCATGTTTTTAATATCATTAGATTTTCATTAGATTTTTACTTTTATTTCCATGAGTTCTCCCACCTTCACATGTCTCCTTTCCTTGCATCATTTTAGCTAAGCTATAAATCCCAGCTGTTTCATTGAATGTAGTGGCTCATTCAGAATTCAGCCTGTGCTTGCAAGAAGGAATGAAAAACCCTACATAAGGCAATATATGGGCAAAACTAAAATATAAAATGATGATCTATTAAAAATAAGAGTGTAGGAGTTCCCGTCGTGGCGCAGTGGTTAACAAATTCGACTAGGAACCATGAGGTTGCGGGTTCGGTCCCTGCCTTGCTCAGTGGGTTAAGGATCTGGCATTGCCGTGAGCTGTGGTATAGGTTGCAGATACAGCTCAGATACAGCATTGCTGTGGCTGTGGCGTAGGCCAGTGGCTACAGCTCCGATTAGACCCCTAGCCTGGGAACCTCCATATGCCACAGGAGCGGCCCAAAGAAATAGAAAAAAAAAAAAAGTGTACTTTGAGTTCATACTATATCTGATATTGAAAGTCAGATAAGAGTAACAAAACAAGAGAAGCCATCAATGGTTTTATGCTATTGTAAATTCATTCCTGTGTTGGGTAGTCATAAAGCACCTTTACATGGTATATTTTAAACCATGTTCCAACCTCTAGTGCAACTATTAAAAGATGATGTAATAAAGGAGAGAAGGGAAAACAACCTTAAAATATTTAATAGATCCTAAAAAAGGCATGAAAAGTGTGTGGGAGGGGGACAAAAAAATAGAATAAATAGTATAAATACTATTATGGTAACATTATTTTTAAATATGCCAAAAAACTAAACATAGGACTAATCATTTTCATGGAAAATTAGAATTATCAAACTGGATATAAATAAAGGAGCAAAACAAAATAAGAGAAAAGACATGACATGAAAAAAGCATAATTACTGAATAAATGAAAAATGGTGCAAACCAGACAACTTGCGCTACTAGACTGAATCCTAAAATCTGAACCTGGTATTATTTTAACTTGTCCTGAAAATCTCCTTTAGTATATGTTTTATTTTTTTAATAATAATTTTTATTTTTTCCATTATAGCTGATTTACAGTGTTCTGTCACTTTTCTACTGCATAGCAAGCTGACTTGGTCACACATACATGTATACATTCTTTTTTTCTCACATTATCATGCTCCATCACAAGTGACCAGACGTAGTTGCCAGTGCTATACAGCTGCAGGTTTTTAGTAACACTTTCTTATATTTTTATTCTGGAAAGGTTTATAATTTACCATTATTTTCTCCAAGATAGGGATTCACTTTTTGTCCCTAATCATTTTTAATTAAATTCCAAGGTAGTTTTTTTTTTTAATTAAAATGCACTGGTAAGAAATAACATAGATTTCCAAGTACCTTGTAACAGTTTTCTCCAATGGAAATGTCTTGCAAAACCATAGTACACTATCACAGGCCAGCATTGACACTGACATATAAAAGACATGGAACATTTCCATGATGACAAAATCACTCATATTACACTCATTTTCTTCTCAACTCCTCTTCATTACTACAGTCACATCATCTCAAGAATGCTACTAAAATGGAACCTTTTGGGATAAGTACTTTTTTCCCCACTCAGTGTAACTCTCTGGAGATCATGAGAGTTGTTATGTGTATAAATATTTTATTTTCCTTTGTTGCCGAGTACTCTTCTGTAGTATGGATGCACCACAGATGGTTTTACCCATCTCCTGTGAAAGGGCATCCAAGTTATTTCCAACTTGGAGATATTATTAAAGAGAAACTGTTATGAGGAATTATGTATAAATTTTATGTGGAATTAGGTGATAATGTTTTCATTTCTTGAGGCAAATGCCTAGGTGTGCTACTGTTGGGTCATATGGTAATTAAATGTTTAGTTTTTTGGAAGAAACATAAAAACAGGTTTGTTTTCTTTTAATCTCACTAGATATCTTTGAGTAATCTAGTTCCTCTGCATTCTCTCTAGCATTTGGTGTTACTATATGTATGTGTATGTGTATGTATATATACTATGTGTGTATGTGTTTAAAAATTATAGACATTCTGGTAAGTAGAGAGACAGCTCGTTGTTTTTGTCATTGTAGGTTTTTTTTTTTTTTTTTTTTTGTCTTTTTGCCTTTTCCAGGGCTGCTCCCATGGCATATGGAGGCTCCCAGGCTAGGGGCCTAATCGGAGCTGAAGCTGCCAGCCTATGCTACAGCCACAGTTCCATTCCAAGCTGCGTCTGCAGTCCACACCACAGCTCTCAGTGATGCCAGATCCTTAACCGACTGAGTGAGGCCAGGGATTGAACCCGCAACCTCGTGGTTCCTAGTCAGATTCGTTAACCACTGTGCCATGACAGGAACTCCGTCATTGTAGTTTTAATTCATGTTTCCTAAATGGTGATTTTATGTGTCCATTTGCTCTTTATATATCCTCCTTAGCAAAATTTTTCTTCCTGTCTTTTGTCACTTTCATTTTTTTAAAATTGAAGCATAGTTGATTTGCAATGTTGCATTATTTTCATGTATACAGAAAAGTGATTCAGTTATATATATATATATCAGATTATATATATTTCAGATTCTTTTCTCTCATGGATTATTATAAAATATTGATTATAGTTTCCTGTGCTATACTGTTGGTCCTTGTTGATTAACTATTTTGTGTATAGCAGTATGTATAGGTTAATCCCAAGCTACTAATTTACCCGTCTTTCTGCTTTGGTAACCATGAATTTGATTTCTGTGTCTGTGGATCTATTTCTGTATCATTCATTTGCATATAAGTTCATTTGTATCATTTTTAAAAATATGCATATATCCAAGATTTATTGGAGTATAGAGTTGATTTACAATGTTATATTATTTTCAGGTGTATAGCAAAGTGAATCAGTGATACACATACCATATCCATTCTTTTTTCCCATCTAGGTTATTGCAGAATATTGAGTAGACCTCCCTATGCTATCCTTTTTAGTTATCTATTTTATATACACGAGTGTATATATGTTAATCCCAACCTCCTAATTTTTCCCTCCTCCCAACATTTCCTCTCTGGTAACGATCATAAGTTTGGTTTCTAAGTCTTAGAGTCTGTTTCTGTTTTGTGAATAGTTCTTTTATATCATTTTCCACATATCAATGATCTCATATGATATTTTGTCTCTCTGTGTTTGACTTCCTTCATTTAGGATGATAATCTCAAGTCCCTCCATGTTCCTGCAAATGGCATTATTTCATATGTTTTTATGGCTGAGTAATATTCCATTGTATATATTATTACATCTTTATCTATTCCTCTGTTGATAGACATTTAAGTGATTTCACATCTTGGCTATTATAAATAGTGCTGCAAGGAACATTGGAATGCAGGTATCTTTATGAATTATGGCTTTCTCCAGATAAATACCCAGAAGTGGGATTGCTGGATCATATGGTAGCTCTATATTTTGTTTTTAAAGGAACCTCTATACTATTCTCCATAGTGGCTGCACCAATTAACATCACCAGCAGTGATATGAGTCAAATGTCTATAAATATCCATGTACAGTTGTTATGTGGACGGAAATCTCCAACTCTTTTGGGGACAACTGCTGGATTACATAGTAACAGGATATTTAGCTTTGTAAGAAATGACCCAGCTGCCTTCACAAGTGGCTGTCAATTTGCACTCATTACACACAAGCAATGAATAAATTTCCTTTGGTTTCAAGTCCTTGTCAGCATTGGGTGTTACCAAGGCTTTGCATTGGGGCCATTCTAATTAGTGTGTAAGTGGTATTTCATTGTTGCTTGAATTTGCATTTACCTGATAACATAGGCCTGGAGTGTCTTTGCATTTGCATATTTGTGATTTGTTTATCTCCTTTGGTGAGGTGTCTGTTAAGGACTTTGGCTTATTTTTTAATCGTGCTATTTCCTTATTATTGAGTTTTAAGAATTGTTTGTATTTGTTTTTGTAACGGTCTTTTATCGATGTATCTTTTGCATATATTTTCTTCCCATCTGTGGCTTGTCTTCTCAATCTCTTGATGTCTTTTGTAGAGCAGAAGTTTTTAACAAAGCACAACTTATTCTCATTTCCTTCATAAATAGTATCTTTTGTATTGTGTCTGAAAGTCATTACTATACCCAAGATCATCCTAGGTTTTTCTCTATGCTACATTCCAGTATTTTTTTGGGGGTTTTGCTTTACATTTAAGGCATGATCCACTTGGAATTAATTTTTATGAAAGATTTATTTCGGTGTAGATTTTTTTTTTTGTATGTGTATATCCAGTTGTTCCAACACCATTTGCTGAAAGGATTATATTTGCTCTATTATACTGCATTTGCACCTTTATCAAAAAGCAGTTGATTATATTTATGTGGGTCTATTTCTGGGATCTCCATTCTGTTTCATTGCTCTATTTCCCTAGTCTTTCACCAATACAATCTTAATCACTCTGGCTTTATGGTAAGTCATAAAATTGGGTAATGTAAGTCCCCCAACTTTATTCTTCTCTTTCAATGTTGTGTTGGATCAAGGGTTTCCATGTAAACTTTAGAACTGTTTTGTCAATATCCATGAACTAACTCGCTGGAGTTTTGATAGGGCACTGGATCTGTAGACGAAGTTGGGAAAAACTGGCATCTTCCCACCATTGAAACTTCCTGTCAATAAACATATAATATCGCTTCATTTATTTAGTTGTTTTGAATTATTGACCACTGTTTTTTAGTTTTCCTTCTATAGAACTTGTAAATCTATTGTTAGATTTAGCTTAAGTATTTATTTTACCTGTTTTCAATAATTTTTTCCTGCTCTTATCTTTTTAGTTATTACTTATGTTCCTTTAGTTTTACTTTGCTGTTTCTTTTCTAGGTTTTGAGGAAGGGACTAAGATATTGATTGTAGATTTTTTTTTTTTTTTTAGGGCTACATCTGTGGCATATGGAAGTTCCCAGGCTAGGAGTCAGATGGGGGCTACAGTTTCCAGCCTACACCACAGCCTCAGCAACACCAGATCTGAACCATGTCTGTGACCTACACCACAGCTCATGGCAACACCGGATCCTTAACCCACTGAGAGAGGTGAGGAATTGAACCCGAATCCTCATGGATCCTAGTCAGGTTTGTTAACCTCTGAGCCAGGTTGGGAATTCCTAGACCTGAGGTTTTGTTTTTAATTTAATTATATCCTCTCTATGTTGATACATTGTAATTTCACTCTCATTCAGCCCTATGTGTTATTTGATTCCCCAACACTTTTGTCTTTGTTTTAGAAGAACCCTTGTGATTACATTGGTTGCCCTCAAACAATCCAAAATAATCTCTCCATCTCAAAATCCTGACCATAATTATATTTGCAAAGTTTATTTGCTATGTAAGGTAACATATTCACAGACTTCTGAGATTATGATTTGGAAACATTATGTTGGGAGGTCATTACCACAATGGATCATATGACCCCTGAAGCAGGGATCGTCCAATAGAATCTAATAGCATGTGCTGTTGAGAAGGAACTGAACCATGATGGAGACAGAACTACTGCCAAAAACACCATCTACATAGAGAACTAGAGGAAGAATTGCTCTGGCTTCTCTCTCTCCCCACACTCCAGTCCCTTGTCAGTACCTCCCAGTGGTGGATTTGGATGAAAGGCAGGTAACATTGGTGCCTAGGGGTTCCATCTTGGATATGTTAGCCTCCATGAATGTAGAACTAAACAAGCAGGGAGAAAGTACAATATCTCAGTGGCATTCTTAGGCTTTGGCAGGGAAATGAAAAAAAATCAAATCATAATAAACCACTTCTTAATGCCAGAAGACTTCATGCTATTCTGGAAAGTGAAAGGACAAAACAGTAATGAGAGCTTTCTAGCTCTTAACAGTTTTACAACAGAATAATTCTGATGCAAAAAAGCATTTGGTAAAGGTAATGCTTGCTTCAAAAAGCAATGGATTATTTTACTGACTATTCTCTCATTAATAAGAATTCAGTGCACTGGTTAATCTTTTAAAGGGGACAGTTTTACAAATCTTTGCTGTTTTATGGCAGACGGCTTCAGCATCACCTCTGTAATCAATGTCCAGAGGTTTAGATGGCCTAGAATTTGAAAACCTGTCATTTAGTTCCTTCTTTTGCTTTCTTAGCTAATAATCCAATATAAATCAGACTAGGCTTTTATTTAATGTGGTGTATCACCGTACCGTGGGTTCTGGGGTGGCCCATTTTGAAACACGTACACAGCTGCAACAGGAACTTGTGCCTGCAGGACGTGGAAACTCAATTGAACTAACACACTCCAACAGCTCTGTTCAGAGGGGTGAAACAGAGAAAGGATGACCACTACTTTCAGAATGGAAATGAACCTGCAATCACAGTGGTTCCCTTAGGCAAATCTGAAGCCTAGAGTTGAAATAATTAGCCTCTCTGAAGAATAGTTCTCACTGTATGTGACAGTCACAGCTTTAATCTGTTAATTTGTTGAGAGTTAATACCACTGAAGAGCTGACATATATGTAAAAAGAAAAGTACTGTATTTATATAGAATAACTGAGACAAGGTGTCATTGTAAGGATTATACTGATTGACTCATATTTGAAACAATACAATATAACATCAATATGTCTCATTTGAAGAAGTGTATTTTGACATTGACGGTTCTTTGAGCATGTGTTGAATTCCTTGTTTGATTTATTTTATTCACTCTGAAGTGTGTCCATTAAAATTGTGTCTAGGTGTGTATGTGTTTGAATTTTGGGGGAAAGAGCATCATTTTTATTCTATTATATAGTACTCTCTCTTTTAAAGACTAAATATACCTTTTCAATAAGTCTTATAATACAAACTGTACAGTGTTAGTAATACAATATATTGCAAATATAGAAATCAAGGATGAGGGAGTTCCCTTCTTGGCTCAGTGGTTAACAAACTTGACTGGGGTCCATGAGGATGTGGGTTCCATCCCTGGCCTTCCCCAGTGGGTTAAGGGTCCAGCATTGCCATGAGCTGTGGTGTAGGTTGCAGATGCGGCTCAGATCCCACATTGCTGTGACTATGGCATAGGCCACCTCAAATTATTTTGTTTCAGTAGAGACCCACATTTGAGAAGAAAGATTTTAATTAGTCTCCTAGTTAACAAGGAGTTTCTAGATTCTGGGAGGATCCATACCAAGTTTCAAGGGAAACTGGTTTGTTCAAGAGGAAATAAATCTGCAGCAGGAGAAGGAAAAGAAACAGAGTTGCAGAATGCTGTTGCATGTATGAAATGAGGCCTTCCTGTTTCTCCCAAATTCTCAGTGAAATCTAGAATAGATGAGAAATATGTTTTACATATACAGATTTCATATAAAAACCAGTGAAAGACAGAGTCATTGATGTGGGTTAAATATGCACAAAACAGAGAGAACATGTATGGAGAAAAGGCAAAATTCCTCCGCAGATAATAGATGGGTTGGAAGTGATTCACCATAGACTCTACAGGAAACTGTCAATTTGATGGCCTTGGCTACAAGGTCATTCATGATCTAGGCCACTTTTAACCTTCCATTTTCTTTTAGTTACTTTGCTTTTCACACTAAACTCCAGACATTGAACCCTGTCTTGACGAGAACTGCCTTATTCTTTTATGCACCCATGGCTTTGTTCAAGAAGCCCCCTCTTCTGAATTTCCACCTCCCCTCCCAGCAGCCCTTTCCCTCATCGCTTCCCCAGAATAATTTCTAGTTATCCTTCTAATTTCACCTTTTCCTGAGTGCCAAATTGTTGATGCACCTTCACTTTGGATCCTGTCTTATCCTGCAGTTAATATCTACCGTCCAGTTTTTAACTTACAGTTTTTATAAGTTACTACCAACCTGTCTCCCTGACTTGAAAATGAAATCTCCAAATCAGGGTTCTGTGTTATTACTTATGCAACCTTCTGTTGACATAGTAGGAACTTTAAAATGTGTTCAGCAAAAGAAAATGACTTAGTGAAAGAATTACTTTTTTTTCCTTGAGAACATCTAAACAATGGATTTACTCAT
Organism: Phacochoerus africanus; assembly: GCF_016906955.1. Classification (NCBI taxonomy): domain Eukaryota; kingdom Metazoa; phylum Chordata; class Mammalia; order Artiodactyla; family Suidae; genus Phacochoerus; species Phacochoerus africanus. The sequence continues at coordinate 23,823,385 of NC_062548.1, forward strand.
GTGTCAGAAACAATATATGGTATGCTAGTGAATAAACCTGTCAAAAAGAAAAAACTAATATTCTTGATGGCACAGTTCCTCATTTTGTTAAAATGTTACTCTATATGATTTTCTTATAATTTGAACTACTGTATATTTTGGTATGCCAGAGTGAAGAGATCATTATTGATTGCTGAATGCCTTGAGGGGTGCATACAAAATATTGTTTCAGTGGTTTATACTGCCTTTGATATGACCTACAGTTTTCTGTAAGTGCTCTATGTGAATGTGCTTATGGTAACAGCTCTGCACGATGTGGAGGACCCCAAGACAGCAGCCCAAGGAGGACAGGCATGCTCACGATACAGCCGGGAATCTGGGTCTTCAGCTCCTCCGTGGTGCCGCACAGGGGCTCCTGGGAGTCTGCCATCTTGTGGACAGTGAACAGCCAGGCAGCTGTTCTCTCCTGGATCTGAAGGCATCCCTCTGAGTGGAATGATGTTGGGTAGGAGAATCCAGTATGGGAAGCTCAAAGAAGGTAAGCAGAGTGTTGGGGAGCCCCTCGCAGAAGACCACATACTGCTTGGGGTGTTTGGCAGCCACCTTGTGGCCGCATACTCGGTGCCTGTCCCTCATTGTGGTGCTTAGATCCGAGGTTGTGGCAGAAACCTGTGGCAGAAAGGATGGTCATGACCAGGCGAGGCCAGGGGCCAAGTGGCTGCTGGGCTAACACTCACACAACTCACAGACACTTCTAATTTTTCAGTTTCCAGGTGGCAGATATGGGATTTGTCAGACTTCAAAATTGTGAGTTGACTTCCATTTAAAAAATCTCCTTACCCATATCTATATTTATATGCATAGGTGTGTCTATATCTGGAACTTACTGGTTCTGTTTATATTGTGTATAGTTCAATAGATATCTTAGACCTCTTTTTATATTCCAGAAGCTGTTATTTATTTTTTAATTAAAAAAATTAATATAGGAGTTCCCGTCGTGGCACAGCGGTTAACGAATCCGACTAGGAACCATGAGGTTGCGGGTTCGATCCCTGCCCCTGCTCAGTGGGTTAACGATCCGGTGTTGCCGAGAGCTGTGGTGTAGGTTCAGACACGGCTCGGATCCCATGTTGCTGTGGCTGTGGCGTAGGCCAGTGGCTACAGCTCCGATTAGACCCCTAGCCTGGGAACCTCCATATGCCACGGGAGCGGCCCCCCAAAATAGCGAAAAGACAAAAAAAATTAATATATAAAAAAATCACTTTAAACATTTCCCCCCATCTTCCCATATGGATAACTGCAGTAATTAGAAAGAAATTGGGGGAGATTGTAACATTATTGCATGTGAAATCTTAGTGAAAATGTTCCCCTTTCCACCAGTCTTGACCTAAAACCAAGGTGACTTTTTTTTTTGGTAAAATGATCATAGCAATCTAATTTCACAGGATTTCCACCCCACAGCCCAAGCACATCCCCCACCCCCCATACTGTCTCCTGCCAGAGACCATAAGGTTTTCAATGTCTGTGAGTCAGCATCTGTTCTGCGAAGAAGTTCCATCTGTCCTTTCTTCAGATTCCAGTGTCAGTGAAAGCATTTGATGTTGGTGTCTCATTGTATGGCTGACTTTACTTAGCATGATAATTTCTAGGTCCATGCATGTTGCTAAAAATGCCGGTATTTCATTCTTTTGAATGGCTGAGAGATATTCCATTGTGTATATGGACCACATCTTCTGGATCCACTCCTCTGTCGATGGACATTTAGGTTGTTTCCATGTTTTGGCTATTGTAAAGAGTGCTGCAATGAACATGGGAGTACATGTGTCTTGGCGAGTTAGGTTTTCTCTGGATAGATGCCCAGGAGTGTGATGGTTGGATCAAATGGTAGTTTTATGTTTAGTTTTCTGAGGAATCTCCATACTGCTTTCCACAGTGGTTGCACCAGTGTACAATCCCACCAACAGTGTACTAGGGTTCCTTTTTCTCCACAGCCTCTCCAGCACTTATTGTGTGTAGACTTTTGGGTGGTAGCCATTCTGGCTGGTGTCAGGTGGTACCTCATCGTGGTTTTGATTTTCATTTGTCTAAGCATGAGTGATGTTGAACATCTTCTCATGTGTTTTTTGTCCATCTGTATGTCTTCTTTGGAGAACTGTCTGTTTAGATCTTCTGCCCATTTTTGGATGGGGTTGTTTGTTTTTTTGGTGTGGAGCTGCGGAAGGTGTTGATGACTTTTGGAGATGAATCCCTTGTCAGTGGATTCACTTGCAAAGATGTTCTCCCATTCTGTGGGTTGTCTTTTCATTTTCTTTAGGCTTTCCATTGCTGTGCAGAAACTTTTCAGTTTGATTAGGTCCCAGTTTGTTTATTTTTGTTTTTCTTGTCAATACTCTAAGAGGTGGATCTGGGAAGATGTTGCTGTCATTTATGTCAAGGAGTGTTTGGCCTATGTTTTCCTCTAAGAGTTTTATAGTGTCTGGTCTTATATCTAGATCTTTAACCCATTTGGAGTTTATTTTTGTGTATGGTGTTAGGGAGTGTTCTAATTTCATTCTTCTCCATGTGGCTGTCCAGTTTTCCCAGCACCACTTATGGAACAAGCTGTCCTATCTCCATTGTCTATTCTTGCCTCCTTTGTCATAGATGAGTTGGCTGTAGGTGCGCGGGTTGAATTCCGGGCTTTCTATCCTGTTCCACTGATGTATATTTCCATCTTTGTGCCGGTACCATATGGTTTTGATGATTGTTGCTTCATAGTATAGTCTGAAGCCTGGGAGCTTGATTCCTCCAGCTCCATTTTTCTTTTTCAGGATGTCTTTGGCTATTCTGGGTCTTCTTTGCTTCCAAACAAACTTTAAAATATTTTGTTTGAGTTCTGTGAAAAATGTCCTTGGTAATTTGATAGGGATTGCATTGAATGTGTAGATTGCCTTAGGTAGTATAGTCATTTTGATAATATTAACTCTTCCTTTCCACAAGCATGGTATAGCTTTCCATCTCTTTGTGTCATCTTTGATTTCTTTCATCTGAGTCTCATAATTTTCACAGTACAGGTCTTTTGTCTCTTTAGGTAGGTTTACTCCTAGGTATTTTATTCTTTTGGATGTGATGGAAAATGGGATTGCTTCCCTAATTTCTCTTTCTGCTCTTTCATTCTTAGTGTATAGAAATGGCATTTATTTCTGGGTATTAATTTTGTATCCTGCGACTTTGCCAAATTCATGGATGAGCTCTAACAGTTTTCTGGTAGAGTCTTAAGGATTCTCTAGGTATAGTATCATGTCATCTGCAAATAGGGATAGATTTACTTCTTACTTTCCAACTTGGATTCCTTGTATTTCTTTTACTTGTCTGAGTGCCATGGCTAGGACTTCAGAAGTATGATGAAGAGTAGTGGTGAGAGCAGACATCCTTGTCTTGTTCCTGATCTCAGGAGGAATTCTTTCAGCTTTTCCCCATTGAGAATGATGTTTGCTGTGGTTTTTTTATATATGACCTTTATTATGTTAAGGTAGGTTCCCCCTATGCCCACTTTCTAAAGAGTTTTTTTTATCAGAAATGGGTGTTGGATTTTGTCAAAGGCTTTCTCCATGTCTCTTGAGAGGATCATATGGTTTTTCTTCTTCAGTTTGTTAATGTGGTGTATCACACTGATGGATTTGTGGATATTGAAGAACCATTGGATGCCTGGGATAAATCCCACTTGATCATGATGTACAATCCTTTTAGTGTATTGTTGGATTCGATTTGCTAGTATTTTAGTGAGGATTTTTGCATCGATGTTCATCAGTGAAGTAGGCCTGTAGTTTTCTTTTTTTGTTGTATCTTTGTCTGGTTTTGGTATCAGGGTGATGGTGGCCTCATAGAATGAGTTTGGGAGTGTCCCTTCCTCTGCAATTTTTTAAAATAGTTTCAGAAGGAGAGGTGTTAGTTCTTCTCTAAATGTTTGATAGACTTCACCTCTGAAGCCGTCTGGTCCTGGACTTTGTTTGTTGGAAGTTTGTTAATTACAGTTTCGATTTCAGTTCTTGTGATTGGTGCATTCATCTTTTCTACTTCATCTTGGTTTAGTCTTTGAAGATTGTACTTTTCTACGAATTTGTCCATTTCTTCTAGGTTTTCTGTTTTATTGGCCTATAGTTGCATATACTAGTCCCTTATGATCCTTTGTATTTCTATGATGTCCATTGTTACTTCTCCTTTTTTGTTTCTAATTTTATTGATTTGAGCCCTCTCTGTTTTTTGCTTGCTAAGTCTGGCTAAGGGTTTATCAGTTTTGTTGAACATTTCAAAGAACCAGCTTTTCATTTCATTGATCTTTTCTATGGTTTTCTTTGTTTCTAGTTCATTGATTTCTGCCCTGATCGTTATGATTTCTTTAACTAACTTTAGGTCTCGTCTGTTCTCTCTTGAGCTGCTTTAGATGTAAAGTTAGCTTGTTTCTTTGAGCTTTTTCTTGTTTCCTGAGGTGGGCTTGTATTGCTATAAACTTTCCTCTTAGAACAGCTTTTGCTGCATCCCATAGGTTTGGCAGTGTTGTATCTACATTGTCATTTGCTTCTGGGTGTTTTTTAATTTCCTCTTTGATTTCTTCAGTGATCCCTTGGTTGTTTAGTAGCATGTTGTTGAGTCTCCAGGTGTTTTTTTTTTTTTTTTTTGCAGATTTTGTCTTGTTGTTGATTTCCAGTCATACAGTGTCATGGTCGGAAAAGATGCTTGATATGATTTCAATTTTCTTAAAGTTACCGAGGTTGGATTTGTAGCCCAGGATGTGCTCAGTGTTAGAGAATGTTCCATGTGCACTTGAGAGGAATGTGTATTCTGTTGCTTTTGGATGGATGTCCTATAAATACCTATTGAGTCCATCTGGTTTCATGCATCATTCAGGGCCTGTGTTTCCTTATTGATTTTCTGTCTGGTTGATCTGTCCATTGCTATAAGTAGGGTGTTAACATCCCCCACTATGATTGTGTTATTGTCCATTTGTCCTTTTTTAAGGTTGTTAGCAGTTGCCTTATATATTGTGGTGACTCTGTGTTGGGTGTGTAGATATTTAAAATTGTTGTATCTTCTACTTGGATTGATCCTTTGATCATTATGTAATGACCTTCTTTGTCCCTTAAAATATTCTTCATTTTAAAGTCTATTTTGTCTGATATGAGTATTGCTATGCCAGCTTTCTTTTGATTCCTGTTTGTGTGGAATATTTTCTTCCATCCTCTCCCTTTCAATTTGTATGTGTCCCTCAAAGTGAAGTGGGTCTCTTGAAGACAGCATATATATGGGTCTTATTTTTGTGTCCATTCAGCCAGTCTATGACTTTTGGTTGGGGCATTTAGTCCATTACCATTTAAAGTAATCATTGATATGTATGTTCTTATTGCCATTTTATTAATTGCTTTGGATTTGTTTTCATTGCTCTTTTTTCTTTCCTTCATCTCTTGTTCTCTCATCTTCTGGTTTGATGACTATCTTTAGTGTTGTATTTGAGTTGATTTTTCTTTGTGTATCCATTGTAGATTTCTGCAGTTTTTCTGATGTTTTGATATGAGTCTATATGTATATGAGATTGTTTTCAGTTGTTGGTGTCTTAATTGCAAGTTCATCTCCAGTGTCCTGCATTTGTACACCCACCTTTTCTCATGATTTCTGATTTTGGTGGTATAATTGTGCATGGATGATTTTGTATTTTTACTTTATATATATACGTTTACGGGGGAGCCTTTTCATTTGAGGAATTTATGTTTCCTGTTGCTGTCTTTTCTTTTCTGCCTAGAGACGTTCCTTTAGTATTTGTTGTCAGGCTCATTTAGTGTTGCTGAGTTCTCTCAGCTTTTGCTTGTCCGTGAAGGTTTTGATTTCTCCTTCAAATCTGAAGGAGGGCCTTGCTGGGTAAAGTAATCTTGGTTGGAGTTTTGTTCTACTCATCACATTAAGTATGTCACACCACTCCCTTCTGGCCTGCAGAGTTTCTGCTGAAAAATCTGGCAATAACCTTATCAGGGTTCCCTTGTATGTTATTTGTTTCTTTTCCTTAGGTGCTTTCAAGATTTTCTCTTTGTCATTAATTTTGGTCAGTTTGATTAATATGTGTCTTGGTGTATTCCTCCTTGGGATTATTTTCTATGGTACTCGTGCTTCCTGGATTTGAGTGAGTGGTTCCTTTCCCATGTTAGGAATGTTTTTGGCTATTATCTCTTGGAATATGTTTTCTGTCCCCTTCTGTCTCTCTTCTCCTTCTGGCACCCCTGTAGTATGGATGTTGGTGCGTTTCACATTGTCCCAGAGTTCTCTGAGACTCTCTTCATTTGTTTTCAGTCTTTTTTCTCTTTTCTGTTCTGCATCCGTAATTCCCACTAATCTGTCCTCCGCCTCACTTACTCATTCCTCTGCTTCCTGTATTTTGCTGTTAGCTGCTTCTAGTGAATTTTTTATTTCAGGTATTGTATTTTGCATCTCTTCTGGTTTAAGTTTTATGTTTTGTATCTCAGTGTGTCCTGTAAGTTATCCTTCTTTGCCTCCAGTTTATTTCCAATGTCTTGCATCATCTTCAGCATCAACAATCTAAAGTCATTTTCCTGGAGGCTGAGAGTCTCCTCATGGCTTAGCTGATTTTCTGGGTTTTTCCCTTTCTCCCTCATCTGAGTTATAGTTCTCCATCTTTTCATTTTTATAGGTTTTTGGTGTGGTGACTTTTTACAGATAATAGAGTTGCAGCTGCTCTTGCTTCTGGTGTCTGCCCCCCTTGTGGCTGAAGTCAGCATGGGGGCTTGTTGTAGGCTTCCTGATGGGAGGGGCTGATGCCTGCCCCCTGGTAGGTGGAGCTGATTGTAATCCCTCTGGTGGATGGGACTTAGTCTCTGGATGGGATTAGAGGCATCTGTGTGCCTGAGGGGTCTTTAAGTAGCATGTTTACTGAGAGTCAGGGCTATGATCCCACCTGGATTGTTGTTTGCCCTGGAGCTTCTCAGAGCTGACTGATGGGTGGGGCCAGATTTTCCCAAAATGGCCACCTCCAGAGAAAGGCAGCTGCTGAATATTCCAGATAGCTTTGCTTTCAATGTTCTTCCCTCACAACCAGCCACATTCACCCCTGTTTTCCCAGGATGTCCTCCAAGAACTGCAGTCAGGTTTGTCCCAGATTCCTATGGAGACTTTGCTTTGCCCTGGGACCCAGTGCATGTGAAAGTCTATGTGTGCCTTTTAAGAATGGGGTCTCTGTTTCCCCCAGTCCTGTGGAGCTCCTGCACCCAAGCCCCATTGGCCTTCAATGCCAGATGCTCCAGGGGCTCTTTCTCCCAGTGACAGATCCCAGCATGTGAGAGTTTGATGTGGGGCTGAGAACTCTCACTCCTTGAGGTGAATCTCTGTGAGCCAGTTAGTTTCCAGTCTGTGGGGCTTCCCACCCAGGAGGTATGAGGTTGTTTATGTCATGAAATCCCCCCTCCTACTTCTTGATGTGGCCTCCTGTTTTTCTTCTAGAGTAGGATACCTTTTTTAAGGTTTCCAGTCCATTTCAGTGGAGATTGCTCAGCCTTTAGTTGTGCATTTTGTTGTTTTTAGGAGAGAAGTTGAGCTCCAGTCCTTCTAGTCCACCATCTTCATCTCATCTCCTCACTATGGATTTTAAATTTAATTTTGCTTTAAGTTGGAAGACCAACCATCTTCTCTATTCTGTGTACTGTATTTCTTTTTTTTTTTGTTATTACTTTATTTATTTTTAAAATAGTTACTTCCCCAATACATTTTTTTCTCCTGTACAGCATGGTGCCCCAGTTACACCTACATGTACACATTCTGTTTTCTCACATTATCATACTCCATCCTAAGTGACTAGATATAGTTCCCAGTGCTCCACAGCAGGATCTCATTGCTTTTGGAATGTGTGCTGTATTTCTGTTGATAAACTATTGATCTGTTAACATTTTGACAGCTAAGTCAGCTTTGTTTGACTCATTGATTTAATTGACTTTTTTTTTTTTGTCTTTTTGCTATTTCTTTGGGCCGCTCCCGCTGCATATGGAGGTTCCCAGGCTAGGTGTTGAATCGGAGCTGTAGCCGCTGGCCTATGCCAGAGCCACAGCAACGCGGGATCCGAGCCGCGTCTGCAACCTACACCACAGCTCACGGCAACACCGGATCATTAACCCACTGAGCAAGGGCAGGGACCGAACCCGCAACCTCATGGTTCCTAGTCGGATTTGTTAACCACTGCGCCACAACGGGAAATCCCTAATTGACTTTTTTTAACTTTTTGCCATTTCTCGGGCCACTTCCACAGCATGTGGAGGTTCCCAGGCTAGGAGTCAAATTGGAGCTGTAGCCCCCAGCCTACACCCGAGCCACAGCAATGCAGGATCCAAGCTGTGTCTGCGACCTGCACCACAGCTTATGGCAATGCCAGATCCTTAATCCACTGAGCAAGGCCAGGGATCGAACTCACAACCTCATGGTTCCTAGTCAGATTTGTTAACCACTGAGCCAAGATGGGAACTCCTGATTTAATTGACTTTTAAATCATAAGTACTCTTTGCACATACCATGTTGGTTGATGAATTCATTGTGTGATTCTGTAGTTTGTTGAGCCTAAGGGCAAAAATGTATCTTGAGTCCCCTCAAAGTCTTAAGGTCATATTTAGCCCTTTCCAGTAGATTACTGGGATTTTTAAAAAATGAAGTGGAGTGTAAATAACCAGAAAATTAAAATATAGGAGAGGCATCAACATGGAAGAGAGCAGAATGATTATTATAGTTAGAAACAGATTTTTCTTTATCAATAAGGAAAGGATATAGTCTTCCTTAAATGGATAAAATAGTTGAGTACTTATCGAGAAAGAAATACAGCAATAATCTTAGCTCAAAATGTACCGTATTCATTTCAGAATGATGAAATATATAAACACTATGGACTTTCAAAGCTCATTTTCATAATCTTACACTAGCGAAAGGTTTAACTTTTTATGTATGAATTATTGAAAGAACATCTGTGGGGCTGTGGTGCTGTGCAGATATATCTCACTCTCTCTGGCCTTCGTTTCCTCTTATAAAAAATGAGGGGTAGACCCATGTTCTCTGAGCCCTATTTCATCGCTCCCAGTCTGTAGTTAGGATGGTGTGTAATTGTGTTTGACACACACATGCAATTGATCAGCAGGCATGGATATGGGTAATGACTTTGAATTGGTCCAAAAACATTATGCACTTTTTCCAAAGATGGGTTGTGATAAATAATAGATATTTTGATTAGGAGAAATATAGTTTCTTTGAAGTATTAGTTGAAGACACAGCAATTCTTGCAAATGTCACAGTGTACTCAAACATTTTTCTGTCAAAATCCTTGTGTAAAAGATGTCTGTTTTGTAGGTAACTTGTGGTAGTAAATGTTCTCTTTAGTTTAGAATTAAAAAAAAAATGTAACCTGTTGTCCTTCAGCCCTGTGTACTAGCCTTAAAGTATTAATGTTAAACACTTGCTCCCTTTAGACTTCCTCTGGCAGGAAGGAATCTGACACCCTCCCTTGTCTATCCACTCCAGATATAGTGGGGCTGCATGGGTGGGTATCGCTCTATCTCTCTGTATTTTTGTATATCTGTGTGTGTGTGTGTCTGTCTGTCTTTCCAGATGGTCTCTGTACAATTTTCAGTTGACCATGGTGGCTTGCAGGCAAATGAGCGTCTTACATGAGAGCTGAAGAATCTCAGAATGAATGTTCCAAGGGAGAGAGCCTGGCATAATTTGTGTCGACTTTTCTGACCTGGCCTGGTAAGTCTCATAGTGTCACATTCTGTTTGTTCAAGGGAAATTAGTAATGCTAGCCCACATTCAAGAGAAGGGGTTAGATAACTACTCTGTCTCATTTGTAATTGTATTCCTCAGTTTTTTGGTGTGGGCCAGATGAGTTTTTTATATATTTTGGAGATTAACTCCTCATCAGATGTAGGATTTGCAAACATTTTTTTCCCATTCAGTAGGTTGCTTTTTAATTGTGTTGGTGAGTTCCTTTGCTCTGCAGAAGCTTTTTAGTTTGATGTAGCTCTCCTTGCTTATCTTAGCTTTTTTTGCCTTTGCTTTTGGAGGCAGACCCAAAAAATCGTTGACAAGACCCGTGTCAAGGAGCTCATCTATGCTATCTTTGAGCAATTTTATGTTTTCAGGTTCTGCATTCATGTCTTTAATCCACTTTGTGTTAATGTTTTATATATGGTGGAAGACAGTAGTCTAGTTTCATTCCTTTGTATGTGTATATGAATCATGCATATTTCCTGGGGAAGAGTCTCTAATGCCCAACAGATTCTCATATTTTTATTGCAAGAACAGATAAATAGTCACAGCCCTAGAACTTAGAGGACATTTTGAAATGCTGACTTGTGTGTTATAGCTACAGGCTGTGTTTTGGAAAGATTAAGGTGGCAAGCTGTTTTGCCCAAATCTGTGTCTTAGGTTATGGAATTTGGAGGGTATATTTTGAGTCAAAATAAGCAAAACCAAATGGGACTTGTATTACGCTTAATTGTATATGTCCATTGGACTGGCTAGGGTATGCCCTAATAGTTGGTAAAAGAATTCTGGTATGTCTGAGAGGGTATTTCTGGTAGAGACTAGCATTTGAATTAGTAGACAAAATAAAGAAGTTTGCCCTCCCCAATGCTTGTGGGCATCGTCCAACCTAATGAGAGTCTAAATAGAAGACAAAGGTGAAGAAGACATTTTCTTTTGGTCATGACCTGGGACCTCCATCTCTAGTCTTGGATATTGGTGCTCCTGGTTTTCAGGCCTTCAGACCAGATCGGGACTTCCACCACTGGCCCACAGAGTCTCAGATTCTCAAGTCTTTGGGCTCAGATTTACAGCATTGGCTTAACTGGTTCTCAGCCTTCAGACTTGGACTACATTGTACCATTGACTTTCCTGGTTCTCTTGCATGCAACGTCAAATCATGTGTCCTCCTGCTTTTGAACGAAAATTTTATATGTATTAATTTTGGGGGGGTCTAATGTGTCATTAAAGGCCAGGGTTTCCTTATTGATTTTGTATGAGTAATCTGTCCATTGATGTAAGTGGGGTCCTAAAGCCCCCTACTTTTATTGTGTTACTGTCATGATTTCCATTTGTGTTTGATTGTTTTTGCCTTGTGTTTTGAGGTGGGCCTGTGTTGGTTGCCTATGTATTTACAGCTATATCTTCATTTTGGATGGATCTATCACCATGTGTTGGCATTCTTTGTCTCTTAGAGTCATTGTTTTAAAGTATATTTTATCTGATACAAATATTGCTATCCTAGCTTTCTTCTCGTTTTCATATACATGGAATGCTTTTTCCATCCTCTTGCCCAAAGTGAGTTTCTCATAGACAGCATAGATAAGGGTCTTGTTTTCCATTCGTTCAGCCACTCTGTGTCTTTTTTTTTTTAATTTTTATTTGAGTATAGTTAACTGACAGAGTTGTTAGTTTCAGATGGCCGGTAATTTAGATCAGTTATACATGTTCTTATATCCATTTTTTTTCAGATTCTTTTCCCATGTAGGTCATCACACAGTATAGAGTAGATTTTCCTGTGCTATACAGTATGTCCTTGTTATCTATTTTTTATAGAAATTATTTATAGTTGACTTCTCATGTTCCGTTAATTTCTGCTGTACAGCACAGTGACCTAGTAATACACACATATGCATTCTTTTGCTCACATTATCCTCCATCATATTCCATCACAAGTGATTGGATGTAGTTCTATTTGCTATACAGCGGGACTCATTGCTTGTCCACTCCAAGTGCATCTACTAACCCCAAACTCCCAGTCCATCCAGTGCCCTCCTCACTCTTTGGCAACCACATGTTTGTCCTCCCTGTCCATGGGTTTGTTTCTTTAGGTAGATGGGTTCATTTGTGCCATATATTAGTTTCCAGATATAAGTGACATCATATGGAATTTGTCTTTCTCTTTTGGACTACCTTCACTTAGTATGAGAGCATCCATGTTGCTGCAGATGGCATTATTTTGTTCTTTTTTATAGCTGAGTAGTAGTCCATCATGTATATTTACTACATCTTGTTTATCCATTCATTTATCTATGGACACTTAGGTTATTTCCATGTCTTGGCTGTTGTGAATAATGCTGCAATGAATACAGGGGTGCATGTATCTTTTTCAATGAAAGTTTTGTCCTGAGATAGGCCCAGGAGTGTGATTGCTTGATAGTATGGTAGTTCCATGTTTAGTTTTCTGAGGTACATCCATTCTGTTTCCCATATTGATTGTAACAGTGTATATTCCCACTGAAAGTGTAGGAGGGTTCCCTTTTCTCCACACCGTCTCCAGCATTTGTGATTTGTAGACTTGTAAGTATTAGCCATTCTGACTGGTGTGAGGTGGCACCTCATGGTAGTTTTGATTTGCATGTCTCCAATCATTAGTGATATTGAGCAACTCTTCATGTGCCTGTTGGCCATCCGTATGTCTTCTTTGAAGAAATGTCTGTGGAGCTCTTCTAATGGTTTTTCAGTTGAGTGGTTGTTTTGCTGTTGAGTTGTAATGAAATGTTTGTATATTTTGCAGATTATGCCCTTGTCAGTTGCCCCATTTGCAACTACTTCCACGCATTCTCTTGGTTGTCTTTTTTTTTCTGGTTTCCTTTGCTGTGCAAAAGCTTGTCCATTTGATTAGGTCCCATTGGTTTATTTATGTTTTTATGTCTGTTGCCTTGGGAGAATGACCTAAGAAGACATTTGTACGGTTGATGTCAGAGAATGTTTTGACTGTGTTCTCTACAAGGCATTTTATAGTGTCTTGTCTTAGGTTTAAGTCATTAAGCCATTTTGAGTTTATTTTTGTACATGGTGTGAGGTTGTGTTCTGGTTTCATTGATTTACATGCAGCGCTCCAATTTTCCCAGCACCACTTGCTGAAGAGAGTATCTTTTTCCCACTTTATTTTATTTATTTTGTTTTGTTTTGTTTTTGCCTCTTTAGGGCTGCTTTTGTGGCATATAATGTCCATGTATTGCATATTGTCAATTTACTGCCATGCGCATAGGGGTGCATATAAATTTTTTTTTTTTTTTACGAAAATGTGTATCCCCTGTTAAGTGGTTGAGATTCAGCACCCCCTTTGTGAGCTGCACAGTCTTCATTTGTCCATTGGACCAGAATTCATGGATCCCATCCCCTCCCATAAAAATCTGTGTTCTTTCCAGTCCTCTACTGTGTGAACTCATGCTGTGATGGATTCACATGAAAAGACATGTTTAAAGATTTGAGCAGAAATTTTAGTGGGATAAACTCTAAGGAAGCACAATGGTAGGAAAGGGGTACACCCCTGGGACTTTGCTGAGTCTTGCACACTTTTCTCCCAGAGTGGACTGTTCATGATTCCCTCGGAGATCTCCTGGGGTGCTCTGCATCCTCACATTGTCACCTGGGCTGGTGGTCACCCAAAAAACAACCTGCCAGATTGATGATAACCAATGCTGTCTCCATAATGTTTACATTTGTGTGTGTCCTCCTCAGAGTGGTGAGGCATCTGTAACAGAGACTAGCCATGTGCATGGCCTCTTGTTGGAGTTGCATGTGTTTGCTCAGGTTCTTGTTAGAACATTTGTTTTGAGAGGATTTTGGAGCACAGGCATGTTCAGGCCTTCTCTGCCCTCTTAAAATATGTGGGCAGAGAGAGAAAGACAGAGTTTGTATGGATTCATTCTAGGAAACAGCCAGAATAGGGAAAGATGCTGAGAAAGAAGGATTCGAAGTTGTCAGGGGCTGGGGAATGGGGGAATGGGGACTCCGCTTTGGTTTTATTTTGGGGAATGAAATAGTCTGAAGCTAGACAGTGGTGATGGTGACACACATTGGGAATGCATCTGAATGACACCATTTAAAATGGAAAATGCTTCAATGTTATTTTACACTTAAATTTTATTATTATTACTATTATGTCTAATGTTTTATTTTGAACTTAAGTATATAGAAGCTGAATAACATGACAGCAAAAAGAAGGAAAGAGAATCAAATAAATAAAAACAGAAAATATGTCATGTAGAATGAAGTAAAGATCGGGTTGGTGAGAGGGTCGATGGTGTGGAACTAGAGCTGACAGTGAGAGTGGTAGAGCCATTGGGCCCATGGGCTCAGTGACTGCTGATGTGGCTCCTACCAGTGCAGGAACAGGAGGAATAGTGGTTCGAGGTTCACCCACCAGGGGTATTAGTTCTGGACCTGGATCTTGTTCTCGTGCAGGCCCAGGAGCATGTTCTCTCTTGAGGGGTGGTCAATCCTCACTGGGCTGAGGGTCTAATGCAGGAACAGGTGCTGGTTCTCCCTGCAGGAGCTGGGACTCCTGACCAGGCTCTGGGTCTCTTGCAGCATCAGGTGCAGTTTCTTCTTGTTGCTGTGGATCCTGACCTTGCTGTGGATCTCCTGCAGGAGCAGGTGCATGTTCCCCCTGCAGGAGTTGTGGATACTGTCTTGCCTCTGGGTTTCCTGCAGGAGCAGATGCAGACACAGGTGTGAACTGGCCCTCAGAGGAGGTGTGGCTCACCAGCCCCTCACTCACAGAGAGAGATTGGGTGTCCCCATCAACCAGACCACCGCCAAGCTCTGGTGTGGGGATCTGCTCCCACAAGACCAGCAGTCAGTCCACCCCAGTGGTATCAGAGTCCCGTCTGGCCATCCTCACTGCTGCTTTTGCCCACACGACCTTCTTCCAAATCAGGTCCATATGTGTGTCTGTTCAGATATCCACCCATGTAGAAAGAGGTATTCCTAGAGGTCTTGGGATAAAGCTTGGCCTGAAGGGTGCTGCTCTAGCTCTCCATGTCCTCAAGCAGCCAGCTTTGACCTGGGCTTTGGACATGACTGGCTCACCAGGCTTCTGACCTGTCATCAGCCTAGAGGCAGACCCACCCCTTGTCAACCCTCCCTGCCCCCACCTCCACACATACTGGGAGGGCAGAGAGGGCTACCTAGCTGAGATCAGAGTAGTGGCCTGGCCTTGCCTTCCCTACCCTTGGGCTCCGTTTGGGCCTTTGTTTTCCTCTGGGCAAAGGGTCATAGGCAGCTCAAGTGAGACCTGACCCAGTGCCTGCAACCATGGAAACCAGCTGTTACGGATGGCTTCCCCAAGGCCACAATACCACATGTTCCCTTGAGGTTCTCCAATGAAGTGAACTGTGAAGGGGTCTTGTCTAGAGTGTGGGTCCCTGGTTACCCAGTTTTCAAGTTCTATTGGCCTTTCTTGCCAGGGACAGGAGGTCACTGCCTGAGTCTCCTTACCCAGGCTTCCTCACAGAATGATGCCCAAAGACATGTCTGGGATGCTGACGGCTCATCCTGGACTTCAGGCCAAGTCCCAGCCCTTTGACACACACACAGCCCACCCCAAATTTCTAAGAGGCCTGGGTGCCACCAGGGCCCCAACTCTGAAGATACAATTGGCTTCAGACCCAGCTTCTCCTGCTTACCAGTCATGTGAGCCTGGACCAGCTACATTCCTCTCAGGATCTCCCCATCCTCCCTCTGCACAGTGGAGGTCATTCCACCCTCTACTTCCCATGGAAGCCATCAGGTGCATAGAATGAGAACAACTGACAGAGCCTTTAAAACCCACTGGGCTGGTAATGCCATGGAGCTCATGTATACACTTGGTGAAGGAAAGGTGACCTAAAGGGCTGGCATAGCCCAAAATACAAGAAAGACAGGCCTGGGTCTGCTCTAGGATCTAGAGAAAGTCCCATTTCTGCCTATTCCCTAGTCCCCCCATGGGAGGGTTGACATTCAATAAAATTCAGAGATCACCCCTCTGGCACACAACCTTCCAGGTCCACCTGATATATTTAGGTTCAAGTCCAAGTGCCTCTTCTCAGCCTCTGTGGCATGCTGCCCCCACAATGGCTCCTGGGGCATTCTTGCTTCCAGGTCAAACATCCGCATGTAACCCTCAGCTTTCCAGAGTGGATGGACTCTGGTGACTGGGTTCTGACATATAGATCAGCTCAGGAAAATTGTGAGAGTTCTACTAGCTCCCCTTTCCGTGTGTTCCTTCTTTCTGTCTCTCGGTGCTCTTTCTCCCTGCTCTTTCTCTGTCTTTCTTTCTGGCTTTGTTTTTGGCTCTCGTTCTTTTTCTGTCCCTACTCTCTCTACCCCCCCAACCTCTTTCACAAATAAATTCAGCAATCAGTGGAGATTTTGTTGACCTCCTTATATTGGATATTGTCAGTTAAGTTGCCATGAGCTTATGGGTGCATATAACTTTTTTGAAAGGTATTATAGTAGATTTACAATGTTGTGTCAGTTTCTGTTCTCACATCATCCACCCTCCTGTTCCATTACAAGTGGTTGGATAGAGTTCCCTGTGATATGCAACAGGATCTCATTGCTTATCCACTCCAAAGGCAATGGTTGACATCTACTAACCTCAAAGACCCATGCCATCCCACACCCACCCCCTTCTCCTTGGCACCCACAAGTCTCTTCTGTATGTCTATGAACTTGTTTCTTTTCTGTAGGTAGGTTCATTTGTGCCATATGTTAGATCCCAGGCATAAGTGATACCATATGATATTTGTCCTTCTCTTTCTGACTGCTACACTTGGTATGAGAGTCTCTAGTTCCATCCCTCTTGCTGCAAATGGCATTATTTAGTTCTTTTTTGTGGCTGAGTAGTATTCCACCGTGTATAAGTACCACTTCTTAATCCTTGCATGTGTAGATGGGCTTTTAGGTTGTTTCTATGTCTTGGCTACTGTGAATAGTGCTGCGGTGAAGACATTGATGCATTTATCTTTTTAAATGAAAGCTTGGTCTAGATATGGCCTGGAGTGGGATTGCTGGATCCTATGGTAGTTCTAGATTTAGTTTTCTGAAGTACGTCCATACCATTTTCCATATTGGGTGTACCAGTTTACATTCCCACCAACAGTGTAGGCAGGTTCTCTTCTATCCATACCCTCTCCAGCATTTGTGATTTGTAGACTTCTTTATAAATGGTAGCCATTCTGACTGGTGTGAGGTGGTATCTCATTGTCATTTTTTATTTTCCATTCTCTAATAGTAGTGATGTTGAGCAATTTTTCCTGTGTCTGTTGCCCATCTGCATGTCTTCTCTGGAGAAATGTCTATATAGGTCTCCTGCCTGTTTAGTCACTTGGGTTGTTTGCTGTTTTGCTGTTGAGTTGGTGAGTTGTTGGTATATTTTGTAGATGAAGCCCTTGTCAGTTGCAGCCTTTGCAACTATTTTCTCCCCTTCTGTAGGCTGTCTTTTTGATTTTGTCCTGGTTTCCTATGCTGTGCAAATGCTTCTCAGGTTGTGTAGGTTCCATTGGTCTATTTTTGTTTCTCTTTCTATTAATACCTTAAGAGACTGGCCTAAGAAAATATTTGTATGGACATTTGTCAGAGAATGTTTGCCTATGTTCTCTTCTAGGTGTTTTAGCGTGTTTTGTCTTAGTTTTAAGTCATTGAGCCATTTCGAGTTTACTTTTGCACACAGTGCAAGAGTGTGTTGTGTTTTCCTTGATTTACACGTAGCTCTCCAGCTTTCCCAGCACCACTTGCTGAAGAGAGTGTCTTTTTCTAATTTTGTATTCTTGCCTTCTTTGTTGGAAGTGAATTGACCTTAGGTGTCTTTGTTAATTTCTGGGCTCTCTATTGTGTTCCATTCATCTCCATGTCTTTTTTTTTTTTTTTTTTTTTTTTTACCAGTACCACACTGCCTTGATTACTGTAGCTTTGTAGTATTGTTTAAAGTCTGGAAAAGTTATGCATCTGGATGTTTGTTGTTGTTGTTTTCCCTTAGAATTGTTTGTAGACCATTCTCAGTCTTTAATGGTTCCACGTGCATTTTCAGATCATTTGTTCTAGTTCTGTGAAAGATGTCATGGGTAATTGGCAAGGGATTGCATTAACCCTGCAGATTGCTATGGGTACTGTGGCCATTGTAACAATATGAATTCTTCCAATCAAGGTGTATGGAATATCTTTCCATTTGTAAATATCCTCTTTATTTTTCTTGATTAATGTGTAATAGTTCTCAGCATAAAAGTCTTTTACCTCCTTGGTCAGGTTTATTCCTAGGTATTCAGTGTTGGCGGGCTTGATTTTAAAAGGCTTTGTAGGAGTTCCCATCATGGCACAGTGGTTAACGAATCCGACTAGGAACAATGAGGTTGCAGGTTCATTCCTTGGGCTTGCTCAGTGGGTTAAGGATCCAGCATTGCCGTGAGCTGTGGTGTGTGTCACAGATGTGGCTCAGATCCTGCATTGCTGTGGCTCTGGCATAGTCCGATGGCTACAAATCTAATTAGACCCTTAGCCTGGGAACCTCCATATGCCATGGGAGCAGCTGAAGAATAGGCAAAAGACAAAAATAAATAAAGAAAAGGCATTGTATTTTTATATTCCTTTTCTAATATTTCATTGTTAGTATACCAAAATGCAGCCAATTTCTGAGTGATAGTTTGTGTCCTGCAACTTGGCTGAATCCGTCATTCAGTTCAAGTAGCTTTTGTGTGGAGCCCTTAGGGTTTTTGCTCTATGCTATCATGTCATCTGCATAGAGTCAGAGGTTTACCTTTCGTATTCCCTTTCATTTTGGTTTGTTTGCTTACCATGGCTTCAAGTTCTAATATTAGGTTGAATAAAAGGGGTGAGAGTGGGCATCCTTGTCTGGTTCCATATTTTAGTGGAAGGCTTTCAGCTTTTCCCCATTGAGGATTTTATTGGATATAAAGATAACATACCTTTGTTATGTTAAGACATATTCCCTCTTTACTCAGATTGGTTACAGTTTTTTTTTATCATGAGTGGAAGATGGATTTTTTTCAGATGCTTTTTCTGTAGCTGTCGAACTTCTCTTGTGGTTTTAAACTCTCCTTTTTTTAATGTGGTGTATGACATTGAATGTTTTGTACATGCTTACTCATCCTTGTGAATTTGGGATGAATCCCACATGGTCATGGTGTATGATCTTTTTTATATGTAGTTGGATTCAGTAGGCTAAAATTTTGTTGAGAATTTTTGCGTTTCGATGGATCAAAGATACTGGCCTATAATTTTTCTTTTTGGTAATGTCATTGTCTTGTTTTGCTATGAGGGTGAAGGTGGCTTCATTGAATGTCCTTGGGAGTGTTCCTTGTTCTTGCACCCTCTGGAGAAGGTTAAGAGAAGGACGGGTCTAAATTCCTTCTTGTATGTTTGGTACACTTTGCTCCTGAAGCCATCACGTCCTGAACTTTTGCTTGTAGTGAATGTTATTATTACATATTTGATTTCATTTTTGATGATAATTCTGTTCAACATAGGGAGAATTCATGTGTGTCAAATGTCATTTCTTCTGGGTTGTCAAATTTGTTGGCATTTTAATTGTTCATCGTATTCTCTTTTGTTTTTTTGTGTTTCTGTAGTGTCTGTTGAGATGTCTTCTTTTCCATTTCTCACTGGGTTGATATGAGTTTCTTTCCTCTTGGTGAGTCTGTCCAGAGTTTTGTCAGTTTTGTTTTACCCTGTCAAAGAACCGCTGTTGGTTCTCTTAATTTTTGCTGTTGTTTTTTGAATCTCTATTGTCTTGATTTCCTCTCTGATGTTTATGATTTCCTTCCTTTTGAGGACTTTCTTTTTTATTCTTTTTTTTTCTTTTTGCTATTTCTTGGGCAACTCCCGTGGCATATGGAGGTTCCCAGGCTAGGGGTTGAATCAGAGCTGTAGCCACTGGCCTACGCCAGAGCCACAGCAAGGCAGGATCCGAGCCGCGTCTGCAGCCTGCACCACAGCCGGATCCTTAACCCACTGAGCAAGGGCAGGGACCGAACCCACAACCTCATGGTTCCTAGTCGGATTTGTTAACCACTGCGCCACGACGGGAACTCCTGTTCTTCTTTTTCTAATGCTTTTAGGAGGTAGAAGATGATTTTCTTCTTCTTTGAGGAAGGCCTGTATTGTTATGAACTTCCCTCTGAGAACAGCTTTTGCAGCATCCCATAGATTTTGACTGATTGTGTTTTCTCTGTCATTTGTCTCAAGGTATGTTTAAAATTCCCTTTCGATTTCCTCATTGACCCATTGTGTGTGTTTAGTAGCATGTTGTTTAGTCTCCATGTAGTCTTATTTTATTGTCCTGTGGTTGATTTCTAGTTTCATGCCATTGTGGTCAGAGAAGATGGTTGAAAAAATTTCTTTACTCTGAAATTTGTTGACTTCAGTTATATGCCCCCATATGCAGTGAGTCCATGAGACTATTCCACATGCACTTGAAAAGAATGTATATTCTGATAGTTTTGGATGTAATGTATACATTTGGGTGTAAAGTCCTGACAATATCATTAAGCGTAATGTTTCTATTGTGTCATTGAAGATCTTGTTTGGCTTACTGATATTCAGTCCCAAGGACCTGTGCATTGATGTGAGTGGGGTGTTAAAATCTCCTCTAACCTTATTGTATCCCCCTCAATTTGTCTTTTTATGTCTGTTAGTATTAATTATGTATTTGAGTGCTCTTATTTTAGAGGTATATATATTGATGATTGTAATATCCTCTTCTTACATTTTCCTTTTATCATTAGTGTCCTACTTTGCTTTTCTTTATGGCCTTTGTTTTAAAGCCTACTTTGTCTGAAGTGAGTGTTTCAAAGACCTGCTTCCTTGTCTTTTCCAGTCACATGAAATATCATTTTCCATTCCCCCACTTTCAGTTTATATGGGTCTTTGCCCTCGTTGTGTCTCTTGGAGGCAGCATATTGTAGGCTTTTTGGTTTTTAATCCAGTCTGCCACTGTCTTTTGATTGGAGCATTCAGTCCATTGACATTTAAGGTGATTATTGAAAAATATGTATTTATTGTGTTTTAAAACTCATGTCCCAGTTGAGTTTGTGTTTCACTTTGTTTCATTCCTTTCTTATCTCTTTCATTCTTTCTTTCTTGGATGATTTCCTTTTACTTTAGGGTTGTTTTCTCTTCTTTTTGGTTTTGGCGAATGTAGTGTTTGGTTTGGATATGTGGTTGCCATGTTTTTCAAGTATGTTAACCCCTCCCTATATCTGCTCATCAGTCCTCAACTGACATTGTAAGAAATATCCAAAGGTCTTCTTGCAGTGAAAAAAGACTACAAGAAATAAGGGGAGTTCCCATTGCAGCTCATGGGTAACATACCCGACTCATATCCATGAGGACATGGGCTTGTTCCTTGGCCTCACTCAGTGGATTAAGGACCTTGTGTTGCCCTGAGCTATGGTGCAGGCTGGCAGCTACAGCTCCACTGGCCCCTAACCTGGGAACTGCCATAGGCCACAGGTGTAGCTCCTAAAAAAGACAAAAGATAGATAAGAATGGATAGCAAGGGGAAAATCCGACTTTAAAGGCAAAAAATGGAAGTTCCCATTGTGGCTCAGCAGGTTAAGAACCCAGCTCATATCCAGGAGGCTGCATGGTTAATTCCTAGCCTCACTGTGTTAAGGATCTGGTATAGGGACAAGCTGCAGCATAGGTCACAGATGTGGCTCAGATCTTGCATTTCTATGTCGGTAGAGTGGTCCAGAAGCTGCAGCTGTGATTCCACCCCCAGGTCTGGTGTCAAATCATATGCTGTGTTCACAGCCCTAAAAGGAAAAAAAAAAGAAAGAAGGAAACATACTAAAGGCTGTGAATGAAACCATTTAAATAAGCTACTATGAATGTTTGAAAAGAATTATAAAATCAACTCCACCTATGACAAATAGTTGGGGACAGATAAGAAGATGGAAAAGAGGACATCAAAAACAGAAAATATGGGAGAGGGCATAAAACAGTAGATCTTTTAGAACTTATTTGAACTTCAATGAGTATCAGGTTAAAACAACTAGACATTGATATAGATCAACATATATGAAACCCAAGGTAACCATAAATCAAAATCCTCTAACAGATATGTAAAAATAAGGGAAAGGAACATCAGCTTAACACATGAGCTATGGGTTTTCAGCTCAAAGACGGAGACAGGAGGCCTGGTGTGTCTCCAGGCAGGCAGGTGGATGCACAGGTCACCCAGGCAGCTTGGGCTGGTCCGAACCTGGCTGGGGGCGAGCTTCAGGTCCCCTGGGTTCTCGGGGCTGTTTGCAGGCTGGGTAGGGTGGGCCCCCCTAGCACACAAAGCATGAGCGTTAATCCATGACAGATCCTCTTCTGCTGTGGATCCTGGTTTGCTAGTCTCATCATTGTCAGTTAATATTCTGCTGGAATCTCTGCATATCAGTGAACGAAGGAGGTGGTCTCCACTTTCCTCATGAGCTGATATCCTGTGCAGGCTATGGTTTCTTTGGGACAGTGTTGTCCCCAACGTCATTGAAAATTCTTCCCAGTGTTCTAAATTGGGAGAGTGTGGAAATCTGAGTTTGATGGTTGGTGGTTGGTTGGTTGTCTGGCTTGCTCCTTTGCCTGCTAAGTGTTTGCACATTGGAGCGTTTAATAAGTTTTTGTGTAGATGGCACTTTGTGAAAAGTCTGTTGCTTTTGGAACTTGCTGGGTATTTTAAAGCACTGATTCTATGTATTTATGTCTGAATGTATGTATGTGGGTATGTATGTATGAAATCAGTGGGTTTTCATATATGTTTGGTGGAATTTGTGTTAGCTTTCCTAAGGTTTTCCAATGGGGTGCATTGCGATCTTGGTTGGGATGGTGTTAGTGGTTGTGTCAGGTCATTGGAAAGATGAAAGGTGAGAGATGATCGCACTTGAAACAATGGGGCATCCAATATCTAAGCTGTACACAGAGGAAAGAGAGGCCCATCAAGGGGATGTGGAGGGATCCATCAGTCACATTCCAGGAAGAATTCATTAGAGTCTGAGGTCCATGGAAGGAAAACGGTGAGTGGGACATCCTGGGGGAGAGCGAGTATGAAAAAAAGGAACCCATGCTCCTTGGATCAGCAGTTCTGTTAGATGTGAAAAATATGTTGTGCCTTCTGTAAGCAACTCATTTTTTTTCTGAATGATGGGAGCAGTATCTATGTAGCTGTCTCAAGGGTTTAGTCCCATCTTGAGCAGTATCATGAATGTATGATTTTATTTGTTGGTTTTGTTATTTGTGGTAGACAGTGGTCAGCTTCCTGAGGGACAGAAACATGGTTTCATTCATCTTTGACTTGTGGACTGTGTTTGGCACAAGCGATCTGTAAAACAACACTTATGGTGAATGACCGACTGAGTGATGGTTGCCGATTTAGGCCCCAAGGTCACAAACAAAACAGAAAAACAACTTAGTTGTAGGGCTAGACCCATTGATCAAGTGCATTGGCTCCTTGGTTGGTTTGACCATGGAGTAGAGTGACCCATGTAGACTCCATTTGTTTGATGGGTATGTGGAGCACTTGATGGTACTGTAAGGTGACTGACTGCACTGTTGTTGGTGATTCAGCCTTGCCCTTCCTAGGCTTTCCTTAAATGAAACCTGGTAGATGATCAGAGGGCAAGAGTCCGAATATGTGTTGCAAATGTTGAGGTTAGTTGAGCACCAATGCTAGGGACCATTTCCAGGGATTAGCTGTCCAAGTGGTTTTGGGGCTGAGGTTCAGGAGACAGGTCCAAGGCAGCAGAAGTCCTGAGCCCTGGTTCTACCCCCTGTGAGCTTTCCTTTTGTGCTGTTAGACCCGCCCCTTTGCTTCCTGGCTGTGCTGCTTTCAGGCGCATGTCTCCTGCTGAGTGAACCCAGAAGTGTGGCAGGTCACAGGGCTCACTTGTTGTCTGCCCGCCCAGGAGCTGGAGCTAGAGGTGTGAGCCAGAGAGGGTTTGAGCCACACACTCCCATCTGGTGTTGGACCCTGGGCAGGACCCTGGCTGGGGGTCCAGGATGCTGACCATCCCTCACCTATCTTCCCCAGGCCCCAGTTGGCAGCAAGGCATTGTCAACTGGTGTGGGCCACCAAGGTAAGTGGGCACCTCCCTAGGTTGCTTTGTGTGGCAGGCCTCTCCTCCTGTGGGTGTTTCCCTGTTGGGCTTGGGCCCACTCCCTTCTCTCCTTCTGTCTCCTCCGCCTTCCTGTTGCCTCCTCTAGCCCTGGGTCCCTCCTCTGGCTGGCAGGGATCTCTCTTGGATCCCCCAGGGTGGCATTTGGGTATCTGGCAGTGCTGTCACCTCCCCAGTGGGCCTGAATTTTGGCCTCCTATCCTCAGGAGCCCCACTGGGTGCTTCCTGCCTGGTCCCAGGTCAGGTGAGGTCCCTTTGTGGAGGTTAGTCAGCCTCTTGGCCTTTCTTGTGCCCTCGTCTGTTTGCTCCCTTTTCCCCATGGGGCTGTAGATGTTTTGGTTGGACCAGTGTCAAGATATTTTTGGCCATTTTGGTTTCCTGGAGTCCCCGGGCTCAGAGGAGACACCCTGGCTGCTGACCTCAGATGGGGTGGTGCCTGCTCGGCTGTAGACCCCACTGCAGGGTGGCCCAGGGCACCCCAGCAGCCTGGGCTGGACTGAACCTGGCCAGAGGCAACCTTCAGGTCCTCTGGGATCCCAGGGCTGTCTGGCGGATGGGCAGGCTGGGCCCCATGAGTGCCCAAAGCCTCCTTTTCAGATGTGCCTGAGCAGAAATCCTCCATGGATCCTCTTTTTCCCTGGATGCTGGTGTCCTGGTCTCGTCGTTGTCAGTTCATAGTCTGCTTGTCTCTCTGCACGTCAGTTCATGAAGTAGGTTGTCTCTACTTTCCTCAGGAGCCCATATCCAGGTCAGGCTGTCATTTCTCTGGGAAGCGGGTGTCCCCAAAGAGTCAATGAGAAGCATTCCCAGCATGGGCTCGAATTTGGGAAGGTCTGGACCTCTGAGGTGCTTGGTGCCTGGTGCCTGGTGCTTGGTTGTTTGGCTCACGTCCTCGCTGGCTATGTGTTTGGACGTCGGTCATTTAGGAAGTTCATTCCTAGATGGCACATTTGGAAAAGTCTGTGGCTTTTGGCACTTGCTTGCTATTTTCCAACATTGCGTCTACTTATGTGTTTCTGTGTGTCTGTCTATGTTTATGTAGGTATGGAATCAGTGCATTTTCATATGTTTTTGGTGATATTTGGGTTAGCTTTCCTAAGGTTTTCCAGTGGGGTGCATTTTGGTCTAGGTTGGGATGGGGTAGTGCTTGTGTCAGGTCATCTGAAAGAGGGAGAGAGGGTAGGGAATGGCATTTTAAGAAACAGTGGGGTGGCCAACATCTTAGCTGTGTGCAGAGAAAAGAGGTCCATAAAGGTGATTGGGAGGCATCATTCGGTCACCTTTCAGCAATTGCTCAAGAAAGCCTGAGGTCCATAGAAGGAAAATGGTCAGTGAGAGGTTCTGGGGGAGAGAGAGTGTGAAAAAAAATGAATCCATGCTCTTTGGGATCAGCAGGTCCGATACAGGAGAAAAAATCTGTTGTGCCCTCCTTAAGCAACTGCTTTTTTTCCCCTGATCTTCGGTAGCAATGTTTATACCCGTCTCAGGTGATTAGTCCTATCTTGAAGTGTATGGTGCATGCGTGTGTGCATGTGTGTGTGGGTGTGTGTGTTTGTATTTATGAATGTGTGTGTGTGTGTGTGTGTGCATTTTATTCAGTGGTCAGCATCCTGAGGGAAGGAATCTTGGTTTTTTCTTTTCATCTTTCAATTATGGTCGCTGTTTGGCAAGTGTGATCAGTAACATACTTACTCTGACTGAATGAATTACTGATGGTTTCTGGTTTAGTCCCCAGATACCTCAGTGAAACAAGGAAGATAGTAAAAGCTGTTGGGCAAGAATCATTGATCAAGTGCATTGGCTCCTTGGTTGGCTTTTACAGTGGAGTAGTGTGAACCTTGTTGAATGCATTTGTTGGATGGTTATGTGGAGTACTTGATGGTACTGTAAGGTGATCAACTTCACTGTCATTGGTGCTTCAGCCTTGCCCTTCTGGCACTTTCCTTGAATGAAACCTGGTAGATGATCAGAGGGCAAGAGTCCTAATGTGAGTGGCAAATAATGAGGTTGGGTGAGCACCAATGCTAGGGGCCATTTCCAAGGATTAGCTGTCCACGTGGTTTTGGTGCTGAGGATCAGGATACAGACCGAAGGATATCTGATTTTGTGAATCTGGAATAGGACCAAAAACATTGCTGTGAACAGATGCAAAGCAGTTCTCTGATGGCTCAGCAGAATCTTGATCTGGTGTTGTCACTGCCATGGCTCTGGTTCCTAGTGTGGTGCAGAATTTTGGACTTTTTATCACTCTCTTAGGGCCACACCGATGGAACTTAAAAGGTGCCAGGCTGTGGAGGGAATCAGAGATGCAACTGCGGGCAGACACTGCAGGGACAGCAACGCCGGGTCTGTGACATCTCCAAGACCCAAATTGAAGGTCACAGCAATGCTGGCTCCTCAGCGTACTGAGCAATGCCAAGGATTGACCCCATGCCCTCATGGTTACGAGTCAGATTCCCTTCTGCTGAGACAGAGTGGGGACTCATGTGGCACAGGTTTGGAAGACCTCTGTATACTGAGTCCTTCTATGTGACATGGGTCGGAGAAAAGAAGATAACCTCAAGTTGTAAGGTGTGTGGGGGGTTAATCCTGCTTCTTGGGCACCCCAATTTAACAGAAATGGTTTGGAACATGGAGTCAATAGACGGGCGTTCTGTCATCTCATTCTGGCCATTCTGCCCACCGGTTATATGAATCCTGAATAGGGTCATGTTACCCAGGCTCGGTATCCCCATGCGACCAACGGGAACCATTGTGACACACAGACGGCTGCTGTGAGAGTTGGGTGGGTTTGTGTGCCTTTCGGCACCTGACCACAGGACCTGGAGCCTCTGGTGCATCCCTGGGAGTGACTGGGACACAAGCTGGGGGGTTGCCTCCCATGCCTCCTTGACTCTCCTTGGAGGAGCGATCCCAGCCAGGACGTCATGGAGCCCTTCCTTGGGGGGCCAAATAGGCTCGCTCTGCAAACAGGTCATGAGGTGTTCCTGCTGTGGCAGAGTGGGTTGGGGATCTGGCGTGTCTCTGTGGCATTGCTGGTTCTCTCCCTGGACCAGAGCAGGGGGCCCAGGGTCCAGCATTGCTCTTGATACCTCCGGCCTAGGCTGCACGTACGGCTCGGACACTCCCTCTGGCCCCCAAGCTTCCGCAGGCCGCAGGGACAGCCGAACAAGAAAAAAAGGCCGAGTCCCGTCAGGCTCCTGCTTATCGACTGCAGAGTGGTTTGCTTGGAAAGGACACTGAGCTTCTCCTGGGGAAAAGGAATATATATGGCATCCTAACACAGGTATGATGTATTGTATTTATTGCCTTTTCAGTGTAGGTACAGGCATACGTGTATCCATACACCTTCGTGATGTAATACATCTATCCACACACACACACACACACCCCCCCAGACACACACACGGACAAGCTCCCATCTGACACAGCCTAACTTCCTCTCACCAGACAAAGGCACATCGTCTCATGGAGGAGTCACCGTGAGCCTTCTCCATTTCCCTCCAAGGATTGCACTCTAATCCCGTTCAGGAGCTTTCTCCTCAGATGTCGGAGCTGTGCGAGGAAGGTGGATTCAGGCTGTGGTGGGGGTGAGGGAAGGATTGGGACCCCCTGCTAAGACCCAGGGGACCACAGCCTGGAGAGCCCTGCTCTCCTTTCTGGTCTGCACTTGGGGAGGGCCTCTAGAGGTGGGCGTGGTTGTGTTTGATCCAGCTGGAGCACAGTGTGCCCTGGTGCTCTCATCTAGGCCCTGGGGACGAGACGGAAGTCCCTGGGTCCAAGCACTTCTCAAAACGGCCTTCCTCCACCCATTTGGGCCCTGCCTGTTTCCCACCTACCCTCTGTCCTGCATGCTGGGCTAAGGGGTTCCCCAAGCCTGACAAGGTCCCAGCCCCACCGAGCTGCAGGCTGCCATCCAGTTGGAGGTGACGTGTCGCAACAGGCACTCAAGCAACGGGGGTGATGTTGGCCAGCAGCCGTGCACGGAAGGCCCTGTGTGATAGGGAGGGCCTCCGGGGACGGGGGGGAGGCCCACCCCTTTCAGCATGGTGGCCAGAGAAGGCGTCCTGGAGGAGGTGGCCTTTGAGCTGAGGCTGGACGATAGGGTCCCAGCCATGGGGAGAGGCCATCAGCCAGAACGGCCAGTGCAGGTGCCCCGAGGAGGGAAGCAGCCAGGGTTGGAGTTCTCCACAGAAGCCCCCGGATGGTCAGAGCCAGATTGGGGAAGGCCTCCCTGGTGTCAGGAGAAAGGGAGGGGAAGACATGGGGCGGTTTTGGGTTTGGGGGCTTTGTTTGGCCTTCCTTTGCATCTGTGAAACCAAAACAAACAATCAAAGAAAACAACCCAACTAAACCATAACACAGTGAGGATGCATGAGGGGAAAGATGAAGTTCCTTTCCCCAATTTCTCACACTTCCTCTCCTATTCAGCGAAGCTTTGTGAGTTGGAAGGATCAATGTGAGACAGCCACCATGGTTTAGTGAAAAGGGGACCTTTTATTGAAATCAAAACACAATCCTTATCCACGTTCAATGTGAGGGCCCAGGAACCCGAGACGCAGGTATTCCTGAGAAGGTTACGAAATGATATTGGCCCTATCGGAGCCAATTCCGATGAGGCACGCTGGTGGCAGCAGACGTAACTGGGAGGAGGGAGAGCATCAGTTCCAGAGAGCAGTTGGACTGGAAAGGGAGAGACCCACTGTCCCTGTCTAGGGCGATGTCACAGGTGTAGGTCTCGGCGTGGCGGTGGGTGTTTCGACCCAGCTGTCTGTCTGGCCAAGGCATCCGACCTGGGTGGGACTTGGGAAGGCCGAGCCCTCCCGGTGCGAGCTTCCTGCTTCCTGGGGAAGCTGAGGAGCGAGGGGTTGCCCGGGGACTTGCGGGCACGTGTGGGCCCTGTGTGGAACAGCAGGCGCCAGAGCCCTGCTCGGGCAAGGCTGGAGCTCGAAGTGGAGGTGGGCCAGCCTTTGTCTCATGGCCGCGTTTTCCCTTCTGAGCTCCAGGAGCTGTCTCTCCGCCCAGAGAGCTGCCATCCCTGTTTCGCGGGCTCTTGTCTCATAGAAGAGGATCTCGTTCTGGTAAGAGACAGCGGTCCTGGCCACCTCTCTGCCCACGTCTTCCGCTCGCTTCTTGTAGACTCTGCCCTGCCGACACAGAGCGCCCAGGCGCCTGAACACCTGGGGGCATTTCTTCTGGAAGGCGAGGCCACGAGCCTCCCCCTCAATGGATGTTCTGAGGAGCAGCTTGAGGTGCTCTTCATGTAATTGAGGCAGCATCCTGAGTTGGAGCCGAAGCTCCTGAATCTCCCTTTCCAGCTGCGTGTTCTCCGCCTGCAAGGACGCGCACTCGGCTTGGAGACTTTGTACTTGTCCCGCCAGCTGTCCATTGAGTGGCTGGTCTTCAGGCGGTGTTCTGGAGATGGCCTCGATGTCCGCTTCGTGCCGTTGCAGGGACCCTTCGCCGTGCCCAGGGTCCATGAGACGCTTCCGATGGGCTTGCGGCCGCCGTGCCGGGGGGTGGTCATGGTCCGCAACTCGGGGTCCCTCTGCCTCCCAGGGCTCAGGCCAATGGATGGTCTTGAGGGTGCTTTCACCCAGAGGTGGCAGCTGGCTCCCTTTCTCCTCCAGGACCCGCCGGCTCCGTGTGTGTGAACGTGCCAGCACATCTTTCTGTCCCCTCAGGACCCGCATTCTCTGCTTCCATCCCTCCGTTTCGCGGCAGAGCCTTTCCAGGCATTGCCGAAGATGAGTGTTTTCCTTCAGCCCAACCGTGAGTTTCTCGCGGAGGTGGTGGACCTTCTCCTGGGCTGTTTGCAAGGCGTTTTGGGCCTGGGTCCCTTGGGCTTGGTACGCTTCTGAGGTGGCTGCAAGGGACTGGATGTGTCCTTGGAGACGAGCCCACATGAGCCCGAGGCAGCAGAGGTGAGAGGACTGGCTCTTCCGTCCTTTTCCCGGGAAGCCTTCCCTGTTGGGAGGTGACGTGTTGGGGATGGGAGGAAGTGCCGCCAAGCACAGGCTCTGCAACGTGGGAGCGCTGGCCTCCACAGCGGGTGACTGGAGGGCTTCAAGGCCTCGGGCCCTCCGTCCGTTCTTCCCCCCGGCCTTTGTGTAGACTTGAGCCCAGCCGGAACCCCTCTCGGCCGGCTCTCCTCCTCTTCTGAAAGGACGCCCGCTCTGGACGACCCAGACCAGCAGAGCGGCCCAGAGTGGGGTCTCCCAGGGAAGCCCCAGGAGACCCAGAACTCCTCTCAAGGTGTCCGACACCACCAGGAGAGTGTCCCCCAGGAGCTCCAGGGCCGGCAGCCCAAACATTGTGGTGGCAGGGAGCAGGCCCTCTCGGGCCCCACAGGCACCACAGCTCTGCCTCTGACCGTGGGCCACAACTGACCCCACGGAACTCTTGCCGCCCAAACACGCGGGTGCCTGGCAACCAGGGCAGATGGCCGTTGGGGCTGGGGGAGGGGGAGGCCCGCCAGGTTCTGGAAAGCCCTGCTCTCGGATGGCTCCGCCCCCTGCTCAGTGATGTCACCCGAGCACTGCCTTTGGGGCGAGCCGAGGGCGGATTGCCGCCCCTGGAGCTGGATGTGGCCACGAGCCAACCTCGAAGGTCAGGCGGTGCCCTGGCTCTGCTGGCTGTCAGGTTTCCCACCTGGAAAATGATCAGGCTGGTGGCAAGACAGGCGACGACCTCAGACGTTGTCCACCTGGAGGGTGCATTCGCTGTTCCTGAAACTCATCCATTCGTATAGTCCAACTTCGAAAAGTGCCCAAGGGTAGGTGCTCCAAACGGAGTTCCCCTTGTGGCTCAGCAGTAATGCACCCAAGGCCTGTGCATGAGGAAGCGGGTCTGATCCCTGGCCTTGCTCAGTGGGTTAAGGACCCTTGAGCTCTGGATGAGGTTGCAGATGCGTCTCGGATCCTGCGTGGCTGTGGCCGTGGCGTAGGCCGGCAGGTGTAGCCCCGGATTGACCCCTAGCCTAGGAACTGCCCCATGCCACGGGTGAGGCCCTCAAAAGTCAAGACAGAAGCTTTTTCTTTTTTGTAAAGATACACCAGGCCTCCTGTTGGTGTTGAGGCAGCCAAGTCCGGAATCTTTGCATCTTTGCCCAGGGCATAAGTTAGTGAGGGAATTTTATCCGAAGAATGATATCCATTGCCATGCTATCACCGTGGACACGGGGATGTACAGTGTGGCCTTTATTGGTCATGATAGAAAGAAGAGAGAGACCCACTCCCCATTGGTTCTTGAAAAAGTTGTGGTTCGTGCAACGAACTACTGCTCCCAAGAATGGGAAGATCCTCCACCAGGACCAGAGAGCACCGTCGCTCCCGGAAAGGCGAAGGGTCAGTGTGCACGGGTGCTCTGTGCCCTCTGTGTGGATGGCGAAAGAGGTGGACAGAGAGATGGATGGACTCGTGCGTAAGCCTTAGCACCGAGGTGTCGCAGGGGCGAGGGAAAGGAAGAGAGACGTTAGGTGTGGACATGTTTTCCTACGAAATTGGCGACAGTGGGCACGCCAATGGTTTCCCATTAAAAAAAAGGAACTCCCTGGTGCCTGTTGTCCAAGAGACGGGTGGAGAGGCTGGTTGTGCCATTTCAACGGGTTGCTTTTTCAGAAGACCCCTCAGGAGCGAGTAGCCAATGATTTGACTTTCTTGTCCTTTTCCTTTTCACGGGCAATGGCTCCACAAAGGTCAAAGGTCCAAAAATGGAGTTTGAAGGAAAAAGCCCTGCCTGCCAGAACTGAGTTGCCCTGGTCCCATTTTTATTGGCATCTTCCTAGGTAGAGATACCTTTTCAGCATATTCAAGGAACTCCATATGGAGGAAGTTTACGGAAGGATAGGCAGAGGTATCAATATATTCTTTGGTTTCCTTTCCCACCAATGGTAGCCGAGTCTTCCAACCAGCTTTTTGGTTGTGGCTTGATGAGCTGTAAAGACAAGGACTGTTCCATAGCAAAATGAATGACGAAGTCCAGAGCCTGAGGCACCCTTGGGTTTTAGGCCACCTGGCTCACCGCTGGCATGCTGATGTGTGTGTGTGTGTGTGTGTGTGTGTGTGTGTGTGTGTGTGTGTGTATGCCGAGGGAGCTTGGACTCCACGCGGCCTTGGTCAGAGGACTCCCGGGGGACGAAGGGCTGTGGCTGGGGGTACCCCTCAGCTCCACAGGCCTTGTGTTGCAAGGGCATGATCCAGACTTTTCCACCTGTCCGGTCTGGGTTCCCATCCAAGCTCCACCACCTGCTTGCTCGCTGTATGACACCAGGCATGTTCACCTTGCTGCGCCTCAGTATCCCCGTCTGCACAATGGGGACAATGACACGCTCCGCCTCCCAGGCTGGTGCATGAGAACATGCTGTCCTAGACGTGGCTTCCCCTTGGGACACAGCCACCGAATGACTCTTCCCTCACTGCAGTCCCTACCAGGAACGAGAGCGAGGGAGGACGAGGAAAGGGGTGGAGGTGCCCTGGTGGCTCAGGGGGTTAAGGAGCTGACATGGTCTCTGAGGACGCAGGCTGAAGGGCTGGCCTGGCTCAGGAGGTGGCGGATCCAGCATTGCCTCAAGGTGTGGCGGAGGTCGCAGGTGTGGCTTGGTGTGGCTGTGGCCTAGGCCCCAGCTGTGGCCTGGGACCTTGCCCAGGCCACAGGCGTGGCTGGCCAAGGAAAGAGAAATCCATGGGGAGAGGAAAGCGGTTGGCTTTTGGCCAGCAACGTCGTCCTGGACCCGACTGTCTTGAAACGAGCTGCGTTCTTCCTGGAGGTGGAGGGTGATTTGGGGGGAGGGGCGGCTTCCTCGTGTCCCAACGTTCTCCCCCTTGCTTCTGGTCCTGACCCCTGAGGCCACGCTGGAGTGCCCTGCGGGGGAGATGGTGGCTGGCCCTGCGTGAGCTGTGTTGCGCTGGGTTCCTATCTGAGCATGTCCGTGGCTCTGAAGCTGTAAGGTGTGTTCCCTTCAGAAACCCGTGTCTCTTCGGAAGGACTCCAGTGATGCTTCCCAAACGTGAGCACCAGTCAGAATCCCGCAGAGGGCCTTCTCGCCCCCGGAGGGCTGGAACCCGCCTCCAGGGTTTCTGAGTGTGTGGATCTGGAATAGGACCGAAAACCTTGCGTTTGGAACAGATACCCAGCCGTTGCCTGGCGGCTCAGCAGGTTCAGGATCTGGTGTTGTCACTGCCGTGGCTCTGGTTCCTAGCTAGGGTGGTGCAGATTTCTTGGATTATTTTGACTCCTCTTAGGGCCACAGGCACGGCACCTGGAAGTTCCCAGCCTGTGGGTGGAATCAGAGCTGCAGTCCGCCGGCAGACCCCGCAGGGACAGCAAGGCCAGATCCGAGCCGTGTCCGTGACCCAAATCGCAGGTCACGGCAATGCGGGCTCCTCAGCGTGCTGAGCGATGCCAAGGATTGACCCCATGCCCTCATGGTTACGAGTCAGATTCCCTCCTGCGGAGCCACAGCGGGGACTCCTGTGGCACAGGGTTGGAAGACCTCTGGCCTGGGATGTTCCGGATGACATGGGTCGGCCCAAACACAGACAACCCCAAGTTGCGAGGCGGGGGTGGGGATGATCCTGCTTCTCAGGTCGCCCACTTTGAGAGACTTGGTTTGGAGCATGGGGCCCAGAGACAGGCTTTCTGTCATCTCCTTCTGGCCTTGCTGCCCACCAGTGGCGTGCTCCCAGGACAGGGTCACGGCCCCCAGCCTCAGTTTCCCCATGCGACCAACGGGAACCATTGTGACACACAGACGGCTGCTGTGAGAGTTGGGTGGGTTTGTGTGCCTTTCGGCACCTGACCACAGGACCTGGAGCCTCTGGTGCATCCCTGGGAGTGACTGGGACACAAGCTGGGGGGTTGCCTCCCATGCCTCCTTGACTCTCCTTGGAGGAGCGATCCCAGCCAGGACGTCATGGAGCCCTTCCTTGGGGGGCCAAATAGGCTCGCTCTGCAAACAGGTCATGAGGTGTTCCTGCTGTGGCAGAGTGGGTTGGGGATCTGGCGTGTCTCTGTGGCATTGCTGGTTCTCTCCCTGGACCAGAGCAGGGGGCCCAGGGTCCAGCATTGCTCTTGATACCTCCGGCCTAGGCTGCACGTACGGCTCGGACACTCCCTCTGGCCCCCAAGCTTCCGCAGGCCGCAGGGACAGCCGAACAAGAAAAAAAGGCCGAGTCCCGTCAGGCTCCTGCTTGTCGACTGCAGAGTGGTTTGCTTGGAAAGGACACTGAGCTTCTCCTGGGGAAAAGGAATATATATGGCATCCTAACACAGGTATGATGTATTGTATTTATTGCCTTTTCAGTGTAGGTACAGGCATACGTGTATCCATACACCTTCGTGATGTAATACATCTATCCACACACACCCCCCCCCCCCCAGACACACACACGGACAAGCTCCCATCTGACACAGCCTAACTTCCTCTCACCAGACAAAGGCACATCGTCTCATGGAGGAGTCACCGTGAGCCTTCTCCATTTCCCTCCAAGGATTGCACTCTAATCCCGTTCAGGAGCTTTCTCCTCAGATGTCGGAGCTGTGCGAGGAAGGTGGATTCAGGCTGTGGTGGGGGTGAGGGAAGGATTGGGACCCCCTGCTAAGACCCAGGGGACCACAGCCTGGAGAGCCCTGCTCTCCTTTCTGGTCTGCACTTGGGGAGGGCCTCTAGAGGTGGGCGTGGTTGTGTTTGATCCAGCTGGAGCACAGTGTGCCCTGGTGCTCTCATCTAGGCCCTGGGGACGAGACGGAAGTCCCTGGGTCCAAGCACTTCTCAAAACGGCCTTCCTCCACCCATTTGGGCCCTGCCTGTTTCCCACCTACCCTCTGTCCTGCATGCTGGGCTAAGGGGTTCCCCAAGCCTGACAAGGTCCCAGCCCCACCGAGCTGCAGGCTGCCATCCAGTTGGAGGTGACGTGTCGCAACAGGCACTCAAGCAACGGGGGTGATGTTGGCCAGCAGCCGTGCACGGAAGGCCCTGTGTGATAGGGAGGGCCTCCGGGGACGGGGGGGAGGCCCACCCCTTTCAGCATGGTGGCCAGAGAAGGCGTCCTGGAGGAGGTGGCCTTTGAGCTGAGGCTGGACGATAGGGTCCCAGCCATGGGGAGAGGCCATCAGCCAGAACGGCCAGTGCAGGTGCCCCGAGGAGGGAAGCAGCCAGGGTTGGAGTTCTCCACAGAAGCCCCCGGATGGTCAGAGCCAGATTGGGGAAGGCCTCCCTGGTGTCAGGAGAAAGGGAGGGGAAGACATGGGGCGGTTTTGGGTTTGGGGGCTTTGTTTGGCCTTCCTTTGCATCTGTGAAACCAAAACAAACAATCAAAGAAAACAACCCAACTAAACCATAACACAGTGAGGATGCATGAGGGGAAAGATGAAGTTCCTTTCCCCAATTTCTCACACTTCCTCTCCTATTCAGCGAAGCTTTGTGAGTTGGAAGGATCAATGTGAGACAGCCACCATGGTTTAGTGAAAAGGGGACCTTTTATTGAAATCAAAACACAATCCTTATCCACGTTCAATGTGAGGGCCAGGAACCCGAGACGCAGGTATTCCTGAGAAGGTTACGAAATGATATTGGCCCTATCGGAGCCAATTCCGATGAGGCACGCTGGTGGCAGCAGACGTAACTGGGAGGAGGGAGAGCATCAGTTCCAGAGAGCAGTTGGACTGGAAAGGGAGAGACCCACTGTCCCTGTCTAGGGCGATGTCACAGGTGTAGGTCTCGGCGTGGCGGTGGGTGATTTCGACCCAGCTGTCTGTCTGGCCAAGGCATCCGACCTGGGTGGGACTTGGGAAGGCCGAGCCCTCCCGGTGCGAGCTTCCTGCTTCCTGGGGAAGCTGAGGAGCGAGGGGTTGCCCGGGGACTTGCGGGCACGTGTGGGCCCTGTGTGGAACAGCAGGCGCCAGAGCCCTGCTCGGGCAAGGCTGGAGCTCGAAGTGGAGGTGGGCCAGCCTTTGTCTCATGGCCGCGTTTTCCCTTCTGAGCTCCAGGAGCTGTCTCTTCCGCCCAGAGAGCTGCCATCCCTGTTTCGCGGGCTCTTGTCTCGTAGAAGAGGATCTCGTTCTGGTAAGAGACAGCGGTCCTGGCCACCTCTCTGCCCACGTCTTCCGCTCGCTTCTTGTAGACTCTGCCCTGCCGACACAGAGCGCCCAGGCGCCTGAACACCTGGGGGCATTTCTTCTGGAAGGCGAGGCCACGAGCCTCCCCCTCAATGGATGTTCTGAGGAGCAGCTTGAGGTGCTCTTCATGTAATTGAGGCAGCATCCTGAGTTGGAGCCGAAGCTCCTGAATCTCCCTTTCCAGCTGCGTGTTCTCCGCCTGCAAGGACGCGCACTCGGCTTGGAGACTTTGTACTTGTCCCGCCAGCTGTCCATTGAGTGGCTGGTCTTCAGGCGGTGTTCTGGAGATGGCCTCGATGTCCGCTTCGTGCCGTTGCAGGGACCCTTCGCCGTGCCCAGGGTCCATGAGACGCTTCCGATGGGCTTGCGGCCGCCGTGCCGGGGGGTGGTCATGGTCCGCAACTCGGGGTCCCTCTGCCTCCCAGGGCTCAGGCCAATGGATGGTCTTGAGGGTGCTTTCACCCAGAGGTGGCAGCTGGCTCCCTTTCTCCTCCAGGACCCGCCGGCTCCGTGTGTGTGAACGTGCCAGCACATCTTTCTGTCCCCTCAGGACCCGCATTCTCTGCTTCCATCCCTCCGTTTCGCGGCAGAGCCTTTCCAGGCATTGCCGAAGATGAGTGTTTTCCTTCAGCCCAACCGTGAGTTTCTCGCGGAGGTGGTGGACCTTCTCCTGGGCTGTTTGCAAGGCGTTTTGGGCCTGGGTCCCTTGGGCTTGGTACGCTTCTGAGGTGGCTGCAAGGGACTGGATGTGTCCTTGGAGACGAGCCCACATGAGCCCGAGGCAGCAGAGGTGAGAGGACTGGCTCTTCCGTCCTTTTCCCGGGAAGCCTTCCCTGTTGGGAGGTGACGTGTTGGGGATGGGAGGAAGTGCCGCCAAGCACAGGCTCT
This sequence comes from Phacochoerus africanus, assembly GCF_016906955.1. Classification (NCBI taxonomy): domain Eukaryota; kingdom Metazoa; phylum Chordata; class Mammalia; order Artiodactyla; family Suidae; genus Phacochoerus; species Phacochoerus africanus. The sequence continues at coordinate 23,860,290 of NC_062548.1, forward strand.
GCAACGTGGGAGCGCTGGCCTCCACAGCGGGTGACTGGAGGGCTTCAAGGCCTCGGGCCCTCCGTCCGTTCTTCCCCCCGGCCTTTGTGTAGACTTGAAGCCCAGCCGGAACCCCTCTCGGCCGGCTCTCCTCCTCTTCTGAAAGGACGCCCGCTCTGGACGACCCAGACCAGCAGAGCGGCCCAGAGTGGGGTCTCCCAGGGAAGCCCCAGGAGACCCAGAACTCCTCTCAAGGTGTCCGACACCACCAGGAGAGTGTCCCCCAGGAGCTCCAGGGCCGGCAGCCCAAACATTGTGGTGGCAGGGAGCAGGCCCTCTCGGGCCCCACAGGCACCACAGCTCTGCCTCTGACCGTGGGCCACAACTGACCCCACGGAACTCTTTGCGC